>NC_084738.1:59285479-59410479 GCF_033978785.1 Entelurus aequoreus | reverse complement strand
TCTGCCAGCTTCTGTATTAAGCCGTCTACAGAGGTGTTCTCGATGTTCCTCACAAATTCAGTGTGAACCTGCAAAATTCACACAAAACAAAGTAAATTCAGTATTTAGTTTCCACAGTAAAAAACATAACCTGCACAGTAAACGTATGCATTGTTTCCCAAACATTATATGAGGGCTGTGCCTCATTTCCTTTAGAACAGATCCATCAATACTTTGCATTTTTTAATAAACAAACTAAAAAGCCTGATTCTATACAAGTCTCTGCTCTCTCTATCGCACACAATTATATTACATGGGGGCCTTAGCTCTTGACTTTGTGGATTATTTTGCCATTTAACTTATAACTAAATAAATAAATGCTCGCCCGGCCCCAAAGCTGTAAACCTTGGGTACAAACTTAACAGTGTGTATGAATAAGGGTCCTGAAAAAAAATCGAATCACATTCCAATTGTGAAACCATTTCAAGAGGTAGTCACCTGAAATGGTTTTCACTTCACGGGTGTGTTTGAAGCTCATTGAGAGAATGCCAAAAGTGTGCAGAGCAGTAATCAGAGCAAAGTGTGGCTATTTTGAAGAAACTAGAATATAAAACATGTGTTCAGTGATTTCATCTTTTTTTGTTAAGTACATAACTCCACATGTGTTCATTCAAAGTTTTGATGCCGTCAGTGACAATCTACAATGTAAATAGTCATGAAAATAAAGAAAACGCATTGAATGAGGAGAAGGTGTGTCCAAACTTTTGGCCTATACTGTATATATATATATATATATATACACACAGCTCCAGCTTGTGGTGCCCAAGACCAGACTTAAAACCAGGGGAGACAGGGCCTTCTCTGTGGTCGGCCCTAAGCTCTGGAACACTCTGCCCCTCCATGTTCGAACTGCTCCCACAGTGGAGTGTTTTATGTCTCGTCTTAAGACCCACTTTTATTCTCTGGCTTTTAACACTACGTGAGCTGTGTGGTCCTCTGTTGCCCTCTGTGTTTTTAAAATGTTGGTTTCTATTTACTGTTTTAATTGGTTTTACCCTTTAAAATCGATTTTAATCATATTTATTTTATATTGGTTTTATATGTATTTATTTTTTGTTTTTTTTCAGTCATTGGTGGAGCTAAGGATAATATTTTAATATTGTTTTTAATAATGTTGTGCAGCACTTTGGAAATATTTTGTTGTTTAAATGTGCTATATAAATAAAGTGGATTGGATTGGATTGTTTTGGTTTATTTCGTCAGAAAAACTTATGTCAATACGACAGCAATGGGGACGGCGTGGCGAAGTTGGTAGAGTGGCTGTGCCAGCAATCGGAAGGTTGCTGGTTACTGGGGTTCAATCCCCACCTTCTACCATCCTAGTCACGTCCGTTGTGTCCTTGGGCAAGACACTTCACCCTTGCTCCTGATGGCTGCTGGTTAGCGCCTTGCATGGCAGCCCCCGCCATCAGTGTGTGAATGTGTGTGTGAATGGGTGAATGTGGAAATACTGTCAAAGCGCTTTGAGTACCTTGAAGATAGAAAAGCGCTATACAAGTATAACCCATTTATCATTTATAATTGCACGCACCCCAGCACAAAGACTATAAAAATGGGACCCATTACCTCCCTGCTTGGCACTCAGCATCAAGGGTTGGAATTGGGGTTTAAATCACCAAAAATGATTCCCGGGCGCGGCCACCGCTGCTGCCCACTGCTCCCCTCACCTCCCAGGGGGTGATCAAGGGTGATGGGTCAAATGCAGAGAATAATTTCGCCACACCTCGTGTGTGTGTGACAATCATTGGTACTTAAACAGCCGCACACGTCCTTGGTAGCAAAGATGGCACTCTTTATACACGACTCTGCCTTGTGGTACCCGTAGAACTCCCTACTTAGAGCGGTTTGTCTCGGTTTGAGTGTGCGGTGCGATTGTGTTTTGTAATGGCGGACGAGGAGGGGCGGGATTCGGCTGCTGATGCTCGCTCTGCGTGTAACTGATGCTGATTTGCCTCCACTTGATATTTCCATCCCTTTGGCCTGCAGGGCGACACACTGTCCTTTAAGGCGTCACCTTGAATCATTGTTGTCTGCACTCCCCCCACCCCCCTCCCCAAGTGAGCGCTGTTTGTTTTGAATGTGCGTTTGTGCGGGGTTGGGGGCGGGGGGTCTATATGCCACGTATAGAAGTGTGTCGTGTCACCACACCACTTAGACGTGCGTGATACTGTAAGAGTGGCTGGGGCCATTAAAAACAAACACACAAAAGTAACACACACGCACACACACCCCTCCTCATCGCCCTGGGGGGTCCCGTGGAGAGGTGCATTAGCTGTGAGCGCCTCTGCAGCAGAGGATGTTAGACGCAGTGCTATGTGTGGCGGGGTGTGGGGTGGGGGGATGCATTGCTCACGCAAGCTGTCAGGTGCTGCTGCCATGAGGAGGGCACTAATGTCTTCAACCTGCGTGAACCAACACGCATGCACACACACACACGCAAGGACCCCCCACCCCTTGTCCTCCCCCACCAAGTGCGGCTTTTCTCTCCCTTCAAGGCATCCCCACTCCCACACACGAGCTCACTTACAAAAACAAACAGAGCACGCACACTGACAGATACACCTGCCCTGCTGCACGCACACACACACACACACACACACACACACACACACACACACACACACACACACACACACACACACACACACACACACACACACATACATACATACACACATACTGGAATCATTTGGAATGGGGACCAAGTTTTTGATCATCACTTGTGGGGACCACCCTTTCTACAGGTTGTGGAGGCATAAAAAAATGAGGTAAAATGTCCACTGCCCAGTTAGCTCATACACGTCTTTAAATCTCTGGATTGATGAATTAATGTGCTGATCATTCTTACTGGGGACTCTGGGGAAAAAGAGTCAATATGGTTCATGGGGACCACATTTAAATCATTTTGCATAATTCACACAAATTTGTACGTGACTACTACCATTTGGCTGGGGGCGTGGTCGGGGGTGGGACAGGGGTGTGGTTTGGGGAGGGGCGTGGTTAAGAGGGGAGGAGTATATTTACAGCTAGAATTCACCAAGTCAAGTATTTCATATATATATATATATATATATGTATATATATATATATATATATATATATATATATATATACATATATATATATATATATATACATACTGTATATATATATATATATTAGGGTTGTGAACGATAAACCGATGCGACCGAGTATTCGATTCAACAAGTGAGCGATTAGATTGCATCGGTAGCAGACTCCTCAATCAATGCGAATATCCATGAATTCCTAGCTGAATCAGTTATAGAGCAGGGTTTCCCACACATTCATTTATTTGTGGCGGCCCGCCACGAAAGAATTACGTCCGCCACAAATAAAAAAAATAAAAAAATTAAAAATTAAAAAAATATATATACGGTATATATATATTCATTTTTTATTTATTTATTTATTTTTTGTCCTCTCCAGCTTCTCAGGCAAATCATATATTTGATGTAGATGCCCATATCGGCTGTTCAGATTTACTTTACAAAAGTAATAAACTCCATAAGTAATCACAATAAAAATAAATAAATAAATAATGGTAAGAATTTAATAATAATAATTGGTGAAGTCAGTCATATTTCATATAATGAGATAAGTAAGATTACTTTAAGAATGAATGAATGGATGGATGAAATAAATTGAGAATGTTTGTCATGGTTCTTCTTCTTTGTACTTTGTAAACACTTTAAGTTTGAAGAGTTTCTTGAAGTGGATCATATTGTTTGATTGCTTTGCTTAATCCATTCCATAATTTAATTCCACATACTGATATACTGAAGGTTTTAAGTGTTGTACGTGCAAACAAATGTTTTAAATTACGTTTTTCTCTAAGATTATATTTCTCCTCTTTTTTTGAGAAGAATTGTTGTACATTCTTGGGTAGCAGGTTATAGTTTGCTTTGTGCATAATTTTAGCTGTTTGCAAATTAATTTGATTCAATAAATAAAAGGTTTGTATGTTCTCTATATCCAACATTATGTATTATTCTAACTGATCTTTTTTGTATCACCGTTAATGAATGAAGTGTACTTTTGTAATTATTTCCCCATATTTCTACACAGTAGCTCAGATATGGTAACACTAGTGAGCAGTAGAGAATATGAAGGGATTTTTGGTCTAGAACATGTTTTGCTTTATTCATTATTGACGTGTTCCTTGCAACTTTATGTTGTATATTTTTTACGTGAGATTTCAAGTTCAATTTATCATCACTCATTATACCTAGAAATTTGGTTTCATTTACTCTTTCAATTTCTATTCCGTCTATTTGCATTTGTGTTTGACTTTCTCTTCTACTGTTACCAAATAGCATTATCTTAGTTTTACTGAGATTCAACGATAGTCTGTTTTTGTCAAACCATCTTTTTAATTTGTTAATTTCTTCTGTTATTATTTGTAATATCTCCTGTGTGTTCTCTCCTGAACAAAACGCTGTTGTATCATCCGCAAATAATACTAACTTTAAATCTTTTGTAACTTTACAAATGTCATTTATATAGAGATTGAATAATTTAGGTCCTAGTATTGATCCCTGAGGTACACCACAGGATATATTTAGCGTTGTAGACGTGTGTTCGCCTAGCTTCACGTATTGTTTCCTGTTCGTTAGATAACTTCTTTTCCAGTTTAAGACTAACCCTCTGATGCCATATCGTTCTAGTTTTTTGATTAAAATATTGTGATTAATTGTGTCAAATGCTTTAGTTAGATCCATAAAAACCGCTGCCGCACATTTTTTACTATCTATTGCATTGGTAATTTCTTCTGTAATTTCAATTAAAGCCATTGAAGTTGAAACATTAGCTCTGTATCCATATTGGTTCTCTTCGAGTATTCTATTTTTATTTATGAAACTTTCTAATCTGTTATTGAACAGTTTTTCAATGATTTTAGAAAATTGTGGCAGTAGAGAAACAGGTCTATAATTTGTAAATTGATGTTTGTCTCCAGTCTTATAAATTGGTGCAACTTCAGCTATTTTCATTTTGTTTGGAAATGTACCTGTTTGAAATGATAGGTTACTAATATACATTAATGGTCCTGAGATCTCTTCAATAACCTTTTTTATCGTTTCCATATCAATTCCGTTACAATCAGTTGAAGTCTTAGATTTACATTTTTTTGCAATTGTAACTATTTCCTCCTGTGTCACATTACTGAGGAACATGGAGTTGGGATTTCGCTCTATGGTATCATTATAGTCCTCAATTGGAACTGGGTCTGGAATCCTTTCTTCCAATTTTGGTCCAATATTTACAAAATAATTATTGAAACTTTCAACTACTTCCTTTATGTTGTCATTTTTTTTATTTTCATCTAACAAGTATTGAGGGTAGTCCCTCTTAGTTCCATTTTTAATAATGCGATTGAGGATGCCCCATGTTGCTCTCATATTATTTTTGTTCCTGTCCAATAATTCACTGTAATATTCTTTTCTACATGATCGTAGTATGTCTGTTAACTTGTTTTTATACTTTTTGTACTTAATTTCTGCCTCTATAGTTCTTTGTGCTATACATTTTCTATATAGTGTATTCTTCTTCTTACAAGCATTTTTTAATCCTTTTGTCATCCATGGTTGATTATTCTTTCTCTGCTTGTTACTGAGTTGTATCCATGGACAATGTTTGTCATAAAGTATTATGAACTTGTTTAAGAAATGTTTATATGCTTCATCAACCTCTTTTTCATTATACACATTGTCCCAATCTTGCTTTTGTAGCTCAATTTTGAAGGCAGTCATCCTCTTCTCTGTGCATAGTCTTCGAAATGTCCTTTTGTCTTCCATGTTCTTCTTGTAGTTTCCATCATATATTGTAAAAACTGGCAGATGATCACTAACGTCGGTTATAAGTAGACCACTTGTAGTGTTATTATCAAAATCATTGGTAAAAATATTATCAATAAGCGTGGCACAGTGTGCTGTGATTCTGCTTGGCTTTGTGATTTTAGGAAATAGACTGATGCTGTACATTGTATCAATGAAGTCATCAATAGACTTTTGCTTGTTGGGGTTCAATAAGTCAATATTAAAGTCACCACATAAGAACATTATTCTTTGATCATTGTCCATGTAAGTTGCCTTGATCCATTCTTCAAATGTTTCTATACTTGACTTAGGTGATCTATATATACAACTGATGAATATGTTTTTGCTTTTTTCCTGACATATTTCAATGGTTATACATTCTAAGATATTATCTATAGCAAATGACATGTTTTTTACCACTTTGTAGTTCAGGTTCTTCATCACGTACAAAGCTACTCCTCCTCCATTTTTGTTGGTTCTGTTGATGTAGTTTAGCTCATATCCCTCCAGATCAAAATCTATTCCTTTTTTATCATCAATCCATGTTTCTGTGACAGCAATCACTTTGAAGGGTTCGTTGATGTGTTCCAAAAAGTTCTTAATGTTGTTGTAATTTGCATACAAGCTTCTACTATTAAAATGAATAATTGACAATTTGTTATCACATTCAATGTTGCTATTATATTGATCATCTGTATAATAAAAACAACTATTACTGATGTGGGAGAAAAAATTTGTATCTGGATCTATATCATTTTCCAAATCCTGGTTTTTGTGATCTTTGTTGCAGAAATTTTTTAGTTCCATATTTTCTTGTTCAACAATCTTTGATGTTGTTTCAATAATCTCTATAAGTGTAGGTGGATGCAATCCTGAATGTAGGTCCTCTTGTTTAGTCGTCCCTTGGAACATAGTAGTGTCGATGCTGAATTTAGGTGCTTGTTTTCTGTCAGAGTCCATTATCATCGTTGTTGTGGTAGCTGTGTAAACTTTAAAAATTGTCCAGGTCCTTGCTGTCATGGACAACAATTACTCTTGCTTCTGGACCTCCATTCAGCTTGATGTAGATTTTACAGTTGGCGCTCCAAGTTCCCTGGATTTTTCCCTGCCTTCTCAAGTCGCGTGCTTTCTTGGAGATTCCAGCATTATGTTTTGTGAGATGCTCATTCATGTACACATTTGTTCCCTTCAGCTTCTTTCCCTGTCTCAGCAATGCCATTTTAGATTTTCTGTGTACGAGTTTCACGAGCACGACTGGAGTGGCGTTGTTGTTTCTTCCGTTCAGTGGGATGCATGTTTCGATGGTATTAATGTCAATTTCAATTTCTTTTAATTGCAGAAAGTTGACCACTTGCTGTTCTGCTGAGACCATATCCATTTCATCTGGTTCACCTTCATTATTCACAGCTTTCGCATAGGATCTTGGTTTAATTCGGTGCCCTGTCACAATGATATCATTCATTCGTTTATCCTGATCCATTTCATCTATGATGTTCCTCAGCATGTTGTTGTCTTCTTGAAGGATCTTCATTTGTTTGCTCATTTCAGTGGCTTCTTTATTTCTGGAGTTGTTCTCTTTTATAATTTCTTTAATTTCTTCTTTCATTTCTTTCATATCCTCTTCCCATTTTTCTATCATTTCTTCTTTAAATTCCTGGAGTATTTTTTGTAGTATCCCTTCTTGAATCCCATCATGTCCTGTGCCCAGCTTCAAATCAGTCTTTCCAGTCAATCCTTTAACTTTTGGCATCGCGGCAGTCACTGACGTCAGCGCCTCTTATGTCTTAAGGGCAGTTACTTCTTTAGCGACTTGCGGCACTTTTAACTTGTTTTTTTCAACAATTTCGTACCTTGCGCCGTTCAGAGATCAATTTGAGGTGTCAGCCTGTCAACTTATATCACTCTGCGACGTCGGGATCACTTTAAAACAGCTGTATACTCGCCGTAGCTTTTGGTTGCTAGGCAACCGCTTTGAACTGCGGGAGGCGCCTTTGGCTTGAGGCTAACGGCTCTTCCACTCGCCTTATTATATATCAGTGCCTCTCAACTGACCAAAATCAGATCGAAGATGCCAGGTGACTCTCCTGTGGCTGTGATCGCAAATCAGTGGTCAAATCAGTGGTCAAATCAGTGGTCAAAATCTTCAGACTTAACAAAACTCCGGTAGCAGAAGCGGAGCTTTTTTTCTTTGCGTCCTTTCTCATTGACAGGAAGTGACAGTAAAAGTGGTACACTTTTTTTTTTTACTTTTAAAGGGGAACTGCACTTTTTTTCCCCCCACAATCCTTCTGTAAAACGAGCATACATTGGTCATTTTTATGCATTCTAACGACCTTATTTTCGAGATTATAGAGTTCACCGGGATATAAGCTGCACCCACTAAATTTTGGAAGAAAAAATATGTTTCCATATATTAGCCGCACCGGTTTATAAGCCGCAGATATATACGTCGTGAAATGACTATTTACACAGAAAGATTCTTTATTTACATACCTTAATTGTTTCCTAACGGTGTCTGTAACACGGCAGTAAAATGGCTGATCAAACAAAACAGAAGTCGTCGTCATGAACCCACTAGCTGCGGAAGCTAGCTCTCCAATCAGCTAAACAGACTCAATAACTCCAAGATGACGTTTTGGTGAATTTACTGAGGAATTTGTGAAAATGAAACAATACAAAAAGAATGTTATTGTAAGTTAGTAATGCTAACACAGACACTCGTAGACGTGTTAGCAAATTAGCTAATGCTAACGATGCTAGCGTCATTAAATTACGGTAGCATATACAAATATGCATGAAAACAGTCCTTCAGACGTCACACATGGGACGGTTTAGTAAGTAAGAATAGTTTTAGTTATATTGTAAAACTTACAAACGTTGCTTGGAGCGATGAATGAAAAATCCACACGAGTAGAGGCGCTATGGATGGCTTGAAGAATGAACGGCACTAAATAGAAGGACACTGCAGCACTTGCAGTGAGCGGATTTGTCCAATAGCACAAACAATAGAACATTTTCCTAGTGTATTTGCCTGTTTTGTTTTCTTTTTAAAATTTTTATTATGCCGTCAGCAAAGAAATATCCATAAATTAGCCACATCGTCTTATACGCTGAAGAGTTCAAAGTGTAAGAAAAAAGCAGCGGCTTATAGTCTGGAATTTTACGGTAGTAAATAAATGCGATCAAAAGTCTGCTTACAATGGAGCCTATGAGAGTCGCTTTATTCCACCTATGAAGCGCTCTAAAAACATTCAAAAACCTCCCTAAGGTTTTATATACACGCTGTAATTATAGTATATATGTAATGTAGTAACAGGCACAATCATGATAACATGTACTGTAAATTCCGTACTATAAGCCGCTACTTTTTTTTCCTACGTTTCGAACCCTGCAGCTTATAAAACGGTGCGGCTAATTTATGGATTTTCTTTGCCAAGCAAACACACTGATAAAGTGTGTTATTGTTTGTGCTATGGCGTCATCTTTTGGACGAGTTCGTTGACTGCAGGTATTCCTTTTAACCAGAAGTAGAAGTCCTGTTCCGTCTTCTAGTCATCCATAACGTTACTACAAATCAGCATTCTTCATTCATCACTCCAAGCAACGTTTATTAGTTTTACAATATAACCAAAACAATTCTTACTTAATAAACCGTCCAATGTGTTAAAGTGTCTGTGTTGCAATGGCATTCTTTTTGTATTGTTTCAGTTTCACAAATTCACCTAAACGTCACTGTGGAGTTCTTGAGTCTGTTTAGCGGATTGGAGAGGTAGCTTCTGCAGCTAGTGGGTCCATGACGATTAATTCTGTTTTGTTTGATCAGCCACTTTACTGCCGTGTTACAGACACCATTTGAAAATAGTTAAGGTATGTAAATAAACATTTACAAAATCTTTCTGTGTAAATAACTCATTTTACAACGTATATATCTGCGGCTTAAAGTCCAGTTTAGTAAATATATGGAAAATGTTTTTTTCTTCCAAAATTTTGTGGGTATTGTCAACAGCCTGACACCTTATGGCAGGGGTGTCCAAACTACCGGGTGTTTCCAAATTAATTTTAAATATCTTTCCGGCTTATAGCTGCAAATTTGCCGACATCTTGTGAACAACGTGAGTAATTTATTTGTGCTTTGAAGTAAATACAGCACAGCATTTACTTATATGTTAAAGTTAAAGTACCAATGATTGTCACACACACACTAGGTGTGGCGAAATTATTCTCTGCATTTGACCCATCACTCTTGATCACCCCCTGGGAGGTGAAGGGAGCAGTGAGCAGCAGCGGTGCCCGCGCCCGGGAATCATTTTTGGTGATTTAACCCCCAATTACAACCCTTGATGCTGAGTGTCAAGCAGGGAGGTAATGGGTCCCATTGTTATTGTCGTTGGTATGACTCGGCCGAGGTTTGAACTCACAACCTACCGATCTCAGGGCGGACACTCTAACCACTAGGCCACTGGGCATGGATATGATGCAATCCAAACAATCTTAATTACTCATGGCTCACAAAAAAAACACACATAACACAATTTGAATTTTGTGGATATTAGAAAAACATCCAAGCACCAAAATAATCTAAATTACACCATTTTAGATTGGTGTATGCAATGGATGCATTGTAATCATCTATTACAATGCGTGATGGGAAATAGCAAAACACTCTCCACACTTATCCATGTTTGGCACATTTTAGCTGCTTGACATTTCTGGTTGATTACAAAACTTTAAGGAGGTTGTCACGGAAGTAAACAAGGTAAGAGTCAAACTTTCACATACTCTTAATATCCAATCATATTCATTGGTAATTATATATCCATTGTATTATTATAATGTGTACACATATATATATGTTTAGGTATAGGCTATATGTATTATTACTTCACATGCAGTCGGTTTTCGGCCCCCGGCCAAATTTTTTTAGCCTAATGGGCCCCCAAGTCAAAAAGTTTGGACACCTTATGGCAGTGCTGGGCAAATATTTTGACTCGGGGGCCACATTGAGAGAAAAATCGTGCCTGTGGGGCCAATGTGTATGTGTGTATAAATTATATGTACACATTTAGCTGTAAAAATCTGCTGTACAGTATGTATGTTTGGTTCCCTTTTTTCCAGGAACACTAATACCAAAAGTCACAATGTCCGATAGAGTTCTAAAAAAATTATGACAGACCACCTCCAAAAAAACGAATAGAATTTTACAGTTTTTTACTGAATGGGAGACCCAAAATGTACATTAAAATAAAGAAAGTGGGATTTATAATATTAACTATGAACAATAAAACAGTGAATATTAACAGCATATGAACATCGCTCCTCTTACTTCTCAGACCAGATATGAAAAAAAATATGAATGAAAGGGTAATAAACACCTACAATATGATATATTATCACTTTTATGCAGAAATTTGTTGTAAAAATTTACTTCCGCATCTGTTCCTGACGAACGCGTTTCGGGCTGGCAGCTCTGAAAACAAACCCCGCACACTCTGCTTTGTTCCTGGTCTGATTTGCTGGGACGTAGATTACCGTAATAACTCCTATAACAAATAAAAGCGCAGATTTCAACCATTGAAATACTTTCTATAGTTCAAGACTTACGGTCATTTAAAAACAACACTGCACATCATAATGGCGGCGACAGTTTTGATGTTAAAGGATTGCATTGCTATGGTATTGTTGTGTATTGTTTTGTTGGATTGATTAATAAATTCATTAAAAAATAAATAAATAAATAAATAAATAAATAAATAAATAAATTAAAAATTAAAAATTTAAAATAATTAATAATAATGGCGGCGACAGTTTTGATGTTAAAGGTCTAAAATATTATGTAGAACGCCCGATGGGCCAGATTGAAAATCTTAATGGGCCGTATTTTGCCCAGGTCTGCCTTACAGGTATATTTGCACAATAGTCTACTTGCACTGCTGTCAGCATTGTACGACTTCTGGCCATTTTAAGGTTTACCATACTAATATTGCCACTTACTTACTACTAAAGGCCAACACAAAGAATTAGGAAAACATTAAGACTGCGCTGACATCAACATTGCGAGACGTGGCATTAAAAACGTTGTGTTATGAGATGCATCTGGTTCTTCCTTGGGAGTGTAAATGTTTTTATCTACGCAGAAAGAGAGTTTATTTGTGCATGTAAACATGCCGTATGATTTATGTGTCCGCTTGTCAGCACGCATGCCGCCGGGCAAGGTGACTCAGCACAATATTGCGCACCCTGTGCCCATGCGAGAGCGGCGTTCTCTCTCGTAACCTAAACATTTATCGGCAAACCACAATGACCGCTTGTGATTTCCTGGCTCTGAAGAGAGAAATGCAGAGCTGGTCGTCGAGCGCTGTTTTTTTTAAAAAACGGGCTGGGCCGCCGGCCTCCTTCACAAAATAACACAGGAAGTGCGGCGCTAAATAACCTGCGGTGGCCTGTCGCTGCTCATTCCTTCCGACCGGCCGCATCAGCTGCAGGCGGGAAAGGGAGGCGGTCACTCCGTGGAGTTGAGCGCCCCCTGACGGGCGACAGGCAAAGTGCAGCATCGTCACCTTGGTCTTGTTTGCTGATTATCATTGCTGTTAACGAAGTTCTGATGCGTGAAACAAGTCTCGCTGCCAGTCCTGAAGCGTGACGGAGGTGTTTGAGACCAACGGGGAGTTTGGATCAGTTTTTAATTGTTGCTCGTATAAGGCTGAGTGGAGCATTTCCTGCGTCTCAGTTAAACGATTAGCAAGATCAAAGCCGACACTAATTGATATGACACCCAGTGAACCCAGTCAGCACGCCCCCCCTACGGGTCAACACCTTATTCTGCAAGATGGAATGTTCCGGACCATATAAGAGTGTGTGTGAGTGTACTCACCTCCCCTATTTGAACATGTGTTTCGTCGACGGATTGCGAATACGACTGGATGATCTCCCTCATGTGGAGAATGTGGCTTTCTTCAATGTCTTGGAACCTCTGTTGGTTGTACAAAAACACAAACACACCATTAATGTTGCTGACAAATAAAAAATGGAATTAATCACTCACATCTGGCTGGTCTTTCGTCCTCCTGCTCGCCGCAAAATATGTTTTATTTTTCATGTTTAAGTGAAACTAATTCAATCTTTACTTGTGTGGTAATCCTCAGAGGGCACAAGCGCATAGGAAATGATAAACTGGAGATGGATGTCATGAAAATGGATTAGACTTAAAGAAACTTTATTGATCCACAAGGGAAATTGTTGCACACAGTAGCTCAGTTACAAAGGATGGAAAGGATAATGCAGGTATAAAGTAGACTAAAAATGTACCATAGTAGCAATATAAAATATAACATATATGTAATATTGACATATTATATATACAGTATATAATATATACTGATATATTATATTATTATTATATATTATAGTTTTATATAATATATACAATATACAGTGTTTCCCACACATTCATTTAATTGTTGCGGCCCGCCAAGAAAGAATTACGTCCGCCACAAATAAAAAAAAATGTTTAAAAAATTAAATACAATTATTTTTATTTTTTCTTGTCCTGTCCAGCCTCACAGGCAAATCATATAGTTGATGTAGATGCCCATATCGGCTGTTCAGATTTACTTTACAAAAGAGAAGTGTAGGATACTTCTCTTGTTGCCTTATTTGTATTTGACTTTATTAAATGTAATTATATTAGAAACACAACATGTGTATATAACAAAGGGTGCAAAGTCTGCAGGCAGTAGGAAACACATGGTTAAGTGTAAAACTGATGGCAGTCTAAAGTTCAAGATTTTTGGAGCTCTTTGTTCAGTGGATCAGATGTTTGATGAAGCTCTGTGTCTATCTACCACCACTACTGTTTTCTGTTTATTTGTTACTGACTGTGGCAGGACACCTCTGCCTCTGTTTCACTTTATGTTGCTGGTAAATAATATGGTTGTAGTAGTAGGCTAAAGTTAAATGATTTAGTATGCACTAATTAAAGGGGCAGAGCTTTGAGACATTTTAGCTTTTATATTTTATAAGATATATTTTTTGTAAGAACCACAATTAATAAATATATTTCAGTGAATAACTTATTGTTCAAATCTGTATATAAATATGTACATAAAGTGTTGTAATTATATTGTAAAATGGATGGATGGATGGATGGATAGACGTTTAAAACAAAACTGTTATTATTAATTAGTAAGTATACATTTTTTGAGCCTTTTTAGAGAAAATCAAATCATTGTAGTAAATTATGCAAATTACTCGATGTCATGGTGACCACGCCCATAGCCACGCCCCCACCGCCACAGGTATCTTGGCAGTTTATGGGAAACACTGTATATACTGATATATTATATTATTACAATATATTATAGTTTTATATAATATATACAATATATAACAAAATTACAGATGACCGATTATCGCCCCCGATATTTGGCATTTTGCCATATATCGGTATCTGCCTTTTTATATCGGTATCAACCAGAACGACATCAGCAGATATAATAAATACAAATATAATACTAGTATTTAAAATAAATAATTAGTGAAGTAGATAGTAATAACCACTGCTCAACAAGCACCAGCCCGTTTGCCCTGCATGAGAAAGTTACCTTTTTGCTAAAACAAAATTACGAATAAAAAATACCCCCATTGTCAGTAATTCTCCCTAAATAGGTTTTGATATCCGACAAGGCATTTGAGTTCTTGTGAAAATTATTCCACGGTCTGCTTTCACTGCAGTGCTCGTACGAGCACGACCCCATTCTTCTTCTTCCTGCAGTGCTCATCGCCAATAGTCCGTCTCCTCTGTTACAAACTTTCCATTTTTGCCGGGAAATCCCGCTTTTGTCCTTCTTCTCTGGCGTCTACCGGGTCCTGTTTTGTTTGTTTTTCGCTACTGCAAAGATGGATTCCACAACACTCACACATTCTCATACTTTCTGTTGAAAGAAATGTCATCCAGCTTGTAAAATGACTGAAATATAAGCTTTGTGGAGGAGCCCAGAATTTTTTTTATTGAAATGTTTGTATTATTTCACGGTTCCTCACAAGGAAAACTCACAATGTATTAAATCCATAAACTGCTATACAATTGTGTATATGGCAAGGGTTTGTGATTTTATTGTGAAACCCCATATTTTTTACTAATTTTTCCAGGAGATTTCCCATATTTTGAAATGCAAATATTTATGTTCCTCTTAGACACATGTAATAAAGGTGTGTGCTAAATTAACCACAACGTTAGCGCCGCAAAAAAACAATATGTCGCCAATTGTCCTACATTTCCTTAAAGAAAATGATCCCGCCGTTATTGACATATACTATTCATGTTTAAATAACTTTTACTAATATCGTCTCCAAACATCGGTTACACTTGACTACTTATAATCGTAATCGTAATAATCGGCCCTGAAAAAAACATGTGGGTCGATCTCTAAAATGGATGCAAGCACACGAACATAAAGACAACATTCCTTCTGGAAGTAATTGGAATAGAAATAATCCGTTCCATGGTGAAGTTATTATCCTCATACAATCTAAGGTTCTACTGTAATCCCCAACATACTCCCTAAAACAAAAGACATGCCAGTAAAAGAGGAAGTTCATACCTGTGCTGTTTCCGCCATCTTCTGTTCAAACTCGGACTTGGCTACGGCGTATTTCTCCACGTAGGACTTGTAGGTCTCTGTGGCTTTTTTGGCTTTGATTCCCGCCTGTAAGAAAGAAACAATGTTCAAATGTGGGCCATTTTGATATTTTTCATTAAAAACCATAACAAAATATAGTCAAATTATTATTTTTACAAGTCAAATTATTATTTTTATTTTTTATTTAACGCTTACAGTAAATCTCTACAGCAGGGGTCACCAACCTTTTTGAAACCAAGAGCTACTTCTTGGGTACTAATTATTGCGAAGGGCTACCAGTTTGATACACACTTAAATAAATTGCCAGAAATAGCCAATTTGCTCAATTTACCTTTAATTTTATGTTATTATTAATAATTAATGATATTTATCTTTGTGGAAACACTGATCATCTTAATTATTTCTCACAATAAATATATATAGGAACAGATAAATATCAATATGCAACACTTTATTTTTATATTTTCTCTAAGTGCACATTTTTCAAATTGAACATTTTCAAATGATCACTTCTAAGACAGTCTTGTGAAATCACAATATCCCATTTTAACTAGCTAGCCACTAACATTTTTTAACAAATCATGAATTACTTTGCACCATGTTTGTACAAATAATAACTCATGTAAAATACAAAAGTCAACTCTCAAATTTTTAAATAAATCATGTCACACTTTGAACTGGACACCAAATCTGTTATCTGTTTCTTTGTCAGTTAGTGAAGACCAAGTCTTTAAAATATTTTCTTGGATTTTCAAATTCTATTTGAGTTTTGTCTCTCTTAGAATTAAAAATGTCGAGCAAAGCGAGACCAGTTTGCTAGTAAATAAATAAAATTTAAAAAATAGAGGCAGCTCACTGGTAAGTGCTGCTATTTGAGCTATTTTTAGAACAGGCCAGCGGGCTACTCATCTGGTCCTTACGGGCTACCTGGTGCCCGTGGGCACCGCGTTGGTGACCCCTGCTCTACAGCATATCAACTTAAATGATAAATAAATCGGTTATACTTGTATAGCGCTTTTCTACCTTCAAGGTACTCAAAGCGCTTTGACAGTATTTCCACATTCACCCATTCACACACACATTCACACACTGATGGCGGGAGCTGCCATGCAAGGCGCTAACCAGCAGCCATCAGGAGCAAGGGTGAAGTGTCTTGCCCAAGGACACAACGGACGTGACTAGGATGGTAGAAGGTGGGGATTGAACCCCAGTAACCAGCAACCCTCCGATTGCTGGCACGGCCACTCTACCAACTTCGCCACGCTGTCCAACTTCAGGTTGATATAAAGTAAAAAAATTAAAAAAAAAGGTTTTATGCCTTTTCTGTCAAAGACAACTTTGTTTTTTATAATAAAACTGAAACATGCAGTATTTCCCCCACTGCCCAAAACATTCAGAAAGCAATGTTTGATGTGAAGTAATTAGAGCCTTAAAAAGATCAATAATGCAGGACACCATTGATTTTAATGAATTATTATTTTTGAGTAATCACAGTGAAAAGATAAATAAAATCCCGTTAAATATATTTGGGATCCAAAAGGTGCACCACTCATAAAGTAATACATTTTTATTATTATTTTTTTTACTTTCAACACTTAAGTTATGAGATCAACTTCGGAAATATCTGTCGATTTTACGTTTGAACTATTATTTTGTTTGTTTTATGATCTTTTGTCAAAGAAAACGATTATGTTTTTGTATGGCAACCACACAATATATGCAATATTTTCCACATAAAACATTTTAAAGTGAAATATTTTAAATAATTGGAGCCTTGAATAGGTCAATAATTAATTATATCATTGATTTTTTTTTTTTTTGAGCAATGGCAAAAAAATAAAGATACACAAAAGAAAAAAACCAGCCTGCATGGCAGCTTTGGCGGGCCGGTAAACAATAAGCTGCGGGCAGCAAATGGCCCCCGGACCGCACTTTGGACACCACTGCTCTAAATAAAAGATTTAACCCATATAGGTTTTACGTTAAGTAAGCTGAACAGAATCTTTGGGAATAAATAGATTTCTATGGAAGATTTACCATAAAAGTGGGTCCAGTAGACACCCGCCTACATTAAGCAATGGCTCCCATGCTTATTTATGAATGTATTTTATTGGCTTTAGATGGAAAAAAATGGCTTTTATGGTCATTTAAATATAAAGTGGCTTGATGGCACTATCTGCCCGAGAAAATGAGTGATGCATCCATGAATCCAGGAGAGGGCGCTGTCTCACAAGTCAATTCACTTAACATTTTCCAGCAGGAAGGAGCTTTGACAAGACGTGATGTTGTGCAACTATGACATTTTGTGAGGACAATACTGTACACGAGTGTCCTGATCGGACGGATATTGATATCACATATCGGCCTAATATCATCCAACGTGATTATATTGGCTTGCAAATAAAATGTCCGATACAGGCAGCCCTGCAGCGTGTTTACTATCTAAATGTCCTCTGATAAGCACACAAGGTTTTCTTCTATTTCAGTCAAGTCATTTACAAAAGGTAAACATGCTAGCAGCTACACAACAGCTAAGCCCACAATAGCACACGAGCTAGACATATGTAATAAGTGTCCTTAATTCAGTTCTTCTCAAATAGTGGGGCGGGACACATGGGTCCGACCGTTAACAACAAACGTGTTAGTGTTTTTATTACCTACCATTGTTCACTGTTTGGCTACTTTGGCTTTATCAAACCTTATATAACATTAAACTCTACAAAATAAAAGTATGCATGAATCCTGCTGATATCAATATCCGTGTCAGCTAATACTCAAGGCTCAAATATTGGGATTGGAAGTGAAAAAGTTGTATCGGGACACTCCTAATACTGTATGCCTGTTAGTGGGTTTGTAATGTGTAAAACTGTTTAGTAACTGTACAATGTATATTATAAAGGTTTATTCAAATGTATACATTATAAGTATCACAGTTTGCGGTCACAGGGCATTCTTGGCGTGTTGGTTCCTAGAGCCAACACAAGTCTCGGTAAAAAAAAAAAACTTCAGATTTGCTGCTCCATGGAATGGTCACGGAATGAATTACAAAAGGATCCGAGGCTACCTGAACTGATCACTTTGGGGGAATTTCAGGCCATTTAAAAATAATAATCTGTTTCTATTGGGCACTGTACTTGTTTTTAAATTGATTTTATTAAAACATTTTATTGTTTTACCAATTGCATGTTTTTATGTTATTGTTGTTAGTAATTTGTGCTTTTAAGTATAGTGTGTGACTGATACTGTTGTTCTATGTATTTATGAAACCTGTTTGTGCTGCCCTCTTGGCCAGGTTGCTCTTGCAAAATAGATTTTAATCTCAATTAGTTTTTACCTGGTTGAATAAAGGAAAATGAATGAAATCATAAATGAGCATTTTAAGGACATTATATGGGTGGCTCTATTGTTTGCGTTTTTCCCCCCAAAGGCTTTTACCCCATGAATAAATAGCACAGATGTAATGTAATCTAAATATAACACATATGCGGTCCTCTTCAAGGTTTCTCATAGTCATTCACATGGACGTCCCACTGGGGTGAGTTTTTCCTTGCCCTTATGTGGGCTCTTTGCCGAGGATGTCGTTGTGGCTTGTGCAGCCCTTTGAGACACTTGTGATTTAGGGCTATATAAATAAACATTAATTGATTGATTGATAACCATTACATACATACCGTAAATATGTATAGTAGGGGTGTAAATACTTGGTCACCAAACTATTCGGTCCGATTCTGATTCCTGGGGTGACGATTCAATTCAGAATCGATTCATCACAATTCTCCCAATGTATTATTCATAATAATTATAATGACACTTTCAAAAAGGGTTTGAAAAGCTCCTTCTGGTTGCATGGAGATGGCCTAAAAACTTGATTTAAAATGTAATCTGATAATAATAAATTTTTGCATGGATTTTTAGTAAAATTATGAATCGATTTATAATCAGGATGAATAAGAATCACGATTCTTGTGTAAATAAAAACTTTTGTGCACCGCTAATGTACGGTACATGTACGAGGGGTGTCAAAAAATAAAATTACTCGAACGATTAGTAATCGATTCAAAGAAATCAAAAATCTAAGTTCCAACAGTCTGTCCTGTCCAGCCACTTTATCAAATGCTTGGGTAGAATTTTATCAAACAAAAACAGTTTTCTTTAAAGTAACAGAAAATGAATGAATTAAATAAGTTTATTTCGGTTATATAATCAACCATCAACCATTTTGTGTGACCAGTTTAACAGTACAGATTATACATATTTAACAATCATGCACATTTACACACAAAAAGAAAAGAAAAACAATGACCGAAAAAGGAATAGGCTGAAGCCAAAGCTTATATTTGCCTATCCTATACATTCACTGAAAATTAGATTGCCTGGAACATCAACGTTAAAAAAAAATCAATGGGATGAAAGTAATTGTTACTATATTTTATAATTTTCAATTATTTCACCTTTCAAGGTTTTCTTAAACCTTAACAAAGAACTACATGTCTTCAGCTCATCACTTGATCACAAATTGATCAGAACTGTTTATCTATTTTATGGAGGAATATAGTTAATCATAGAACTGGCACCCAATGTTATTAGAAAAGTACCGGTATTTATTTTGAGTCCAGAATTGTTTTGAATCCAGAATCGATTGTAAATCGAATCGTAACCCCCAAGAATCGAATCCAATTGAATTGTGTGGTGCCCAAAGATTCACATTTCTAATATGTATGTTTGATTTATACCAATGTACACAAAAAATAGAATTTTTGGCTTTGTGAACAGAACCATGCATCATTGCACCAGCACAAAAAAAATAATTTCATGATAAAACGGACATGACTATTCCTGTGCCATCACACTTTGACACCAATTTGTTGAATTTTGTGGCAAAAATCTATATAAAAAATCTTGTCATAGTCAACTTTAGAGTAGAGATGTCTGATAATGGCTTTTTTACCGATATCCGATATTCCGATATTGCCCAACTCTTAATTACTGATACCGATATCAACCGATACCGATATATACAGTCGTGGAATTAACACATCATTATGCCTAATTTTGTTGTGATGCCCCGCTGGATGCATTAAACAATGTAACAAAGTTTTCCAAAATAAATCAACTCAAGTTATGGAAAAAAATGCCAACATGGCACTGCCATATTTATTATTGAAGTCACAAAGTGCATTATTTTTTTTAACATGCCTCAAAACAGCAGCTTGGAATTTGGTACATGCTCTTCCGGAAGAGTTAGTGCTGCAAGGGGTTCTGGGTATTTGTTCTGTTGTGTTTCTGTTGTGTTTCTGTTGTGTTACGGTGCGGATGTTCTCCCGAAATGTGTTTGTCATTCTTGTTTGGTGTGGGTTCACAGTGTGGCGCATATTTGTAACAGTGTTAAAGTTGTTTATACGGTCACCCTCAGTGTGACCTGTATGGCCGTTGACCAAGTACGCCTTGCATTCACTTATGTGTGTGTGAAAAGCCGTAGATATTATGTGACTGGACCGGCACGCAAAGGCAGTGCCTTTAAGGTTTATTGGCGCTCTGTACTTCTCCCTACATCCGTGTACACAGCGGCGTTTTAAAAATTCACAAATTTTACTTTTTTAAACCGATACCGATAATTTTGAAACAGATACAGATAATTTCCGATATTACATTTGAAAGCATTTATCGGCCGATAAAATCAGCAGTCCGATATTATCGGACATCTCTACTTTAGAGTCTAACGGATTATTTAAGCCGCACCTTAGAATGCAGGTCCGGTGAAATCTGATAAGATATGAATAAAGTTTAGTGTTTGTATCACCCACACCTTGTCCACGTCCCTCTGGGTGGCTCCTTCCTTACGGAGGCGCTCCTGCTCCACAGTTTTGGCGTTGTAGTTCTCCTTGGACTTCTGCAGGGCTTGAGAGGTGGCCTGGATGTTCTGCACGGCCTCCAAGGTGGACGCCACCTCCTCTTTCGTCTTGACGACAGAGGTAAAAAAAAAATGTCACGTGAGCTGCGCAACAGCGCTTGGCGATCGTTTGTCTGGTCGCCCTCACCTTTTTGTGCGCTTTGGCCTGCTCCTCCACGTACTTGTGCACCTCTTTTATAAGCTCCTGCAGCTTCCTCACCAGCTCCATGTGGCAGACGGCCAGCTTCTCCGTGGACCCCTTGAAGACTTCCCACACCGGAGCGAACGTCCTGAGAGGACACGATAGTGAGAACGCAATCATTTGTGTTGCTTTTCATCCGCCCTCAAGTTGCTTCTTACTCACCCGAGCTGCGAAAAGTTCCCTGCCGTCTTGGCAAGTTTGGTAATGGAGCGGGCGTAGGCCTCTTCAATAACACTCCTGGACATTAATGTTGAAGGTAAACCACACAATTACACCAGTGAGAATATACATCAGGGGTGTCCAAACTTTTTCCACTGAAAAATTAACACATGCGGGTGTCATTTTGATATGTTTCATTATCAAAATCAATACAATATATAGATTTTTTTTTTAAACTTTTAAGGCTCCCCTTAAGTTTGGTCCTAGGGACCCGCAAGGGTCTCAGTCATAGCATTTTTAAAAATAAGTAAGATAGTATTTTTTTTTTTTTATGCAATAAATAATATATTTTTATTTTTGTTTGCGTTATGACCATTTTGTAAAAGAAACCTTTGTTTTTTTTATATGGCAAATACAGAAAATCTGAAATATTTCCCCAAAAAGTGTTTTAAAGTGGAATATTTGATGTGAAGCAACTGGAGCCATGACTAAGTCAATAATTCATAACAACATTAAGGTGAAGTTTATTTATGTTTTATGCCTTTTTTGTCAATTAAAAAAAAAAATTGTTATGATAAAAACTGTTCAATATACAAAAGTACTCATACTTGTATAAAAGTGTTAAAAAATAAGCCACACTTCTTTCTTTTTTTTTTACTTCCCGCCTCTAGATCAACTTCAGATTTATCTACCAGTAATTAATTAATTAATTAATTCGATTTATGCCAATTCTTTTAACATGTTTTATTGTTATTGCAAACACTCAAAAATATGCAATATTTCCTCCTAAAATGTTTTAAAGTGGAATATTTGATGTGAAGTAACTGGAGCCATTACTAGGTCAATAACAACAACATTGAGGTCAATTTTATTTATGTTTTATGACTTTTTTGTCAATGAAAACCTTGTTTTGTTATGGTAAAAACACAAAATGTGCAATATTGTCAGTTTTTAAAAATCCCACAAAAATGATTGGATATCCAAAAGGGCCACACTCATATATAAAAGTGTTAAAAATTAGTCACACTTTTATTTTATTTTTTTCTTTCAACACTTAAGCCTCGAGATCAACTTTAGATCCATATACGAGTAATTTAATTATTTTTTTAAAAATGTTTTTTGTTCGATTTATGCCCAAAAGTTTTTTCAAGAAAATGTGTTTTATTGTTATTGCTTACACTCAAAAATATGCAATATTTCCTCCTAAAAATATTTTACAGTGGAATATTTTATGTAAAGTTACTGGAGCCATGACTAGGTCAATAATTCATAACAACATTAAGGTCAAGTTGTTTTTTACGTTTTATGCATTTTTTGTCAATTAAAAAAAAAATTCTTATGATAAAAACACAAAATATGCAATATTTTCAGTTTAAAAAAAAATCCCACACAAATTATTCGATAAACAAAAGTACTCATACTCATATAAAAGTGTTAAAAAATAAGCCGCACTTTTTTTTTTTTACTTCACGCCTCTAGATCAACCAGTAATTAAATTGTCCTTTTTTTTTTAGGTTTTTTGTTCAATTTATGCTATTTTTTTAAAAAGATAACCTGTTTTATTGTTATTGCAATATGCAATATTTCCTCCTAAAATGTTTTAAAGTGGAATATTTGATGTGAAGTAACCGGAGCCATGACTAGGTCAATAATTCATAACAACATTCAGATCAATTTTATTTAGGTTTAATGCCTTTTTTGTCAATGAAAACCTTGTTTTCTTATGGTAAAAACACAAAATATGCAATATTTTCAGTTTTTTAAAAATCCCACAAATATTATTGGATTTCCAAAAGGGCCACACGCATATATAAAAAGTGTTAAAAAATTTGTTACACTTTGGTTTTTTGTTTTTTTACTTTCAACTTTAGATCTATCTACCAGTAATTCAATTTTTTTTTTTTTTATGTTTTTTGTTCGATTTATGCCTAATTTTTTTAAAGAAAATTATTTTATTGTTATGCAAACACTCAAAAATATGCAATATTTCCTCCTAAAAATGTTTTAAAGTGGAATATTTGATGTGAATTAACTGTAGCAAAGACTAGGTCAATAATTCACAACAACATTGATTTTGATTCATTATTATATTTTGGGCAATGACAGTTTTAAGGAAAAGAATAGTCTGAATGGCAACTTTGTGTCAGAGTCAACATTGCACATTTTTCTTGTGACATTTCACCGGTTTGCGCTATTAATTAACTATGTTTTTTGTTTTTAAATGTTATTTTTAGAATGTGCCATTAAAAAGCTTGCTGCCGGCCACATTGGACACCATGATATAGAGGAGTGTGTTTCATTGTGCTTATGACAACTGAAAGTATTTTATCTACTCTCTTTGATTTTAATTTGACTCATAATAGTTTCATCGGGTGATTTTGTTTCATTTTTTAATTTGAATTGTGATTATTTTATTTTTAATTTGCCTTCTTGTAATTTTCTGTAAAGCACTTCAATTATTTGTGTATGAATTGTGCTCTATAAATAAACTTGCTTTGCCTTTATAAAGTCTTTGCAGCCTTTCAGGACAGCAAAGATGCACTGTACAGTGACTTTTCCCCCACTAGAGGGAGCCCTATTCAAACTATTCATCGCCATGCAATTTTGTATGCATTCAAAAATGGTATACCACACCTTTGTTTTTAACATGAATCCATTAATCAAATATTTTTAGTGAAAGTACAGCGCACATGTAAAATGTTCATATTTATTTTGTATTATTTCAGTCTTACTCTGAAATGGAAAAATATTTGTTGTGCTGAAAATTCCACACTCAACACTATTATGATGATAACATGACAAACATGTTTTGCAAAATTATGAAAAATCCAAAACTAAGAATTCACATGTATATACAGAATCCAAGCCAAAAAGGGGGAAGGTTGTGTAACTTGACGTCATTGTTACTGTGGTGTATCATATTGGCGTTTGTTCACGACAATGTGCCCTCTTTTTTTCTTTGACCAAAGTGTATCATTTCGTTCATTTGTTTTTTTCCAGCCAATACAGTATATTTACAACACAAGTACAACATCCACATTTACACCTTCTTCTTGTATTAAATTCACAAAAATATATATTATTTTGGTACTAATGAGCCCGAAAAGGAGTGGGAAGAAGAAAGACTTGTACATTTCTACCAAATGCCAATTTCAACATGGGTCGCCAACCACTCGATAAGACATACACTCAAAAATATTATTTTTGGAAACAATAGTTTTTAGAACAGTAACTCAGAATAAGAAGAATAACTGAAAATTTAAACCAATAGGGGTGCAAAAAATTATTTTTCTTCCCAATTTTTAAATGGATTCATAATTTTCCAAAATCGGTTTAAAACAGATTTTTTTTGTTTGTTTTTTAAGAATTAATTTAAAAAAACAATTTTTTCAAGACCATCTCTATGCAACCAGAAGAACCTGTTTTGTGAAATTGTGTTATATGTAAATATAAACGGAATACAATGATTTGCTAATCATTTTCAACCCATATTCAGTTGAATATGCTACAAAGACAACATATTTGATGTTCAAACTGATAAACATTTTTTTTTTTGCAAATAATCATTAACTTTAGAATTTGATGCCAGCAACACGTGACAAAGAAGTTTGGAAAGGTGGCAATAAATACTGATAAAGTTGAGGAATGCTCATCAAACACTTATTTGGAACATCCCACAGGTGAACAGGCAAATTGGGAACAGGTGGGTGCCATGATTGGGTATAAAAGTAGATTCCATGAAATGCTCAGTCATTCACAAACAAGGATGGGGCGAGGGTCACCACTTTGTCAACAAATGCGTGAGCAAATTGTTGAACAGTTTAAAAAAAACATTTCTCAACCAGCTATTGCAAGGAATTTAGGGATTTCACCATCTACGGTCCGTAATATCATCAAAGGGTTCAGAGAATCTGGAGAAATCACTGCACGTAAGCAGCTAAGCCCGTGACCTTCAATCCCTCAGGCTGTACTGCATCAACAGGCGACATCAGTGTGTAAAGGATATCACCACATGGGCTCAGGAACACTTCAGAAACCCACTGTCCGTAACTACAGTTGGTCGCTACATCTGTAAGTGCAAGTTAAAACTCTCCTATGCAAGGCGAAAACCGTTTATCAACAACACCCAGAAACGCCGTCGGCTTCGCTGGGCCTGAGCTCCTCTAAGATGGACTGATACAAAGTGGAAAAGTGTTCTGTGGTCTGACGAGTCCACATTTCAAATTGTTTTTGGAAACTGTGGACGTCGTGTCCTCCAGACCAAAGAGGAAAAGAACCATCCGGATTGTTATAGGCGCAAAGTTGAAAAGGCAGCATCTGTGATGGTATGGGGGTGTATTAGTGCCCAAGACATGGGTAACTTACACATCTGTGAAGGCGCCATTAGTGCTGAAAGGTACATACAGGTTTTGGAGCAACATATGTTGCCATCCAAGCAACGTTACCATGGACGCCCCAGCTTATTTCAGCAAGACAATGCCAAGCCACGTGTTACATCAACGTGGCTTCATAGTAAAAGAGTGCGGGTACTAGACTGGCCTGCCTGTAGTCCAGACCTGTCTCCCATTGAAAATGTGTGCCGCATTATGAAGCCTAAAATACCACAACGGAGACCCCCGGACTGTTGAACAACTTAAGCTGTACATCAAGCAAGAATGGGAAAGAATTCCACCTGAGAAGCTTAAAAAATGTGTCTCCTCAGTTCCCAAACATTTACTGAGAGTTGTTAAAAGGAAAGGCCATGTAACACAGTGGTGAACATGCCCTTTCCCAACTACTTTGGCAAGTGTTGCAGCCATGAAATTGTAAGTTAATTATTATTTGCAAAAAATAAATAAAGTCTATGAGTTTGAACATCAAATATCTTGTCTTTGTAGTGCATTCAATTGAATATGGGTTGAAAAGGATTTAATAATAATAATAATAATAATAATACCTGGGATTTATATAGCGCTTTTCTAAGCACCCAAAGTCGCTTTACATGTTAAAAACCCATCATTCATTCACACCTGGTGGTGGTAAACTACTTTCGTAGCCACAGATGCCCTTGTATTCCGTTTATATTTACATCTAACACAATTTCCCAACTCATATGGAAACAGGGTTTGTAATTTACATTGGATATGCCATAGACAGGCTACTCAGGGGCGAGCTACGGGTCGATCGCGGAGGGTGTGTCAGTAGATCGCCAGCCAGGCATTAAAAAAAATAGACCTAAAAATTTTCGATCATCAATCTTCACCAAGACGTCACTTTCGCCACTTGATTGACATTCTCGGCACCCGAGGGTCTTGTGAGATGACGCTGGCTGCTGCCAGATCATTATTAAGAAAAAAAAAGACTCGCAGGAAGGCGATAAACACTTTTTATTTCAACAAACTCTCGCGCCGTACCTGTCGTCAAAACTCTAAAGACCGACGGCACAGTTCCTGTCTATACAATAAAAGTGCTGCTTCATCCTGCCTGCGCTAACAAAATAAGAGTCTCATACAGCTGGCGTGCACAAGCTAGCAAGCTATGGAGTTTGCCACTAATGTATTTCTTGTAAAGTGTACAAAAACGAATATGGAAGCTGGACAAATAAGTTGCCAAAAACTAACAACTTTCATGTGGTATTAGACAGAAAGCAGGACTTATGTTCTCCTCCGTTTGAAAATGAGGACGTTATCAGCACTACTGTCTGATTCCAATCAGGTAATACACCAACTTATATTCTTGTCTTCATGAAAGAAAGGAATCTATATGTGTTTGACATGCTTGTATTATCATTAAACACCTTTAACTTGTTAACAAAAACGGCTTTTTAATACATAAATAAATATAAATTATATATATGAATGAGGTAGATCCCCTCGACTCGGTCAATTGAAAAGTAGCTCGCCTGCAGAAAAAGTGTGCGCACTCCTGGGCTACTATTAGCATTAGCGATTGTACATGGCGAGTTCAACACCTCCAAATTTTGCAATAAAAACAACTAAGATGAAGGTTACAATAAAGCAGCTGCTGTGTAATAAGCACAACACTTAACAGTATAACACTTTGTAGGGCATAACATAACAGATTTAGCTTCCTCGAAAAAAGCTACTTCCGAGTTAGACAACATACCATAGATAGCCTGTACAGTACTGCCATCTAATGTCTTGGAAGTGCGTCTGCATTGTGTTTAAAAAAAACAGGATATAACAACTGGACACTACAGTTATCATAATCAGCTCATTTTTAAATGTTACATACTTTTTTTTTTATATAAAACAATTACCTTATGTTAACATCGAAAATTAGTAGCGTCAAGTACCAGTATCGAGTCCCATGTACCAGGAATTTGTACCGTATCGGTTAAAATGTGACTGGTACCCATCCGCAACGATAGGCTTGCTGCATAGTATGTAAAGGGGCATTTGATTTGTTCACCCTAACACAAACACAGCACAGTACGGGTAATCTTGCCTCATTGGAGCATTTTTTTATATCAGGTATCAAAGCTATTTTTTTGTTGGTGTGAAGTCATTGTTCCTCACATTAGCCAGATATTTATTGTGCACCTGCTAAAAAAAATATTTTACAGGTATGCTAATGTGGCAAATCCAATCTGTGTTGCGTCTTTTTGGATTAAAGTTACAAAGAACATTACAGAACAATGGAGGTTGATTTGTGTCTTTATTATAAAAGTTGTTTTTTTTAAACTGATTTTATGTTACTGAATTTTTTGCGTTCGATTTTTGTCAACTGAATTTTTTTACGGCAAATTATGCTGAACATTTAATTGAAAAAAAATTGTTAGCAAAATTAAGTGTTTTAAAATTCAGTGTATAAATATTCAGTGTTGAAAGATTACTCCCTGTAATTTAAGACTGAAGCAATCGATCCTGTCTCAGAACCAGCTAATGAGGAGTCAAGTTTGTAGTCACGTGACACGGGTCTTGCAAAACAACATAAAAAAGGGCGACCTTGGCATAATACAACACAATTAACCTTTTTAATGCGGCCCGCTGGATATTTTCAAACTATAGAAATGATTCCAGTGGTTAGAATCTGCACTTTTGAGTGACATACGGGTTACTACGGTAACCATAGGAAGCCCTGCTCCATGCAGACGAGGCACAGGGTAGTGTGGGCGGGGCAGCAACAAGCCTGAGACCTCGCAGTGTCATTTCTTGTTAATCACTTAGCAATAATGCTACATGATGCTTAGTGTTTTACACAAGCTGGATCTGTTTATTACTCAGCTTCTAAAACATGTAGCTCATCCTCCGTATACTCAGGCTCAAAAAATAAGGTTCTGGATCATCATTTGTCCCAAAGTAGCATTTGCTGTCTCTCATGAAGTCTGCCATGATTAGTAGTGTTGTTGTTGTGGGAAATAGCGAACATTGTGATACGTCTGTTAAATTAATGTGCTGCCATATGCCTAAAATGAGCAAAATACACTACCGTTCAAAAGTTTGGGGTCACATTGAAATGTCCTTATTTTTGAAGGAAAAGCACTGTACTTTTCAATGAAGATAACTTTAAACTAGTCTTGACTTTAAAGAAATACACTCTATACATTGCTAATGTGGTAAATGACTATTCTAGCTGCAAATGTCTGGTTTTTGGTGCAATATCTACATAGATGTATAGAGGCCCATTTCCAGAAACTATCACTCCAGTGTTCTAATGGTACAATGTGTTTGCTCATTGGCTCAGAAGGCTAATTGATGATTAGAAAACCCTTGTGCAATCATGTTCACACATCTGAAAACAGTTTTGCTCGTTACAGAAGCTACAAAACTGACCTTCCTTTGAGCAGATTGAGTTTCTGGAGCATCACATTTGTGGGGTCAATTAAACACTCAAAATGGCCAGAAAAAGAAAACTTTCATCTGAAACTCGACAGTCTATTCTTGTTCTTAGAAATGAAGGCTATTCCACAAAATTGTTTGGGTGATCCCAAACTTTTGAACGGTAGTGTATGTAAATATTATGTTATTATGAATGTGTCGGTTACTACATTACTTGCATACTTACAGCGTGTGTATAAAACATTGATGGAGGTTTAAGGATGTTTTTTAGAGTGACTCTCATTAACTCCTTGTAAGCTGACTTTTGCTATCCTTTATTTACGAGTTAGAATGCATAAGAACAAAAACATATCTGTTCTTGTCTTACATAAGGATTGTGAATGATAGACCAAAATCCCCCAAAAAGTGCAGTTGCACTATAGAAATGATTCCAATGGTTAGAATCTGCAGTTTTGAGTGACATACGGGTTACTACGGTAACCATAGGAAGCCCTGCTCCATGCAGACTTGACACGGGGTAGTGTGGGCGGGGTAGCAACAAGCCTGAGACCTCGCAAAGTCGAAAAGTTTGACACTGAATTTTTCAGCACTGAATTATTATTTTTTTACACTGATTCTATTACAATTAATTTAAAAACTTTTTTTTTTTTTTTTTTTTTACACACCAAATTTTTTTTACACTGAATCTTTAAATATTAATTTTTCCAACAATTTTTTTTTCAATGAAATTGTTGGCATAATTTGATGCGAAAAAAAATTAAGTTTACAAAAATTACGAACGCAAAATATTCAGTTACACAAACTCAGTGTAAAAAAAAAAAAGCTTTCGTAATAAAGACACAAGTTAACCTCCATAAAGAACTCCTATTTGATTATTTGACACTGGATCGGAGGCGCTACCTGAGACCAAAACAAGACTCTGTGAAAACTGGTTTTGCCTGTCACTCATGCACACGATTATCATCTTCACTCATGAGAACACGTCAGTATTCATTTTGTACATAATCAATTTGACATCTGCTTCTTACATGACACTAACTAGCATTCCCGTTCTCACCGTTGTCTTTGTTTTTCACCAGTTTGACAGAAAGCCGCTCCAAAATCCAAAACATTGGGCACTCCCTAATTAGTGTTAAATGTCAGTCTTACCTTTCCCTGATGAAGTCCGTCAGCTCCTTGGAGGAGATCTGTCCATGCTTCATGTTGTGGTACAGCACGTCGAAGCCATTATTTTTTTCGCCCTGTCAGGGAAAGAGAGAACAAAATCATAAGGTGAGCTATGGGGGGGGGGAAGAAAAAAAAAATCCCAGTACCGCTGATAATTTCTCACGCAGCAGCACCCTTGTGGCCCGCATGGCTTCCAGTTGCCACTGAAGCAGCCGCTGGTCCACCATGCCCATCTTGGCCATGTTTATAAGACGAGTGCGGAAAATATTTGTAGCTTTTCTGTGGCGGAAAAAGACGCCTTTCGACGCGGTCGTCAGTGAGTGTGTGCTGATCGACGGTGTCAGGTTGAGGTTTTAAAAAATGCAAGCCTACCTGTGAATAATTCAATATGTTGACCCTTTTCTGTAGCTAAGTTGACACAATTAGTATTACGAGTACAGCTCTTGTATTGGATTTTAAAATGTACTGCATGTGGATTAATGATATTAGATATGCTCCAGCTCAGTGTTTTTCAACCTTTTTTGAGCCAAGGCGCATTTTTTTCATTGAAAAAACTCAGAGGCACACCACCAGCAGAAATCATTAAAAAATGAAACTCAGTAGACAATAAAAAGTCATTGTCGCAATTGTTGGATATGAATTTAAACCATAACCAAGCATGCATCAATATAGCTCGTCTCAAAGTAGGTGTACTGTCACCACCTGTCACATCACGACGTGACTTATTTGGAGTTTTTTGCCGTTTTCCCGTGCGTAGTGTTTTAGTTCTTGTCTTGCGCTCCTATTTTGGTGGCTTTTCCTCACTGCAAAAACGGAATTCTAAGTAAGATTAAATATCTCAAATAAGGGTGATATTTGCTTATTTTCTGTCTGATAAGATAATTCTTCTCACTAAGCAGATTTTATGTTAGAGTGTTTTACTTGTTTTAAGGGTTTTGGTCCTAAATGATCTCAGTAAGATACTACAGCTTGTTGCTGAGATTTGATGACCTATATTGAGTAAAACATGCTTGAAACTAGAATATCAACTGTTGCAAAACTGTGTCATCAACACTCACAAGTATAAAACTACTTTTTTTAAATAATAATTTCTTACTTCAAGCATGAAAAAAAAAATCATGATGCCGAGCGCATATCAGTATGTTAAGATAATGGCACTAGCATTTACTTAATTTAATAATATTTTTCAACATATTGAGCAAAAAGGTCTCATTTGTTTTTCTACCAAGAAAAGTGCACTTGTTATTAGTGAGAATATACTTTTTTTAAGGTATTTTTGGGTTCATTGAGGTTAGCTAATTTTACTTGTTTTGGAAAGTCTTGACAAGCCGAATTTTCTTGTTCGATTGGCAGATAATTTTGCTTAGGTCAAATAAAATACCCCTAATTTTTGTATTTTTTTTTTCTTGTTTTTGAACACTGACTTTTTGCAGTGCTGTTTTGTCGGTATTTTCCTGTTGCAGTTTCATGTCTTCCTTTGAGCGATATTCCCCGCATCTACTTTGTTTTAGCAATCAAGAATATTTCAGTTGTTTTTATCCTTCTTTGTGGGGACATTGTTGATTGTCATGTCATGTTCGGATGTACATTGTGGACGCCGTCTCTGCTCCACAGTAAGTCTTTGCTGTCGTCCAGCATTCTGTTTTTGTTTACTTTGTAGCCAGTTCAGTTTTAGTTTCGTTCTGCATAGCCACCCCTAAGCTTTAATGCCTTTTCTTAGGGGCACTTACCTTTTGTTTATTTTTGGTTTAACCTTTAGATACCTTTTTACCTGCACACTGCCTCCCGCTGTCGTCTGCATATTATGATCACGACAAACCATCGTCGTCTCACACGACGTGTTCCCGACATCTACAAAGCAATTTGCTACCGGCTGTCACCTACTGATATGGAAGAGTATTACACTGTTACTCTGCCGAGATCTAGACAGCACCGACACTCCACAACGGCACATTATTTGCGGATTATAATTACTGGTTTGCAAAAAATATTTTTAACCCAAATAGGTGAAACTACATAATCTCCCCTGGCACACCAGACTGTATCTCACGGCACACTAGTGTGCCGCAGCACAGTGGTTGAAAAACACTGCTCTAGCTAATACACTTTTAAAGGGGAACTGCAATTTTGGGGTAATCCTTATGTGAGACCAGAACCAGTACTTTTTTATGCATTTTAACTCGTAAATAAATGCTACCAAAAGTCAGCTAACACCCATAAAGCCCTAAAAAAAATCCCTTTACATGTTGTGACATGAATATTCACCAAGCATTAGCGATATTGTTATTATACGCCAGACTACATTTAGCAGCTATATTGACATATTGAGCCGGTGAGCTGCTGCATCGCCTCTGAGTTGGTGAAAGTTAATTCTAGATTAAAAACCATGCCTCTCACCCGGATAGGAGAAGGTCGCGGCCATAAACCGAGAAGTTGGTCAACTTTGACATCCAACTTAGGCGACAAAGACACGAAAAGACACTCGTTTGCGGCACTTTATTTTCTTGAACCTTTGTGAGGATTATGATTTATTCTTCATTTTACCAGGAAAATAGGAACATTCCATTAGTCGGCAACCCAGTGAGAGCAGACATTGTACAGTAAGTGATTGTGTAAATATGTTCATAGTTTGTATCACTTAGCAATAATGCTACATGATGCTTAGTGTTTTACTCAAGCTGGATCTGTTTATTACTCAGACTAAAACTTGTAGCTCATTTTCCATATTTTCAGGCTCAAAAAAATAAGGCTCTGGATCATCATTTGTCCCAAAGTAGTCTTTGTTGTCTCTCATGAAGTCTGCCATGATTAGTAGTGTTGTTGTTGTAGGAAATAGCAAACATTGTGATACGTCTGTGAAATTAATGCGCTGCTGTATGCTTAAAATTAGCAAAATATGTAAATATTATGTTATTATGAGTGTGTCGGTTACTACATTACTTACATACTTACAGCGTGTATATAATATATAGACAACTCGTTGCCAAGTACCACGCATTTTTGCTTGATGTTTTCCAACCAAACTTGCTCAAATTTGACAACAGGTGTGCCCTTTCAGTACTCTGAAAAGGTATGTAGAGAATTTGGCGATTCGGCTCAACACCCTAAAGTTACAGTCCGTGTTTTATAAAAGGGGAACTGTACTTATTTTAAAATGTTTGCTTATCATTCACAATCCTAATAAGACAAGAACACATTTTTCTTTTTTATGCATTCTAATTCGTAAATAAATGCTAGCAGGAGTCAGCTAACAACGGAGATAATGAGAATCGCTCCAGTCTATAAAGCGCTCTAAAAAAACGTTATCAATGCTTTATATACATGCTGTAAGTATATATGTAATGTACTAACATTCATAATAACATGTAATATTTACATATTTTGCTCATTTTAAGTATACAGCGGCGTATTCATTTCATAGACGCATCACAGCGTTTGCTTTTACTTTCAACAACAACACTACTACTAATCATGGCAGACACTGGAGAGACGACAAAGGCTACTTTGGGACAAATGATGATCCAGAACATTATATTTTTCAGCCTGTATATAGAGAGCCTGAGCTACAAGTTTTAGAAGCTGAGTGATAAACAGATCCAAGTTTAGTGAAACACTAAGCATCATGTAACAGTATTGCTAAGTGCCAAACAAGATATACATACTATAAACAAAATAAAACAATCACTTACTGAACAATGTCCGCTCTCACTAAGATGCTGACTGATGATATCTTCCCGTTTAGATGAAGAATTAATCATAATCTTCACGCAAGTTTAAAAAAAAAAGAGAGCTGCAAACGATGCCGCATCTCTGGTCAAACTTGACCAACTTCTCAGTTTATGGCCACATTTTTCTAATATCCAGGTGAGAGGCATAATTTCTAATCTAGAATTAACTTTCACCAACTCAGAGGCAATGTCGCAGCATAAGATAGTTAGCCCTCTGCGATCACGGCGCCGCTAAAAGTAGTCCCTTAACGTTATGAATTATAATAACAATATCGCTAATACTTGGTTAATATTCAGGTCACGAGATTTGTAAATGGAGTGTTGTTGGCAGTTTTTGGATGTTTTTGGGGGGGGGGGCTTTATGGGCGGAATAGTTTAGTTACTCCATTGTAAGCTGACTTACTTAAAGGCCTACTGAAATTATTTTTATTTATTTAAACGGGGATAGCAGATCCATTCTATGTGTCATACTTGATCATTTCGCGATATTGCCATATTTTTGCTGAAAGGATTTAGTATAGAACAACGACGATAAAGTTCGCAACTTTTGGTCTCTGATAAAAAAAAGCCTTGCCCCTACCGGAAGTAGCGTGACGACACCGGAGAAAGGACTGCTCATATTTTCCTATTGTTTACCCCAGCAGCGAGAGAGATTCGGACCGAGAGAGATTCGGACCGAGAAAGCGACGATTACCCCATTAATTTGAGCCAGGATGAAAGATTCGTGGATGAGGAACGTTAGAGTGAAGGACTATAATGCAGTGCAAGACATATCTTTCTTCGCTCTGACCGTAACTTAGGTACAAGCTGGCTCATTGGATTCCACACGCTCTCCTTTTTCTATTGTGGATCACGGATTTGTATTTTAAACCACCTCGGATACTATATCCTCTTGAAAATGAGAGTCGAGAACGCAAAATGGACATCAAGAGAGTCGAGAACGCAAAATGGACATCAAGAGAGTCGAGAACGCAAAATGGACATTCACAGTGACTTTTATCTCCACGACAATACATCGGCGAAGCTCTTTAGCTACAGAGCTAACGTGATAGCATCAGGCTCAAATGCAGATAAAAACAAAATAAATAAATCCCTGACTGGAAGGATAGACAGAAGATCAACAATACTATTAAACCATGGACATGTAAATACACGGTGAATGCTTTCCAGACTGGCGAAGGTTAACAATGCTGTTGCTAACGACGCCATTGAAGCTAACTTAGCAACTGGACCTCACAGAGCTATGCTAAAAACATTAGCTATCCACCTACGCCAGCCAGCCCTCATCTGCTCATCAACACCCGTGCTCACCTGCGTTCCAGCGATCGACGGTGCGACGAAGGACTTCACCCGATCACATATGCGGTCGGCGAGACGGAGGAAGTTAAGGTGAGTTCGGCGGCTAGCGCGTCTGCTATCCATCTCTGTCCTCCTGGCTGTGTTGCTGTAGTCCGCCGCTAATACACCGATCCCACCTACAACTTTCTTCTTTGCAGTCTCCATTGTTCATTAAACAAATTGCAAAAGATTCACCAACACAGATGTCCAGAAAACTGTGGAATTTTGAAATGAAAACAGAGCTTTTTTGTATTGTATTTAATGGGGTACCAATACTTCCGTATCAACCGTTGACGTCACGCGCATAAGTCATCATATCTAGACGTTTTCAACCGGAAGTGTGGCGGGAAATTTAAAATTGCACTTTATAAGTTAACCCGACCGTATTGGCATGTGTTGCAATGTTGATATATAAACTATCAGACTGCGTGGTTGGTAGTAGTGGGTTTCAGTAGGCCTTTAAGTTAGAAAGCATAAAAAAGAAAAACATTTGTTTTAATGTCTTACCTAAGCAACATTTTTAAAAAGTGCCGTCCTCCTTTTTATAAAACAAGTTGAGCTGTGAGAGAAATTTCAAGTGAATCCGTATGAGTGTCAACCTGTTACGTCTTTGATGCATAGCTGCGATTGTCGTGTTCCCTCCAACGCAGGAAACAAGCAGGAGCGGCGTACAGGTAAGATTAAGCTTTCTTTAATAAATTAAACGCAGGACAAAAAATACAAAACTGCGGACGCTAGCAAGCGTGGAGCTAAACAAAACCAAAATGTCACCAAGGGTGAAAAACGGGGAATGCTAGTGTGTACAAAGATCACTAGAGCGAGGAGAAAAACTGGGAGAACGTAACTGTTGCCTATAGCACACATTGACCCAGCAACTAATGCTGGGTGACAGGAAACTATAAAGGGGACTGATTAACCAAAACACCTGGTGGGAACACTAATTGCAAAACTAAGACAGGTGAGGAGAATCAGTGCCCGTGGAAACCAACAGAAAACAGGGAAAGAGGGTGCACCCAGGAAACACACTAAAACAGAAAAACTACCAAACCCAAATCATGCCATGTCCCAGGTGACGGATCATGACCATACTTGCCAACCCTCCCGATTTTCCCGGGAGACTCCCGAATTTCAGTGCCCCTCCAGAAAATCTCCCGGGGCAACCATTCTCCCGATTTCCACCCGGTTATCAATTTTGGGGGCGTGCCTTAAAGGGACTGCCTTTAACGTCTTCTACAACCTGTCGTCAGGTCTGCTTTTCCTACATACAAACAGTGTGCCGGCCCAGTGGCATAATATAAGCGGCTTTTACACTCACAAAGACACCCACAAGTGAATGCAACGCATACTTGATCAACAGCCATGCAGGCCACACAGAGGGTGGCCGTATAAACAACTTTAACACTGCAGTGTTTCCCACACATTCATTTATTTGTGGCGGCCCGCCACGAAAGAATTACGTCCACCACAAATAGATTTTTTATTTTTGGTTCTGTCCAGCTTCTCAGGCAAATCATATAGTTGATGTAGATGCCCATATAGGCTGTTCAGATTTACTTTACAAAAGAGAAGTGTAGGATACTTCTCTTGTTGCCTTATTTGTATTTGACCACTACTGTTTTCTGTTTATTTGTTACTGACTGTGGCAGGACACCTCTGCCTCTGTTTCACTTTATGTTGCTGGTAAATAATATGGTTGTAGTAATAGGCTAAAGTTAAATTATTTAGTATGCACTAATTAAAGGGGCAGAGCTTTAAGAGACATTTTAGCTTTTATATTTTATAAGACATATTTTTTGTAAGAACCACAATTAATAAATATATTTCAGTGAATAACTTATTGTTCAAATCTGTATATAAATATGTACATAAAGTGTTGTAATTATATTGTAAAATGGATGGATGGATGGACGTTTAAAACAAAACTGTTATTATTAATTAGTAAGTATACATTTTTTGAGCCTTTTTAGAGAAAATCAAATCATTGTAGTAAATTATGCAAATTACTCGATGATGTCATGGTGACCACGCCCATAGCCCCACCCCCACCGCCACAGGTATCTTGGCAGTTTATGGGAAACACTGCACTGTTACTAATATGCGCCACACTGTGAACCCATACCAAACAAGAATGACAAGCACATTTCGGGAGAACATCCGCACCGTAACACAACATAACAAATACCCAGAATACCTTGCAGCACTAACTGTTCCAGGACTCAACAATATACTACCACCAAACCCCGCCCCCCCAACCCCCCCACCCCATCTCCCGAATTCGGAGGTCTCAAGGTTGGCAAGTATGATCATCAAACAACCTTTGTTTTTGTTTTTTTTAATAACACCACCACCGTGTGGCGTATTTGTCAAATAATAGCACAGGCAACACAATAAGAGTGCGTGTTTTGAACAAATTTCACTCTTTTGTGTGCCGTGGTTCCAGAGTACAAGAGCTAGGCTAAAGACTCAGGATCCAATGTCTGCAGTGCGACTTGAACCTTGTTGCAGATACTGCATAGTAGTGCTTTCCTGGTTCCTTGTTGCACACACTGCAGTGCAAAGTAGTGGCTTCCTTGTTCCTGTCCTCTACACAGTCAGCACTTTTGACACAAACGATGGAGGTCAGAAGGTTTGGTTCACTGTGAGGCTCAGAGCTAGCCTCGCATCTCACTTTGACTCTAGTGTGGGAAACTGGTTGAGCGGTTTTCCCCTGCCTGCAGCAAAGAGAATGACAAGGAAGCACTCATTACAGGTTTCCAAAAAAAGAAAGATGAGACCAAAGTGACGACGAACGTCATGCGAGTGATGTGAAAAGCACAAAGTGCCTGGACGTGATGAAAGCCAGCGACAACAGGAAGAACGCTCACGTGAAAGAGAACTATCTCTGTCGCTCAACCTGACACTTTTACAGGAAAGGTTATTAATATTTGCCTATGCTGTCCCTGTTTTGAATAAATATACTCGAAACTTGAAAGGCACGATGTGAATGAACACGCCAGACACACGAAAACAAACACAGGAAAGATTTCTGGGTGGTTCCGAGACGCCGAGTCTTACCAAGCAGCCATGAGAACACAACTATGGACTGAAACATCTCAAGCGAGGAACACAATGCTTGTCTTCCTTTGGTGACTCACTGGTTGAAGACATTTTGTGCAGGATCACGGAGTTACATTCCAAAAAGTCAGTGGTCCACTCCGGACACTACGTTTACTTTAGTTACACTATAGCTAAAAGTAGGAGAAGTCCCATTAACACTGCAATCGTGGAAATAGTCTGAACATACCATACCCAACGGAACGAGGCTTCTTAGGCCTATTTTTATTCAATAAATGTTGTTGTTTATCTCATTTGTGACGTTAATGAAGGAATTAAAGGCCCAATTTTCTATTTTTTCCCCAATCAAGAGGTCCCACACTGCAAAAACTGAAATCTAAGTAAGATGAAATATCTCAAATAAGGTTGATATTTGCTTATTTTCTGTCTGATAAAATAATTCTTCTCACTAAGCAGATTTTATGTTCGAGTGTTTTACTTATTTTAAAGGCCTACTGAAATGATTTTTTTTTATTTAAACGGGGATAGCAGATCCATTCTATGTGTCATACTTGATCATTTCGCGATATTACCATATTTTTGCTGAAAGGATTTAGTAGAGAACGACGACGATAAAGGTCGCAACTTTTGGTCGCTGATTAAAAAAAGCCTTGCCTATACCGGAAGTAGCGTGACGTCACCAGAGGAAGGACTCCTCACATTTATCCATTGTTTACACCGGCAGCGAGAGCGATTCGGACCGAGAAAGCGACGATTACCCCATTAATTTGAGCCAGGATGAAAGATTCGTGGATGAGGAAAGTGAGAGTGAAGGACTAGAGTGCAGTGCAGGACGTATCTTTTTTCGCTCTGACCGTAACTTAGGTACAAGGGTTCATTGGATTTCACACTCTCTCCTTTTTCTATTGTGGATCACGGATTTGTATTTTAAACCACCTCGGATACTATATCCTCTTGAAAATGAGAGTCGAGAACGCGAAATGGACATTCGCAGTGACTTTTATCTCCACGACAATACATCGGCGAAGCACTTTAGCTACTGAGCTAACGTGATAGCATCAGGCTCAAATGCAGATAGAAACAAAATAAATAAATCCCTGACTGGAAGGATAGACAGAAGATCAACAATACTATTAAACCATGGACATGTAAATACACGGTTAATAATTCCCAGCTTGGCAAAGCTTAACAATGCTGTTGCTAACGACGCCATTGAAGCTAACTTAGCAACGGGACCTCACAGAGCTATGATAAAAACATTAGCGCTCCACCTACGCCAGCCCTCATCTGCTCATCAACACCCGTGCTCACCTGCGTTCCAGCGATCGACGGAAGGACGAAGGACTTCACCCGATCATCCGTGCAGTCGGCGGCTAGCGTCGGCTAGCGCGTCTGCTATCCAAGTCAAAGTCCTCCTGGTTGTGTTGCTACAGCCAGCCGCTAATACACCGATCCCACCTACAGCTTTCTTCTTTGCAGTCTTCATTGTTCATTAAACAAATTGCAAAAGATTCACCAAAACAGATGTCCAGAATACTGTGGAATTTTGAGATGAAGAGCTTTTTTGTATTGGATTCAATGGGGTACCAATACTTCCGGTTCAACGATTGACGTCACGCGCATATGTCATCATATATAGACGTTTTCAACCGGAAGTTTAGCGGGAAATTTAAAATTGCACTTTATAAGTTAACCCGGCCGTATTGGCATGTGTTGCAATGTTAAGATTTCATCATTGATATATAAACTATCAGACTGCGTGGTCGGCAGTAGTGGGTTTCAGTAGGCCTTTAAGTGTTTTGGTCCTAAATTATCTCAGTAAGATATTACAGCTTGTTGCTGAGATTTGATGACCTATATTGAGTAAAACATGCTTGAAAGTAGAATATCAACTGTTGCAAAGCTGTGTCATCAACACTCACAAGTATAAAACTACATTTTTAAAGTAATAATTTCTTACTTCAAGCATGAAAAAAAAAATCATGACTTTGACACAATTGTGTCTCATAACTAAAACAGATGACAGCCAAATGGACTTTGCTGTTTTATTTTCAATGAAACAATAGAAAATACGTACTCATATAGTAGTACAGTTGGCACAGTACAGTAAACTGACAGTTAATATTTAAACATTTAACATGTGAAATTTCAAACTAGTTTGAACAGAAATAGTTCATGCACATTCAGATGAATTCTTCAAAATTACAAGAAAAAATTTTGGGGCCGGGGGCCGGGCTGTATATATGCGCACTAATTGACTGAAAGAGCACGCACTTGGCGCGATGATGTCATGTTGTCGATGGGAAAATGCATTTTTACACAATATGATTTGCCTGAGCGGCTAGGAGACCCCGAGAGTAACAAGCGGTTGCCTTGTTGCCTTTCCATTATGAAAAATAAACTAGTTTTTAGTATAAGTTTGCTGGTTTCAAGAAATGTAATGCCGAGCGCATATCATTATATCAAGATAATGGCACTAGCATTTACTTAATTTAAGAATATTTTTCAACATATTGAGCAAAAAGGTCTCTTTTTTTTCTACCAAGAAAAGTGCACTTGTTATTAGTGAGAATATACTTATTTTAAGGTATTTTTGGATTCATTGAAGTTAACTAATTTTACTTGTTTTGGAAAGTCTTGACAAGCCAAATGTTCTTGTTCTATTGGCAGATAATTTTGCTTAGTTCAAATAAAATACCCCTAATTTTTGTAATTTTTTTTCTTGTTTTTGAACACTGACTTTTTGCAGTGCACCATAGAGTATTGAAAGTGTGTTGTCCAAAATGTAGTCTCAATGCTGAAATTTAGACCGTTTTTAGTAGGGGTGAACAAGAAAATGATTAGCACTGCAATTCTTATACATCCAGATTCTAAATTGAGTCATCATTTTTAAATATCTATTTTATTTTAAATAATTGTATTCAGGTTTTTTTAAATATAAGAACCGTTTTTTAAAAAAAAAGAAGTTTTTAACACTTTTCTAACCTCAAACCTAAGTTGATTATAACTATTATACCAAATCATACACTGCAAAAATCGTGAATTGTGTTGAATCGAAAATCTATTCTGAATCACCGCATCAATCTGATCGAATCGTTAAATGCCCAAAGATTCACACCCCTAGTTTTTAGTAAGCCCTACTGCGTGTAGCTTCAATGCTAATAAGCTATGTTTATCTCCGACAGTGTGTGTCTTTAAGACAGGCTAGTGTGTACTTTATCCACACTGTAATGTAATGTAACACTGTAACTCTGCACTTGTCCTACACAATACATGTCATATATTACGTAAAACAACATAACATTTAGGTGCACACAAACGTTAGCAAAACTAGCGTAGCTATGTTAGCTACATGCTAACATTACACTCACTTTTAAACGGGGACGCGCCCGTTAGCATTAGGAGTGCCCAAGCCATTATTGATATGCTGATATTGGAACAATATCAGCAAAAAACAAGTATCGGATGATATTGGCAAGTATCTAAAAATAGGCGGTCCTGCAGCGTGTTTACTTGTGCAAAGCTGGACTGGCAGATAACATTTAAATGTCCTCCAATTAGCACACTAGGTTGGTCTTTTCCTCTATTTTAGTCAAGTCAATTAAAAAAGGCAAACATGCTAGGAGCTAGCAGCTACACAACAGCTAAGCACACAAACTAGACATAAGTGTCCATAATTGAACAATACTGCAATCTAAATCAGCGCAATTGTCAATGATCATACACTGAACAAAAATATAAATGCAACAATTTTGTTTTTGCTCCCATTTTTCATGAGTTGAACTCAAAGATCAAAAACGTTTACTATACACACAAAAGACCTATTCCTCTCAAATATACAATAACAAGATCTGATAGCTCAGTACAGCTCTTTTTATTACCTATTCTGTGTTATATGTGTTTTATGTTGAACGATTGCACCAAGAAAAAATTCCGAGTTTGTGAACCCGTTCTCAAACAATGGCAATAAAAACTATTCTGATTCTGATTCTGAAATATTGTTCACAAATCCGTTTAAATCTGTGTTAGTGAGCATTTCTTCTTTGCCAAGATCATCCATCCCACCTCACAGAGCTGTTGCCCATGAATTGAAAGTTAATTTATCTACCAGAAGCCGTTTCCAAAGGCGTTTCAGACAATTTGGCAGTACATCCAACCGGCGTCACAACCGCAGACCATTTGTAACCACACCAGCCCAGGACTTCCACATCCTTCCACACCCAGCTGCTGCAACAATTGGTTTGCATATTCGAAGAATTTCTGCACAAACTGTGAGAAACCGTCTCAGGAAAGCTCATCTGAATGCTCGTCATCCTCATCGGGGTCTGGACCTGACTGCAGTTTGTCGTCGTAACTGACTTGAGTGGGCAAGTGCTCACATTTGATGGCGTCTGGCACATTGGAGAGGTGTTCCTTTCACGGATGAATCCCGATATTCACTGCTCAGAGCAGGTGGCAGACAGCGTGTGTGGCGTTGTATGGGAGAGCGGTTTGCTGATGTCAACGTTGTGAATGGAGTGGCGTTATGGTATGGTCAGGCGTATGTTATGGACAACGAACGCAAGAGCATTCAATTGATGGCATTTTGACTGCACAGAGATACCATGACAAGACCCTGAGGCCCATTGTTGTGCCTTCACCCGAGACCATCACCTGATGTTGCATCGTGACAATGCACGGCCCCATGTTGCAAGGACCTGTACACAATTCCAAGAAGCTGAAAACACCCTAGTTCTTGCATGGCCAGCATACTCGCTGGGCATGTCACACATTGAGCATGTTTGGGAGGCTGTGGATCGGCGTATGCGACGGCGTGTTCCACTTCCTGCCAATATCCAAGAACTTGGCGCAGCCATTGAAGAGGAGCGGACCAACATTCCACAGGCCAACAACTTGGTCAACTCTATGCAAAGGAGATGTTTTTCACTGTGTGAGGCAATTGGTGGTCACATCAGATACTGAGTGCTTTTCTGACATACACAGTCTCCAAAGCAGAAGGGTGTTAGAAAGTATCCAGTAACAAACGTGTCCGCATTATTCAACTTACTGCGTCGTGGTCTTAATTATTCTGACTAAAAAAAATATTTCACCACACTGACTTGATCCAACCTTTTAGAGCAGTGTTTTTCAACCTTTTTGGAGCCAAGGCACATTTTTGTTCATTGAAAAAAATGCAGAGGCACACCACCAGCAGAAAACATAAAAAATGTAAACTCTGTAGTTGATATTGACAGTAAAAAGTCATTGTTGCAATTGTTGGATATGAATTTAAACCATAACCATCCATACACCACTATAGCTCTTGTCCAAAGTAAGTGTCACGACCTGTCACATCACGCCGTGACTTATTTGGAGTTTTTTGGTGTTTTCCTTTGTGTAGTGTCTTGCGCTCCTATTTTGGTGGCTTTTCCTGTTTTGTTGGTATTTTCCTGTAGCAGTTTCAATATCTTCCTTTGAGCGCCATTCCCCGCACCTGCTTTGTTTTAGCAATCAAGACTATTTCAGTAGTGTGGACGCTATCCTTCTTTGTGTGGAAATTGTTGATTGCCATGTCATGTACGGATGTACTTTGTGGACACCATCTGCTCCACACGCTGTAAGTCTTTGCTGTCGTCCAGTATTCTGTTTTTGTTTACTTTGTAGCCAGTTCAGTTTTAGTTTTATTTTCCATAGCCATCCCTAAGCTTCCATTCCTTTTTTGTTTATTTTTGGTTTAAGCATTAGATACAACGTTTACAAAGCAATTAGCTACCTGCTTCCACCTACTGATATGGAAGAGTATTACACGGTTACTCTGCCGAGCTCTAGACAGCACCGACACTTGCAGATTACAATTACTGGTTGGCATAAAATATTTTTAACCCAAATAGGTGAAATTACATAATCTCCCACGGCACACCAGACTGTATCTCACGGCACACATGTGCCGCAGCACAGTGGTTGAAAAACACTGTTTTAGAACACTGTAGTCTACCAAAAATAAATATGTGCTGTGATTTGTGCTAATTTATCAGTATCGGCCAATACTGTTCAATTACAATAAAGGTTTTGACTCTAAAATCAAGGTTCCAATATCGGTATTGTATTGAAAAAGTGTCAGGACTAGGGCTGAGCAATAAACGATATCAATATATATTGCGATATCAATAAAAAAAAAATGTGTTCGATAAAACATTTGATTCTCTATTTTATTCTTTGTGGGAAAAAAAATTTAAGTTTCAAAGCAAGGTGGTTGCCAAAACAAAGGCACTCGCTCTCTGGTAACCGAGCAAGACAGGAAGTGATCACTGATCAGTGGGAGTGACACGCTAATGGCTAATCAGATAACAGTATCAAGAAGCTTTTATATTTAGGTAGACATATCACAGATTACATTACCAAACATCTTTCACAACCAAACCATGATCGAAAAAATCCACAGTTTGTGTTATTACTGCATGAAACTGTTGTCTAAACATAGTGTAGCTCTTCCTCTGACTGCAAGTGCTCCTACAGCAGGAATACAAATTCCGTATTCCTACAAAATCTGGCAAAACAACAACGCAATGCAAGTATTTTTTTTATTGTTAATAAAAGCATGTTTATGTCTGTTCTGTGTTGAGCTGTTTAAAAAAAGTATATGTTTAAAAAACATTTAATTTATACAAACTAATTGTCCAGTCATGTTATTAAAAACATGAAAATTATCCGTCTAGGGTACACTTATTAATGGTGAAAAATTATATCTATCTGCGAATTAACAATCTGTGATTAATCGCGAGTAAATATTTTTATCTTTTGACAGCCCTAAACTAAAAAAATAAAATATATATATCCATCCTTTATATATATATATATATATATATATATATATATATATATATATATATATATATATATATATATATATATATATATATATATTAGGGCTGCAACTAACGATTAATTTGATAATCGATTAATCTGTCGATTATTACTTTGATTAATCGATTAATAATCGGATAAAAGAGACAAACTACATTTCCATCCTTTCCAGTATTTTATTGAAAAAAAAACAGCATACTGGCACCATACTTATTTTGATTATTGTTTCTCTGCTGTTTGTACATGTTGCAGTTTATAAATAAAGGTTTATTTTTAAAAAATTAAAAAAAATATATTTTTTTTTAAAAGCCTCTGCGCATGCGCGCAGCATAGATCCAACGAATCGATGACTAAATTAATCGGCAACTATTTTTATAATCGATTTTAATCGATTAGTTGTTGCAACCCTAATATATACACACATATATATATATATATATATATATATATATATATATATATATATATATATATATAGTGTGTATATATATACATATATATATATATATATATATATATATACATATATACACACACACACACTATATACACTACCGTTCAAAAGTTTGGGGTCACCCAAACAATTTTGTGGAATAGCCTTCATCTCTAAGAACAAGAACAGACTGTCGCGTTTCAGATGAAAGTTCTCTTTTTCTGGCCATTTTGAGCGTTTAATTGACCCCACAAATGTGATGCTCCAGAAACTCAATCTGCTCAAAGGAAGGTCAGTTTTGTAGCTTCTGTAACGAGCTAAACTGTTTTCAGATGTGTGAACATGATTGCACAAGGGTTTTCTAATCATCAATTAGCCTTCTGAGCCAATGAGCAAACACATTGTACCATTAGAACACTGGAGTGATAGTTGCTGGAAATGGGCCTCTAAACACCTATGTAGATATTGCACCAAAAACCAGACATTTGTAGCTAGAATAGTCATTTATCACATTAGCAATGTATAGAGTGTACTTCTTTAAAGTTAAGACTAGTTTAAAGTTATCTTCATTGAAAAATAAGGACATTTTAATGTGACCCCAAACTTTTGAACGGTAGTGTATATATATATATATATATATATATAGACACACACACACACATATACAAACATATATATATACACCAGGGGTGTCAAAGTCAAATGGACGGAGGGCCAAATAAAAAATTTAGCTACAAGCCGAGGGCCGGACTGTTCGAATGTTCATTGAAAAATTTTTAAATGACGCATATAGTCTAGTGAACCTAATTGAACCTACTGAAAACCTAACAAATATATTCCAATATGATCAGATAAATAAAGCAATATTTTCTTATGGCTCTGTCAGTAATCTTTAATTTTCAACAGACACAAAAGACAAATTTCCTTTATATAAAAATCCCCATAACATGAACATTAAATGAAAGAAACCGGTATTCAAGGCACCATCAGTAGCCTATATTTTCTATTTTAGCAAAAGTGGGCTAAATTTACTTCAAAGAAAAAAACAATAATAGCAATTTTCTATCATCCACTCAACTGAAATATTTTTAGCGGTATAGCTCGGTTGGTAGAGCGGCCGTGCCAGCAACTTGAGGGTTGCAGGTTCGATCCCCGCTTCCGCCATCCTAGTCACTGCCGTTGTGTCCTTGGGCAAGACACTTTACCCACCTGCTCCCAGTGCCACCCACACTGGTTTGAATGTAACTTAGATATTGGGTTTCACTATGTAAAGCGCTTTGAGTCACTTGAGAAAAAGCGCTATATAAATGTAATTCACTTCACTTCACTTCACTTCACTAAAATATAATTAAATTGAAATACAATAAAATAAAGTGCAAAAATCTATAAATCAAAAACAACACTTTGTTTAAGGAGAAGTAACATGCAGTGAAAACAAATATTAAACTTTAACTTTTAAACTTGAATTGAGTAAAAACTCTAAATATGTGATTGCACAGTAATGTTCACATTAAACCCCCCTCCTCCCTCCGTGGGAGGGAGGCGAGTTGGGTGCCCGAAACCCCCCGCTGGTTTCGGCCCGCCCCTTGGCGCGCGTGGCACGGCGGGCTCCGCGACCCGACGGCTGGCCCTCGTGGCTTGACGGCGGGCGCGTCCCAACGGGCCGCGCGTAGGGGTCAAACGCAGAAGTCTCAGGGCCTCGTGGTGAGGGGGTGGCCTGCGGGTTTCGGCCCGCTTGACCCCCCCGCTCCGCTTGGCGCGCGCGGCACATGACGGGTTCCGCCACCGACGCTCGGGCTGCAGCCCGACGGTGGTGCGGGCCCGGCGGTGACGCGCGGTTTGGGGAAACAAAGCAGAAGTCTCAGGGCCTCGGGGCCGGGTTTCGGCCCGCCCCCTTGGCGCGCGTGGCACGGCGGGCTCCGCGACTGACGGCCGGGCTGCAGCCCTTCGGCCGGCAGGCGCGTCCCGGCGGGCCGCTCGCCCCCTTTCGGAACCTTGGACCGGCATCCGCTTGGTGCGTGTAAAAGATCTGCGGTCTGCGGGCCGGTTCTAATAATAAATCAAGATCATCCCAAGGGCCGTAAAAAACCTTCTCGCGGGCCGGATATGGCCCGCGGGCCTTGACTCTGACATATGTGATATACACACACATAAATACACATGTAAACACACACACACACATATATATACATACATATATATATACACACACACACACGCACACACATATACATACATACATACGTACTGTATGTATTATGTCCACAATGAAGGAAGATTTTCCTTTATTATGTCACAAAAAGTCGCAACTTTAAAGGCGAGCGTTTTGAAGTGGAGCAAAAAAGTGAGAGAGAGGAGAGATTTTCCTCACGTTGGTGTTCATGAACAGGCTCTTGGCACACATATTAATACTCGGCCTTAATTAAAAAGTCAATTTTGCATAATTATGCATAGAAGACCTTTAGTATAGAAAAGGTGAAGAGTGAGGTAAAGTCCAGAACAGCCGAGCTGCAAGATCACATAAATATCTTTTGGGCATAAGAGCCAAGGAATGCAGCATTTTTAATATTGTGGCGTGAAGGAAATTGACTTTTTACGGTGTGGCGGACAGTAGACTTGCCATCACTTATTGTCCTGCACTGCAAGGAGAAAAACAAGCCAAATACTCAATTTTAAATGTTCAGTTGGAGACATTCAAACGCAGCAATACCAGACCTAAAGCGGCGGTCGACTGCATGCACCCACCACACCCAGGTGCAGAATGTATCATCGGCACGCTAATTGGCTTTTTATTTGCTCGTTTCATGTCCAGCAGCCAGTTAGTGAACAGAGACGCGAGTGGGTGTGCAGGTGAAGAGCAGCGGGAATAGACAAATGACTGCGCTCTCTCGGCGAGGCGGAACCCGTCTAGACGAGCAACCTGGCGTTGGCTCGTGCAGTGACATCCGACCGTCGGCTCATGTGACCAGGGAGAGACAGGTTTGTGGTGTAAACAACCTATGTTTAAGAGATGCTGTCACTACAAACACACAAATGCAATCAATCTATGTGAGCGCTGTTCAACTCGGAGCCTGCCGAGTGAGATCTAACCCGTCAACGACATCCCACCAATGTTACAATTCAGTTCCGAACTCAAGTGAGTCGTTTTTTAACCCTTGCGGATCCCCCAAATGTTCCAGGTTATAGGTCATAAAAGTCTTAAAAATTAGTCAGATATATATTTTTTGTTACTATCAACACTTAAATCTCTTAATCAATCGACATAAAATTGTTTACGATTTTTTATGTTCTATGCCATTTTAGTCAAAGAAAACCAAGTTTTTAATGGGAAAAAAAACTATATTTCTGCACGCACCCATATTTTTGTAACCACATCCACGCCACTCTTACATGTCAATTCCAGCTTGGGCTGGGTGATATGGCCTTTTATTAATATCTCAATATTTTTAGGTCATGTCACGATACACGATATATATCTCGATATTTTGCCTTAGCCTTGAATGAACACTTGATGCATATAATCACAGCAGTATGATGATTCTATGTGTCTACATTAAAACATTCTTGTTCATACTGCATTAATATATGCTCATTTTAAACTTTCATGCAGAGAGGGAAATCACAACTAAGTCAATTGACCAAAAGTGTATTTATTAAACAGTTATTAAGCAGTGGCACAAACATTCATATCATTTCAAAACAGAAAGTGCAAGATTGTCAGAGAAATTTTGCACTTTTGTGCATGATGTCACTAAGATGACATATCAAAACAACACTAAATTAAAGTGCACTTTTTGTACAGAACGCCACTACAATAGTTTAAAACAAATAAAGTGCACTTTTGTGCATGATGTCACACAAGATATTTCAATAACTGTCAAATAAAAATGAGCTGCATAATAGGAAATCAAATAGTGTATGTCCTTCACTATGTGGTAGGTTCCTGCGGATGTTATCTCCTTCTGTTGTTGACTATTTTTTTCATACGGTGTTGATCTGGAAATTGTTGTTTGGGCATTTTGTGGGTGTGGCGCCGGCCGGAGAATTTGACATGCGGAGTTTCAAGCACTCTTCATTCTCTAGCGGGCGACTTTTCAAATGATGCTACATATTAGCAGTAATGCTACTTTTTGTAGCAACGCTTTTTCCGCACACTTGACAAATTACGGTTGTTTGTTCGACATATTCCCACTTGAAGCCAAAACACCGCCAGACGATGGACCCCCTGCTGTTTTTCTTGGGAATTAATTCTTCCTTCATTTGTTACCAGATTCGCACCTTCTTTCTCTCGTATTACCACTCGCACCACAGCTAATGTTACCCATGCCGCTACCTCTCTGCTCCGCGAGGGCGTATACGTATGTAACGTATGTAAGAAGGTACGCTTGTTTTACGTCTCTGTGAGAAGGAGAAACAACAAAGAGTGAGAAGAGTCTGTAGTGTAATGCCCGCAGCTAAAAGCAACTGCGTGATAATGTATACTCGAATATCACGATATAGTAACTTTCTATATCGCACAGTGACAAACCCGCGATATATCGAGTATATCGATATATTGCCCAGCCCTAATTACAACTCATCAACATTGTTTTATTACAGAAAAGTTGTTGGCAAATTCAAAGCAACTACGTGTCTAATATGAATACCGTATTATGGAGCGCACCAAATTATAGAAGAAAAAAATATTTTTCCATATATTAGCCATGCCGCAGATGTTTGCGTTGTGAAATTAGTTATTTCCACAAAAAGATTTTGTAAATGTTTATTTACATACCTTAATTGTTTCCAAACGGTGTCTGTAACACGGCAGTAAAACGGCTGATCAAACAAAACAGAAGTCATCGTTATGGACCCACGAGCTGCGCAAGCTCGCTCTCCAATCAGCTAAACAGACTTAATAACTACAAAACGGAAACAATTTAAAAAAAAGAATGCCATTGCAAGTTAATAATACTAACACACACATTTGTAAACATATTAGCACATTAGCTAATGATGCTAGATTCAATACATGACGGTAGCACGTACAAATATGCATGAAAAACTCCAACAATTAACAGTTTGGTAGGTATTGTTTTAGTTATATTGTGAAACTTACAAACGTTTCTTGGGAGCGATGAATGAATAATCCGTATGAATAGCAACGCTACGGACGGCTAGAATACGAAACAACATTTCTAGTTTCGGTTGAAAGCTAAATCTAAATCTGTGGCTACAAAAGTAGCTTACCACCACCCAAGGTGTGAATGAATGATGGGTTCTCACTTCTCTGTAAAGCGCTTTGAGTGTCTAGAAAAGCGCTATATAAATCTAATCCAATATTATTATTATTATAAACAGATGGGCAATGCAGCACTGCAGTGAACAAATGTGTCCAAAAGATGGCGCCATAGCACAAACAATAACACCTAATCAGTGTCTTTTTTTTTTTTTTTAACTATTTGCATTACGGCCGTCGGCAAAAAAAAAATCCTTGAATTAGATGCACTGTTTTATAAGCCGCAGGCTTCAAAGCGCAGGAAAAAAAATTGTGTCTTATAGTCTGGAATTTACGAAATATGGTATTCTATGGTACCCTGGCTGTATCCAGTGGTTGAGGGGCTACATTACACCTCTAACCGGATGTGCACATATTTAAAAGAGAAATGCTTGGATTTATTTGGTTTTCATGGAGAAAGCGTTATAAAATGACAGGTTTACAGTATATCGTAAAATGGCCATTATAAAAGGAGTAAATGGGGTCTAAGGGTCCCGGGGAACTCCAACGTATGCTCACGCTAAAGCTTGTGCTAAAAAATAACTTGGCAAAGAACGGACAATGCAAAATTTAAGATTAATCCCTTTAAAACTCCTGTGGACATTATTTTAACCCACTAACATTTTAAAATCCTTCTGTTGCATGATGTCACCTTCAAAGGCAATAAAAAAGACCCACAAAAAGGTCCCAGATCTCCCCAAGGGTTATTAATAAAGAATAAGCAGAACACTTTTTTTTTGGCATTAAGTGCTTATAGCGGAACGGAGAGATTTACCCGCATTAAATTGCTCAGTCCGATTGCAAAAACTGCGCTCGGCCTTCCGCTCAAGACGCGGATGTGGTGAAATGCGGAAAAGGCAGAAAGGAAGTCGTAGTCCTGACGCGGCGGACATGTCCGGTTTGCACAACATTTTGCGCAAGACGACACACAGACTGACCTCGGGGCTGTTGGCGACGTCAACATTTGGCGTATCTTTGCCTGGAAATCTTGTTTTCCTATGACGCCGCAGGCTAAAGGAAAGCTGCGCATTAAACAAACAGAAATGTTATGCTGTAAATTGAACAGTCCCTCATTTTCGACGAAACCGATTCCAATTTTGTGATTTTAAGAATTTCTTATCAATGTTTTTTTAACCCTTGTGTAATGTTCATATTGTTGTCACTTTTATGTTAAAATACTGAACAGATGTTTACCTTATCCCAATAAACATCTGTTCAGTATTTGAACATAAAAGTGTTTGATTGTGAGGCATTAAAAGCCACAAAATGCAACGGGTCCATCAGACCCACAAATGCTGGCTGAGTAACAACAATATGAACGTTGCACGGAAAATGTATCTGCCAGTTTCTGCATCCCACAGGGATTCTTCTTTTGTGTTTCTGCACCAGCGGTTCCCACACAAGGTTGCAAAATTGTTTGTAAACACTGTCTGCTGTCATTTTCTCGCACATTTGACCCTCTGATGTTCTGTGTACCTACACTGTGTCCTCCCCCTGTCTAGGCCTGCTGTGTGTGTGTGTGTGTGTGTGTGTGTGTGTGTGTGTGTGTGTGTGTGTGTGTGTGTGTGTGTGTGTGTGTGTGTGTGTGTGTGTGTGTGTGTGTGTGTGTGTGTGTGTGTGTGTGTGTGTGTGTGTGTGTTACACAGAACCTCAATTTCCACACTTCTATTAGCCCCGGGCCCGGACATCTTATATGTAATAGAAATGTGTAGGGGGGGTGTATGGTGTGTGGTCATTAAATATGTATTCTGATAATATGTTCTTCACAGAAAATAAGCCAAAGTCAGTGAGTCTTCAGTTTGAAAAATTAATTAATTGTATAATTTTTCTTTTAATACAAAATGAAAACGGGTCCCACAGACCCGAACACCACACAAGGGTTAAGTGAGCTTTGTAATGTTAACCTCAAAAATTCTAATGATTCTAACAAAAACTGTACTGATGATTACTCGTTTACACCACACAGACTTAAAAGTAAGAAACTGGATGACCGTAAAAGCACAGACTGAGCGTTATTTGTTCAATTTACTGTACTGTTTTAATTAATCATAACTAGAGATTGATACAATATCCGGTACTTTTTTTGGCATTGACCGAATCCCGTCAATCCTTCACATAAAATCCAACCTTGCCATCTTACAGTACCTGGGTTGCGGATGATGTTACGTCCAATTGCCGACTCAGCCGGCATGTGGCGATCACTCCAGCAGCACTGAGAGCAGACTCAGCCAAATGACTTCTAGTTAATGTTGCAATTTTCAATGCCAACAAAGAAATAAGACTCAAAAAACGTTCCAACTATAGTAAAGTGAGGCTTCACTTTTCCAAAAATGCGCAAGCTTGATGCTGATATAAATTGACTTTCCTATTGACATGCTACTGATTAGCATTAGTAATTACACACGGCGATTTCAACACCACCAAATTTGTTAATGAAAACTACAACGAAGATACACGTTACAATCAAACAGCTGCAGCGTAATAAGTACAATACATACAGTATAAAAACTTTGTAGGGCGCAACAGACAGCAAAGACTGAACTGACAAACACACCATAAACTATACACTACTGCCATCTAATGTCTTGGACTTGCAAATGCAATTGCAGCTTAATATCTTACTTGCAAAATGAGACTCATAAATGTGATAAGACAAGATATAACAACTGGACAGCAGTTATAATCAGCTCATTTTTAGATGATGCAATACAAAATTTGACTTTATTATCAAAAACAATTCATATTTATTAACACACAATAAAGTACTGAAAATTGGTACTGTTGAGTACCGGTATCGATCACTTAAGATTTATTTTACCCTGAAAAATAAAGCTTAAATAGATAAATACATGTAAACTGGGAAGCAAATGTTTACATACTACATTAACCAGAAGGCGTAGCGCGACAGGAACAGGAAGTAGGTGGAAGATATGCGGGAGGACGACAATAATGCCGTTTGAGACATGAATAAGGTGTATTCTTCCATGGTGTTCCGGCTTCTCTACACACAAAACCAACATAAATTTCGATCAATAGATCGGAGGGAAGTAACAATAAACGGTAAAACCGCCGTAAAACTTCCGACGGTTCGTATTACAGTTTTGAATTAGAATTATCATAAAACCGTGATTGCTTACACGTATTTGACACTGCTCATTTACTGGAGAAGCAAGACATTAACGTATTTCTCAATTAAGAGATGACCCAATCTAAACTTGTGTAAACACTTTGCTATCTGAGCTACTAAAATATTAAATTGTGTACTTTAACCCTACAGGCTGCGCCCTCTTAGACAGAAAGAGATCGATCGATACTCGAAACAACAGGAAGTGAATTTGCGTGACGCGCCCAACGCAGGTTTATTTATCATTAAAAAAACTCAAAAACTTTTAAAAAATGAATTGGAAGAAGATCAAACATATTTAAACACTCAAATAAAAATAAGTAAGCATGTTCGAAATAAACTTCAATCATAAGTAGCCAGAATAATATTATTATACAACATATTTCTTCTGCCAAGGAAGTGTATAGGATAGACTTTATTTATCCGACAATGGGGAAATTATGTGGCTGCAGTGCAAATGTAAAAAAAGTCCACAAAAAATAAACTAAAAACAAAAGAGGGAAACATTAAAGAACACAAAGAACTTAAAAGCCTTTTAAGAGCACGGAGCAGATGCAATCAGCTGCTACATACAGCTACAAAGTAAAAGAACAAAAAAAAGGAAATGAGCAACAAATAATACCAATTGCGCATTTGCACATACGATTGCAACATGTATAGACAAACATGGCGTGGCTTGGTTGGTAGAGAGGCCGCGCCAGAAACTTGAGGGTTCCAGGTTCGATCCCCGCCATCCTAGTCACTGCCCCTGTGTCCTTGGGCAAGACACTTTACCCATCTGCTCTGAGTGCCACCCACACTGTTTTAAATGTAGTTTAAATATGTAAATAAAGGGTTTCATTAGGTAAAGCGCTTTGAGTCTCTTGAGAATTGCGCTATATAAATATAATTCACTTCACTTCACTCGACACTATCGTCTCCTTGGGTGGGGGCCGTACGGCCAAAGACAGAAACAGACCCAACAAAGCGACCATGGGCGCCAACTCCGTCCTAGGCTGCCCACCAGCCCCCGGCCAATGTCAGGTTTGTTGCAGTGTTTCCCACACATTCATTTATTTGTGGCGGCCCGCCACGAAAGAATTAAGGCCGCCACAAATAGATTTTATTCATTTTTTTTATATATTTTTTTTTTGTCCTGTCCAGCTTCTCAGGCAAATCATATAGTTGATGTAGATGCCCATATCGGCTGTTCAGATGTACTTTACAAAAGAGAAGTGTAGGATCAAAATTTTTGGAGCTCTTTGTTCAGTGGATCAGATGTTTGATGAAGCTCTGTGTCTATCTACCACCACTACTGTTTTCTGTTTATTTGTTACTGACTGTGGCAGGACACCTCTGCCTCTGTTTCACTTTATGTTGCTGGTAAATAATATGGTTGTAGTAGTAGGCTAAAGTTAAATTATTCGGAGTGTTACTGGGGTTCAATTCCCACCTTCTACCTTCCTAGTCGCGTCCGTTGTGTCCTTGGGCAAGACACTTCACCCTTTGCCTCTGATGGGTGCTGGTTAGCGCCTTGCATGGCAGCTCCCGCCATCAGTGTGTGAATGTGTGTGTGAATGGGTAAATGTGGAAATACTGTCAAAGCGCTTTGAGTACCTTGAAGGTAGAAAAGCGCTATACAAGTATAACCCATTTATCATTTATTTATCATTTATTTAGTATGCACTAATTAAAGGGGCAGAGCTTTAAGAGACATTTTAGCTTCTATATTTTTATAAGACATATTTTTTGTAAGAACCACAATTAATAAATATATTTCAGTGAATAACTTATTGTTCAAATCTGTATATAGATATGTACATAAAGTGTTGTAATTATATTGTAAAATGGATGGATGGATGGATGGATGGACGTTTAAAACAAAACTGTTATTATTAATTAGTAAGTATACATTTTTTTAGCCTTTTTAGAGAAAATCACATCATTGTAGTAAATTATGCAAATTACTCGATGTCCTGGTGACCACGCCCATAGCCACGCCCCCACCGCCACAGGTATTTTGGCAGTTTATGGGAAACACTGTGTTGTATTTCTTTTTTTTTACATAAAACTTGGTATTAAGTGTGCATGAGTACTTTTTGAGTACATTCAACAGTACCGTGCTCATTTTGGTGACAACAATCCGGATATGAAATTTTCGTAGAGCCAATTGGCTAAAATGTGCGAGGGAAGTTGTGGGCTTTGGACAAAAGTTGCAAGGTCGCAGCGTTATTCGCGGGGATCGGTTGAGTTTGCACGAATTGGCACGACCGCGACATCCTGAAGGGACTGATGTCAGTCAGAGTCTTCCGCTGTAGTCGAACGAACTTGTTTGTACAAAAGTACAATTTGAATTGAAAACGGCAACTTTGTGTGTATCCAGAGCACAAATCCAATTTAATCATTTGTAGGGGTGTCACAAAAAAATACGGATTTTCGAATAAATCGTGTTTTTTATGTGTAAAGACTAGGGTTGTCCTAATACCAATATTTTAGTACCCGTACCAAAATGTATTTCGATACTTTTCGGTACTTTTCTAAATAAGGGGGACCACAAAAAATTGCATTATTGGCTTTATTTTTACAAAAAATCTTACGGTACATTAAACATACGTTTATTATTGCAATCAAAGAACAATTTTGTCCTTAAATAAAATAGTGAACATAACTTTTTAGTAGTAAGTAAACAAACAAAGGCTCCTAATTAGTCTGCTGACATATGCAGTAACATATTGTGTCATTTATCATTCTATTATTTTGTCAAAATTGTGAGGAACAAGCTGTAAAAATGGATTATTAATCCACTTGTTCATTTACTGCTTATTTTCCGTTTCAACATGTTCTATCTACACTTCTGTTAAAATGTAATAATCACTTATTCTTCTGTTGTTTGGATACTTTACAATAGCTTTGGATGATACCACAAATTTAGGTATCGATCCGATACCAAGTAGTTACAGGATCATACATTGATCACATTCAAAGTCTTCATGTGTCCAGGGACATATTTCCTGAGTTTATAAACATAATGTGAATTTTAAAAAAAGGAAAAAAGATTTTGTGACAATTAAAAATATCGATGTAATCATAGTAGTATCGACTAGGTACTAGGTGTCGATCCACCCATTTGTTTACATTCAGGGGTGCTAGCTTGCTGTTAGCGGTTAGCTATCGTATCCTCCTACGGTGTGAAGTGTAGCATGTTTAGCTATTCCTCGTCCTGCAGGGATGATACTTGTAAGAAACTCACTTTATTCGTCGCTATGGAGGCGAGGATTAGTGATTTAGGGACGTTCGCCGCTCGCTAGATAGCCATGTCTTAAAGCACCTCTTCCTGAGGGCGTTACAGTGTTATAGCTTCACCTTTATCTTTAGTTTTTAGGCCAAAATGCGTCCGTTCTCCCTTTTCTGTCTACACACTGTGTCTGCTTGTAAGTACTCAGTGATTGTGCGCTGCCGAACATGCTCCTCTGCTCATAAAACCAGCAATGTCATGATGTGACGACACGCTGTCATGCCCGGGAACCGGTACTTTTCTTTGATTCATTAGTACCGCGATACTATACCAGTGCCGGGCAGCACGGTGGAAGAGGGGTTAGTGCGTCTGCCTCACAATACGAAGGTCCGGAGTAGTCTTGTGTTCAAACCCGGGCTCGGGATCTTTCTGTGTGGAGTTTGCATGTTCTCCCCTTGACTGTGTGGGTTCCCTCCGGGTACTACGGCTTCCTCCCACCTCCAAAGACATGTACCTGGGGATAGGCCCCTCCCACCTCCAAAGACATGTACCTGGGGATAGGCCCCTCCCACCTCCAAAGACATGTACCTGGGGATAGGTTGATTGGCAACACTAAATTGGCCCTAGTGTGTGAATGTTGTCTGTCTATCTGTGTTGGCCCTGTGATGAGGTGGCGACTTGTCCAGGGTGTACCCCGCCTTCCGCCCGATTGTAGTTGAGATAGCCTCCAGCGCCCCCGTGAATGACTGCAGGGCCACAACATTATGTACACCTGCAGACTGCAGCACGGATTTCATATTTCATTCATTCACAACTCCTCCAACACGAACATTATTGTTTTTGCACTTTTTGGCTTCTTATTAAATATCTTTTTTTAAATAGATTCAATCTTGCACGTGGAAAGTTTAAGTGTGGGCTTTAGTTGATATAACACTCCCGTTAGGGGGTGTATTCTACGGCGGGGGTGCATTAATCCAGCACAACAGCGGCGCATGGACTTCATTTATAAGTAAAGGTAAGATCATAATAACATTTTTTTTATTAAATGTGCTTTTTTGTGTGCTACAGTTTGTATGTGTAAAGTTAAAGTACCAATAATTGTCACACACACACTAGGTGTGGTGAAATTTGTCCTCTGCATTTGACCCATCCCCTTTATTACCCCCTGGGAGGTGAGGGGAGCAGTGGGCAGCAGTGGGCAGCAGCGGCACCGCGCCCGGGAATAATTTTTGGTGATTTAACCCCCAATTCCAACCCTTGATGCTGAGTGCCAAGCAGGGAAGAATGCTGTTATGAGCTTTTAAACATAACCCGTTAACTGCTGCCAATCAAATGGTGAATAAGATACTCTTTAGGGTTCATATGTTTGTAAATCTGACTGTGATAAAGTCAGTGCCTCACCAGCCATGAACCTCACCGCACGTCACTGAATCGTTTGGTGCGCAAAGATTCACAGCTCTAGTGTTTTAGTTGATGATTTGCAGTCAAGTCAAAAGTAAACGGACTCATCACCCCATGCCAAGTGTGTGTACGTGCGTGTGTGGCATGTTAAACACACAGCTGATCTTTGCCATCACTGGATTCTCTTGTGGCCTTGCAGCGAGGCACAAAGGGCAGATTGACGGATCCATCCCCTCTATTCCTTCTCGCTCACGATGAAGTCCACTTTAGGAGGAGTTTAAAAAAAACAAACTGGGGTTTATAGCCCTGAGACCCTTTAATTGTGAATTGTTGCCACGGACACAATCTCCTTTTATTTACAGCTTTCCAGCAGACATGCATCACCTGCAGCCCACGTCAAACTAACTCCACTTGGCGTTCTCTGGCCCGGATACGTTCTGCTGGTAAAAATGTAAACAGGAAGAAGGTTTACCAAGTGAAAAAGGGTCCATAACTCAAATATTGATGCACAAGGCTATGCAAAATGAGACTACAATGGCCTTTTCCTGGAGCGTATTTTGTGTTTCTCCTGTTTACTCTCTCACCATAGCACTGCTTTCCACAGGACTGCAATCTATTTGTGGCTGTGTGTTGCGGGGCCGGGTGACATTATGTCATTTTTATAATTGGCCACGACTTTGAACAGGGGTGTCAAACTTGTTTTCATTGAGGGCCACATCGCAATAACGGCCGCTTTTTGCATATTAATTTAAATGATGCGTGCAGGGATAACCTGTGATTAATCATAATTAATCCGAATTCAAGTGTGATGCACCTTGTTTAAAAAATATATATCATGTATAATCACCTAATAATGTTTATTACACAATTGCCGATGCATTTGATTATTAGATTTTTGTATGTACACATTGATGGATATTTATAACTTGATTTGAGATCATAAGTAAATGTGACAAGCAGATACTTACAGTAACTATTTATTTGTATCTTATATATTTTGTAATCAGCAGGGTTTCCCCTTAATGTAATTGAAAATAAAGGTTTTTTAGGTTTTTTTTTACTTGAAAACCAACTAAAGTAATATAATATATTATAGCCCCCAGAAGCAATCACAAAGTCCAACGCTATTTTTAACTTTTATTACCAAGCTTATGATAACAACTGACACAATTCCAACAGGTTTTACCTCCCGTGAAAACACTTGCGTCTCGTGAGTCAGCGCTTCCCCGGACACATAACAACACTTCCTCATTCTCCGCCAATCACCTTTAAGGTACGGACGGTGTGTTTGCAAACATGGGAAAAACTGACATCAAATCCAAATCACACTAACATAAAACATTAGCACCAGCTGGTCGTTACAGTATTAATTGATATATGTAGCCTATTATTTGCGCACTATTGACAAGCGATGTACCGAAAACTTGACCCACCGAAAAAACTGCGCTACCGAAACCAGATGAAAACAAAACGCACGCCATTGTGACTGTCTCGAGCGTCGTCAGCATGTATGCAATGTGAACGTAATTTTTATATATATTCCAGATAAACCCGTGGACAGCCATCTACAAAATGTGCAAATGTTAAGAGGGCAGGACAAGAAGAGAAAGTGAAACTGGAGCAACAGCGCCAAGCAAGTGTGACGTCATGCTCACTGCAGCTAGCCTTAGTCATCGACATCGAGGGACGGAAGTTAATAGTCTCAGAACACGAGTACATTTTATAATAACACCAGGAGAAAATGCTAGATTTGTTGCCAGTTGTTTTTAATTTTTTAAAAAGTCATTCAAAGTCTGTAAACACTTGAAAAAAATATCAACAATGTACAAAAAGCAGCAGCAATTGAAAATACAGCAAAACAATAAAAATATATATGTTTATACTAATTACCGTATTTTTCGGACTATAAGTCGCTTCGGAGTATAAGTCGCACCGGCCGAAAATGCATAATAAAGAAGGAAAAAAACATATATAAGTCGCGCTGGAGTATAAGTCGCATTTTTTGGGGAAATGTATTTGATAAAACCCAACACCAAGAATAGACATTTGAAAGGCAATTTAAAATAAATAAAGAATAGTGAACAACAGGCTGAATAAGTGTACGTTATATGAGGCGTAAATAACCAACTGAGAATGTGCCTGGTATGTTAACGTAACATATTATGGTAAGAGTCATTCAAATAACTATAACATATAGAACATGCTATACGTTTACCAAACAACCTGTCACTCCTGATCGCTAAATCCCATGAAATCTTATACGTCTAGTCTCTTACGTGAATGAGCTAAATAATATTATTTGATATTTTACGGTAATGTGTTAATAATATCACACATAAGTCGCTCCTGAGTATAAGTCGCACCCCCGGCCAAACTATGAAAAAAACTGTGACTTATAGTCCGAAAAATACGGTAATAAAAGATTTGTTTTGAATGTATGTATACATTTTTTGAGCCTTTTTTAAGAAAATCATATCACAGCAAATTACTCGATGATGCCATGGTGACCACGCCCATAAACACGCCCCCACATAATAACAATATATGGCATGATCAAATAATATTCAAGTTAAAAAGATATGTGTCTAATTGTATTTCTGGATTGTTCATGTCAAAAATCAAATTAACAAATGTTTGAAAAAAAAAAAAAAAAAGTTTTTAAGAGATATGTATTTTTTCTGTCAAAATTCAAATTCATTTAGTAAAAAAAAACAAAAAACTATTTATTTGTACGTTATATTCAAGCTTTCGCCGGCCACATAAAAATAATAATAAGTGCCTTGAGTTTGACTCGTGTGACGTAAAAGTAAAACTTTTTTTTGGTCGCTTCTTTTTTGTGTCACAAAAACGATGGAGCCTTCTGTAAAATAGGAAGCAAATGTTTACATACTACATTAACCAGAAGGCGTAGCGTGACAGGAACAGGAAGTAGGTGGAATATATGCGGGAGGACGAAAATAGTGCCGTTTGAGACATAAATAAGGTATATCCTTACACGTTGTTCCTGCTTCGCGACACAAGAAACCAACACAAATTTCAATCGATAGATCATAGGGAAGTAACAATAAACGTTAGAATGATGAACCGCCGTAAAACTTTAGACGGTTAGTATTACAGTTTTGAATTTAAACTATCATAAAACCGTGATTGATTACACTTTTTTGACACTGCTCATTTACTGGAGAAGCAAGCTAGCGCTAGCCAACTTACATTATAACATGAAAACAAGAGACATTAGCGTTTTTCTCAATTAAAAGATGACATTACCCAATCTAAACGTTACATTATATCCAGGCTTTCGCGGGCCATATAAAAATAAGTGCCTTGAGTTTGACTCGTGTGACGTAGAAATAAAACTTTGTTTCGGTCGCTTCTTTTTTGTGTCACAAAAAGGATGGAGCCTCCTGTAAAGGGTGGTGGGGGTGATCGCCACATTTTTTCGCTCAATTTTGCTCCTCAGGTAAAATCTAATTGGCAAGACATTCTCTGGCAGCGTACGAGGTGTGTTACGAAGCACCGTCCCGTGATGACGTCTTATCGATTTGTGGCGGGCCGCTGCCAATAAACGATGGTACTGGAAAACAATACATAGGAACTAAAAATCTGAAGGTTCATGTTAGTAGCAGTTTTTTAAATTGTGTTTTTCAGTATTTTTCTCAAAAACTTTTCAAGCCTACTATACAAGCAAATAGGCTAGTAGTAGAGATGTCCGATAATATCGGACTGCCGATATTATCGGCGAATAAATGCTTTAAAATGTAATATCGGAAATTGTCGGTATTGGTTTCAAAAAGTAAAATTTATGACTTTTTAAAACGCCGCTGTACGGAGTGGTACACGGACATAGGGAGAAGTACAGAGCAGTTGCGTCTCCCAGTCATACTTGCCAACCCTCCCGATTTTCCCAGGAGACTCCCGAATTTCAGTGCCCCTACCGAAAATCTCCCGGGGCAACCATTCTCCCGAATTTCTCCCGATTTCTACCCAGACAACAATATTGGGGGCGTGCCTTAAAGGAACTGCCTTTGAGTGCCGGCCCAGTCACATAATATCTACGGCTTTTCACACACATACAAGTGAATGCAATTCATACTTGGTCAACAGCCATACAGGTCACACTTGAGGGTTAACGTATAAACAACTTTAACACTGTTACAAATATGCGCCACACTGTGAACCCACACCAAAGAAGAATGACAAACACATTTCGGGAGAACATCCGCACCGTAACACAACATAAACACAACAGAACAAATACCCAGAACCCCTTGCAGCACTAGCTCTTCCGGGACGCTACAATATACACCCCCACTACCCCCTACCAACCCCGCCCACCTCAACCTCCTCATGCTCTCTCAGGGAGAGCATGTCTCAAATTCCAAGCTGCTGTTTTGAGGCATGTTAAAAAAATAATGCACTTTGTGACTTCAATAATAAATATGGCAGTGCCATGTGGGCATTTTTTTCCATAACTTGAGTTGATTTATTTTGGGAAAACCTTGTTACATTGTTTAATGCATCCAGCGGGGCATCACAACAAAATTAGGCATAATAACGTATTAATTCCATGACTGTATATATCGGTATCGGTTGATATAGGAATCGGTAATTAAGAGTTGGACAATATCGGAATATCGGCAAAAAAGCCATTATTGGACATCTCTAGCTAGTAGCATGCATAATAGAAACAATACATTCCTTTTTACAGTTACTCATATCCACAGAACCGTATCTTAATATATACAGTACTAGGGATGATGTTTGATAAGAAATTATCGAGTTCGAGTCTATTATCGAATCCTCTTATCGAACCGATTCCTTATCGATTCTCTTATTGAGTCCAGATAGGTTGTTGTATATGGAAAAAAACACACAATATTTGGTTTAACAAAAGCTCACTTTTATTATATAAGAAAACAATTTAATCTAATAAATAAATAAATATTGACTGTTACCCCCCTAAAAAAGTAAAATAAAATAAATAAACATTGACTGTTGTTACCCAAAGTATATTAAGTGGGATTTTTCAGAAAAACAAATATATACAGTAACACAAAAACAACCTGTCTCTGTGATCACTATAGGTGTATAAATAATAATATAGTGTTAAATAAAATCAGTCCCTTGGGGACAAAACTGGAAATAATACAGCTCTCCAAAAAGTGCAATTCTGCTGCTATTTGACATAACTGTTTATGATGCTTTGACATTTTTGCACTTTAAAGAAAGAAAGAAAATTCTATGAAGAGAAAAGTTGTTTGCAAATGTGGTTACAATGCTAAAAAATGAAAAGTTAAAGCTAAAAAAAGAACTACACTTTATTGAGTTGACATTATTTCTTTATAGGGGGAAAGATGTTATGAGCTAGGGAATATAACAACTACACTACCCATCATGCAACGGGAGTGACGAGCATGCGCGGTAGCCCCGAAAAGTGTTGTTGCATGTCGTCACCCGTGAAAGTAAAAGTCAAGAACTCAGCCAACATGCCTCGTCTGCATTATTTATAATTAGACAGACAACACATGTACAGTGTGAAAAACAAAAGTTAGAAAAGGGAGATGTGTTGTATATACAGGTATATGTATGTGCTGCGGTTGCTTTAAGAACGTTGCGCCAGCTGCCGTAAAGGAGGTTCGTTGCTAGCCTGGTTGCTATGTTTCCGGTGGGTCGTAAAAGTGTTCTTCATGAGTTTGTACCCTGCTCAAATCTCTCAGTAAAGTTATTCATTGGATTATACCTTTTGTTTTGAACTTTATTACACCTTGGAGCGCTTTTTCCCGTCCATTGTTTTCCTGCTTTCGCTATCTGCGCCTAATGACTGAGCTACGTGACTGATTTATTGTGATGTCACACGGAGCATTTCTGGTCGGGACAGGATTCGTTCCGAGGGATTCGAATAAAGAATCAACTCTTTTCTTTACTATAGTGGTCTCGATAACGGGTACCGGTTCTCAAAAAGGGATTAGAGTCTGAGGACTCGGTTATTTTCTTATTGAACAACCGGGAAAACCGGTTTCGAGTATCATCCCTATACAGTACCAATAATCAAGAACTAGCTATTTTGAGGAATAACAACATAGGTCGGTATATTTTACAGAATTTCTTAATGGTTGTCACAAGCTATGGTGAAGAGTAGTTTCCCCAGTTATGAAATTAATTGTATTTATATATTTACGACAGTTTGCCAACAGCATAAAAGACAAGTTATTAATTGGCCAGTAAGAAATATGACAATATTATTTACCACGCTAACACTTTGCTAGCATAGCCACGTCAAATAATGTTGGCCAGACAACCTTTGGACAGCAGGAAATTATAGAGCAACAACAGTAGCGTAAACACTAAAATAATGTACTTTGACACAAAAAAAAAGCTTCGTAAAGACGAATGTGTGCTTTCAAAGGATTGGCTAACTTTCTAAACATCTGGTTTCATAAGTTACGGAAGCGTAAAAAACGCCGAAAGCTTTTTGATTGACAGTCGAAGCAGCCAATGGCCTTCTTGAATTCGCCTGAAAACGCTCCCCAGTCGACCCGCGGCAGCCAATCAGCATCGAAAGGGGGCGTGCGCTTGAAGGTTTTCATGCTCGGTTGGCTCACAGAGGCCCGAAGCCCCGGGCTGGTTAAAATAACAAACAACAATGTCTACATCTTCTTCAACAACATGTTCTTCAAACACAGCACGTCCAAACCCAATCATATGACCGCCATTCCGTGGAGGTGTTAGGGAGCGAACACAACAAGAGCACCGGTGTAAACAAGTCCGATAAAGACACTACTTACCCAGAAATGTTCTATAAAGTACGGCGTTATCATTTTGTTGACGCCAACTCTTTGGCAGTTTGCTGCGTGGAAACTTTACACGGGAAATTCATCCAGCGGCGAACCTCCCTTCGTTTTCTGGCCCCGGTTCGCCTCCTCTCTCTCTCTCTCTCTCTCTCTCCCCCTTTCTTCTTCGCCTTCCTCCTCCCCGCCGACGGTGACGACAAACTCCACCTCCCTCCACCCCGGCCGTGTCTCCGCCGGGGTTTATTCCCGGCTAGAAGCGAGCCGCTTGTGCGGGGAGAAACAGCGCTGCCAATGGCGGAAGGCCAGGAAGGCAGGAGGGTTGCCAGACGCCAAAGGACGACGTATCGTACATCACCGGTGTTGTCGTCGCTCACTCAGGCCCCTGTGGGAAGTTGGCCCCCCGTAACCTTGTCAAAATCCCCCCAAACGTGTCCTTTTCGTATGTGCTGCGTTTTTTGCGGCATTTTTGTCTTATTAGTTTTTATGTTAACGTTTCATGATTGATAACCAGCACCCCGACCGCCAAACGTGTCCCATTTTATTTGTATTTTATATACCTTGATTTATAATATGCAACATTTACAAACAATCAAGAAATAATGATAATCAAAACAAGTACAGAAACAGTACAAAACAGCGCCAGGGGGTTATAAACTCAATAAAGTAACTCCCTCTTTTTTAAATTTTATTATTGTTTTTTGGGGGGGAATTTTATAAACTTTATTTATAATATGCAACATTTACAAACAATCAAGAAATAATAATAATCAAAACAAGTACAGAAACAGTACAAAACAGCGCCAGGGGTTGTAAACTCAATAAAGTAACTCCCTCTTTTTTTATTGCATTACTGTTTTTTGGGGGGAATTTTATAAACTTTATTTATAATATGCAACATTTACAAACAATCAAGAAGTAATAATTATCAAAACAATTACAGAAACAGTACAAAACAGCGTCAGGGGGTTGTAAACTCAATAAAGTAACTCCCTCTTTTTTTTTAAATAGTTTTTTTGGGGGGAATTTTATAAACTTTATTTATAATATGCAACATTTACGAAAAAATCAAGAAATAATAATAATCAAAACAAATACAGAAACAGTACAAAACAGCGTCAGGGGGTTGTAAACTCAATAAAGTAACTCCCTCTTTTTTTATTGCATTATTGTTTTTTGGGGGGAATTTTATAAACTTTATTTATAATATGCAACATTTACAAACAATCAAGAAGTAATAATTATCAAAAGAAGTACAGAAACAGTACAAAACAGCGCCAGGGGGGTTGTAAATTCAATAAAGTAACTCCCTTTTTTTTTTTATAACCTTTATTTACAATATGCAACATTTACAAACAATCAAGAAATAATAATAATCAAAACAAGTACAGAAACAGTACAAAACAGCGCCAGGGGTTTGTAAACTCAATAAAGTAACTCACATTTTAATTTTAATTTTTAATTTTTAATTTTTTATTTTATAAACCTTTATTTATAATATGCAACATTTACAAACAATCAAGAAATAATAATAATAATTTTTTTAAAAGTACAGAAACAGTACAAAACAGCGCCAGGGGTTTGTAAACTCAATAAAGTAACTCACATTTTTATTTTTATTTTACTTTTTTTTTTTTAAATTTTATAAACCTTTATTTATAATATGCAACATTTACAAACAATCAAGAAATAATAATATCCAAAACAAGTACAGAAACAGTACAAAACAGTGCCAGGGGGTTGTAAACTCAATAAAGTAACTCCTTTTTTAAAATTGTATTGTTGTTGTTGTTTTTTTTAATTTTTTATAAACCTTTATTTATAATATGCAACATTTACAAAGAATCAAGAAATAATTGTAATCAGAACAAGTACAGAAACAGTACAAAACAGCGCCAAGGGGTTGTAAACTCAATAAAGTGACTCCCATTTTAAAAAAAAAAAAACGTTTTTAATTTTATAAACCTTTATTTATAATATGCAACATTTACAAACAATCAAGAAATAATAATAATCAAAACAAGTACAGAAACAGTACAAAACAGCGTCAGGGGGTTGTAAACTCAATAAAGTAACTCCCTCTTTTTTTATTGCATTATTGTTTTTTGGGGGGAATTTTATAAACTTAATTTATAATATGCAACATTTACAAACAATCAAGAAGTAATAATTATCAAAACAAGTACAGAAACAGTACAAAACAGCACCATGGGGGTTGGAAACTCAATAAAGTAACTCCCATTTTTATTTATTTTTTATTTTTTTATTTTATAAACCTATATTTATAATATGCAACATTTACAAACAATCAAGAAATCCTAATAATCAAAACAAGTACAGAAACAGTACAAAACAGCATCAGGGAGTGTAAACTCAATAAAGTAACTCCCTTTTTTGTTTATTCTTTTTTTTTTATAAACCTTTATTTATAATATGCAACATTTACAAACAATCAAGAAATAATAATAATCAAAACAAGTACAGAAACAGTACAAAACAGCGCCAGGGGGTTGGAAACTCAATAAAGTAACTCCCTCTTTTTTTTAAATGTTATTGTTTTTTGGGGGGAATTTTATAAACTTTATTTATAATATGCAACATTTACAAAAAAATCAAGAAATAATAATAATCAAAACAAGTACAGAAACAGTACAAAACAGCGTCAGGGGGTTGTAAACTCAATAAAGTAACTCCCTCTTTTTTTATTGCATTATTGTTTTTTGGGGGGAATTTTATAAACTTTATTTATAATATGCAACATTTACAAACAATCAAGAAGTAATAATTATCAAAACAAGTACAGAAACAGTACAAAACAGCGCCAGGGGGGTTGTAAACTCAATAAAGTAACTCCCATTGTTTTATTGTTTTATTTTTTTATTTTATAAACCTTTATTTATAATATGCAACATTTACAAACAATCAAGAAATAATAATAATCAAAACAAGTACAGAAACAGTACAAAACAGCGCCGGGGGGTTGTAAACTCAAAGTAACTCCCTCTTTTTTTAATTTATTATTGTTTTTAGCGGGGAATTTTATAAACTTTATTTATAATATGCAAAATTTACAAACAATCAAGACATAATAATAATCAAAACAAGTACAGAAACAGTACAAAACAGCGCCAGGGGGTTGGAAACTCAATACAGTAACTCCCATTTGTATTTATTTTTTTAATTTTTATTTTATAAACCTATATTTATAATATATTAAAAATAAATGTTTATAAAATAACAAAAATAATACAAATAAAATTAAAAAATGGGAGTTACTTTATTGAGTTTACAGAGGGTCAAGTTAGACACAGGTAGACCATCCCAAGAAATAATAATAATCAAAACAAGTACAGAAACAGTACAAAACAGCGCAAGGGGGGTTGTAAACTCAATAAAAGACTCCCCTTTTTTTTTAATAAACCTTTATTTACAATATGCAACATTTACAAATAATCAAGAAATAATAATAATCAGAACAAGTACAGAAACAGTACAAAACAGCACCAGGGGGTTGTAAACTCAATAAAGTAACTCCCATTTTGTTTATTTTATTATGGTGGTTTTTTATTTTATTTTATAAACCTTTATTTATAATATGCAACATTTACAAACAATTAAGAAATAATAATAATCAAAACAATTACAGAAACAGTACAAAACAGCGCCAGGGGGTTGTAAACTCAATAAAGTAACTCACATTTTTAATTATTTTTTTATAAACCTTTATTTATAGTATGCAACATTTACAAACAATCAAGAAATAATAATAATCAAAACAAGTACAGTAACAGTACAAAACAGCGCCAGGGGGTTGTAAACTCAAGAAAGTAACTCCCTCTTTTTTAAATTTTATTATTGTTTTTTGGGGGGGAATTTTATCAACTTCATTCATAATATGCAAAATTTACCAACAATCAAGACATAATAATAATCAAAACAAGTACAGAAACAGTACAAAACAGCACCAGGGGGTTGGAAACTCAATAAAGTAACTCCTATTTTTATTTATTTTTTTATTTTATAAACCTATATTTATAATATGCAACATTTACAAACAATCAAGAAATAATAATAATCAAAACAAGTACAGAAACAGTACAAAACAGCGCAAGGGGGGTTGTAAACTCAATAAAAGACTCCCCTTTTTTTTTTAATAAACCTTTGTTTACAATATGCAACATTAACAAATAATCAAGAAATAATAATAATCAGAACAAGTACAGAAACAGTACAAAAAGGCACCAGGGGGTTGTAAACTCAATAAAGTAACTCCCTTTTTGTTTATTTTATTATGGTGGTTTTTTAATTTATTTTAAAAACCTTTATTTATAATATGCAACATTTACAACAATCAAGAAATAATAATAATCAAAACAATTACAGAAACAGTACAAAACAGCGCCAGGGGGTTGTAAACTCAATAAAGTAACTCACATTTTTAATTATTTTTTTATAAACCTTTATTTATAATATGCAACATTTAAAAACATACAAGAAATAATAATAATCAAAACAAGTACAGAAACAGTACAAAACAGCGCCAGGGGGTTGGAAACTCAATAAAGTAACTCCCATTTTTATTATTTTTTTTATTTTATAAACCTATATTTACAATATGCAACATTTACAAACAACCAAGAAATAATAATAATCAAAACAAGTACAGAAACAGTACAAAACAGCGCCAGGGGGTTGGAAACTCAATAAAGTAACTCCCATTTTTATTAATTTTTTTATTTTATAAACCTATATTTACAATATGCAACATTTACAAACAACCAAGAAATAATAATAATCAAAACAAGTACAGAAACAGTACAAAACAGCGCAAGGGGGGTTGTAAACTCAATAAAAGACTTCCCTTTTTTTTAATAAACCTTTATTTACAATATGCAACATTTACAAATAATCAAGAAATAATAATAATCAGAACAAGTACAGAAACAGTACAAAACAGCACCAGGGGGTTGTAAACTCAATAAAGTAACTCCCATTTTGTTTATTTTATTATGGTGGTTTTTTATTTTATTTTATAAACCTTTATTTATAATATGCAACATTTACAAACAATCAATAAATAATAATAATCAAAACAATTACAGAAACAGTACAAAACAGCGCCAGGTGGTTGTAAACTCAATAAAGTAACTCACATTTTTAATTATTTTTTTATAAACCTTTATTTATAATATGCAACATTTACAAACAATCAAGAAATATTAATAATCGAAACAAGTACAGAAACAGTACAAAACAATGCCAGGGGTTTGTAAACTCAATAAAGTAACTCCCATTTTTTAATTTTATTTGTATTATTTTTGTTATTTTATAAACATTTATTTTTAATATGCAACATTTACAAACAATCAAGAAATAATAATAATCAAAACAAGTACAGAAACAGTACAAAACAGCGCCAACTCAATAAAGTAGCTTAAATAGAATGCAAAATATATATATATATGTAACAAAATGTAAAGCCATAGGCTCACACAAGTTCTGTAAATAATCCAAATTTGGAACACAGCAACATAGTTTTCACAGCTTTTTGGTTGTTAGAGGTAAAGAGTGTTTTTGAGAAATGTATTGAGAAACTTACATTTATGAATATAAATAGTATAATGAGGTTGCAAAGGTAAAATTCCTTTTCAATTTTTTTTCCCAAACATGTCCCATTTGTCTGTGCTACATTTGTGCCTCAAATATCTATCGTAACCTTTTTTATTTTGTATTTTATTAACCTTCTCAAAATCTCCCCAAACTTGTCCCATTTGTTTGTGCTGCACAATTTTCTTGCCTAACTTTTATCGTTTTTATGTTATTAATGTTGTATGAGTCATAACCAGCCCCATAAAACATTAATAACATAACAAATAATAGTTAAACTTTTTGTTTTGTTAACAATTAACGTTTTATCATTCAGTTAGAGATGCTACCTCAGTAGAAGCATTTAAGTCCCATCTTAAAACTCATTTGTATACTCCAGCATTCAAATAGACCCCCCTTTTAGACCAGTTGATCTGCCGTCTCTTTTCTGTACAGATTAGGTGACCACAGATTTTATGTTAACAATTAACGTTTTATCATTCATAACCAGTCCAACTATTATAACTATTATAGTTTTTGTGTTATTAACGTTTTAATGTTTTTTTTTGTTATTAACGTGTTAGTATTCATAACCAGCCCCCTCCAACCATGTAAAAAAATCTCCCCAAACTTGTCCCAATTGCTTGCGCTGCAGCAATTTTTTTGTCTAACTTGTATCGTTTTTACGTTATTAACGTTGTATGATTCATAACCATCCCCATAAAACATCCATCCATCTTCTTCCGCTTATCGGAGGTCGGGCCACGGGGACAGCAGCCTAAGCAGGGAAGCCCAGACTTAACTTAAAAACGTTAATGGTTAAACCAAAAATTGTTGTAGCACAAACGACTGGGACAAGTTTGGGGAGATTTTGACACGGTTAGAGGGGGCTTGTTATGAATAATAACATGTTAATAAACTTTTTTTTTTTAAAGTAGTCCACCAAAAAAAATTGCTGCACAAACGGTTTGGACTGGTTTGAGGAGGTTTTGACATGGTGGGGGGCTGGTAGTGAATGATGAAACTTTAATTGATAACATAAAAAATTTAGCAAAACAAGAACGCGTAAAGTTTTTTTTTGTTTTTTTTTAAGTCCATAACTAAGACTACACTTTATTTGTATAGCACATTTAAAGAATAAAAATGTTTCCAAAGTGCTGCACAACAATATTAAAAACAATATTCAAATATTATCCTTAGCGCCACCAATGACTGAATAAAAACAAAACATCAATAAATATTAGAGATGTCCGATAATATCGGTCTGCCGACATTATCGGCCGATAAATGCGTTAAAATGTAATATCGGAAATTATCGGTATCGGTTTTTTATTATCAGTATCAGGGTTGTTTTGTTTTTTTTATTTTTATTAAATCCACATAAAAAACACAAGATACACTTACAATTAGTGCACCAACCCAAAAAACCTCCCTCCACCATTTACACTCATTCACACAAAAGGGTTGTTTCTTTCTGTTATTAATATTCTGGTTCCTACATTATATATCAATATATATCAATACAGTCTGCAAGGGATACAGTCCGTAAGCACACATGATTGTGCGTGCTGCTGGTCCACTAATAATACTAACCTTTAACAGCTAATTTTACAAATTTTCATTAATTACTAGTTTCTATGTAACTGTTTTTATATTGTTTTACTTTCTTTTTTATTCAAGAAAATGTTTTTAATTTATTTATCTTATTTTATTTGATTCATTTTTTTAAAAAGTACCTTATCTTCACCATACCTGGTTGTCCAAATTAGGCATAATAATGTGTTAATTCCACGACTGTGTATATCGGTTGATATCGGTATCGATAATTAAAGAGTTGGACAATATCGGCATATCGGATATCGGCAAAAAGCCATTATCGGACATCCCTAATAAATATAAAACCAATATAAAAATAAATATGATTAAAAACGATTTTAAAGGGTAAAACCAATTAAAACAATAAATAAAAATTAAAAATAAAAAAACTGCCCCACTACTGCCACCTCCCGGCCATGGATTTTGATTTAATGTAATATATGAATCTACAGATAGTGTCAGGTTCAAACACTGATGACACCTATTAAACAAGACAAGAAGCAAGGAATTAAACAGAGACAGAATTAAATTTGGCTCAACTGAGGAGAGCGCGTACACCTGTACCCTTGCACAGTGTTCCCCGCTCTGACGAAAGATTGTACGCCTCCTCTTTTATTTGGACTTTCCCTGATTACATGGCAACAGCTGTTTCTAAGGGAGGGGGGTCGTAAACAGCCACTGCCTTTGGTTACAAAACAGTTCAAAGAAAAGGTCCCTGGAGCTGCTTCCTCTCCACTTTGTAGATCTCGGGTCAAGACAAAATCTTTCTGTGGATTACAATATATCAAAGAAACAGAACACCTTCATGTTGCTTCCCATCCTACACAGGGGAGTTTTACAAGCCTTCTGATTGGTAGGATCAAAGACAGCTTTCGTCCTCTCGCCGGGAACTCATGGAAACACAAAGTTTTGTGATAACTTAGATTCAATTATTGTAACAGATAGTATTTAAAGGCAACTAAATGCATGACTCGTTTGAGTCAAAGTTCTGTCTAGCAAATATCCCAGAATGCAGCAGGACTCTTAAAATCATTTATTTTCTTTCTTTTGTAATTGAGTTTTTATTGACATCTAGTATCAGATATTCCTATTCATGACATCATGTTTGCATACATCATGCATTTTTAGTACCAATGATTGTCACACACACACTAGGTGTGGCGAAATTATTCTCTGCATTTGACCAATCACCCTTCATCACCCCCCTGGGAGGTGAGCGGAGCAGTGAGCAGCAGTGGTGGCCGCGCCCGGGAATCATTTTTGGTGATTTAACCCCCCAATTCCAACCCTTGATGCTGAGTGCCAAGCAGGGAGGTAATGGGTCCCATTTTCATAGTCTTTGGTATGACTTGGCCGGGGTTTAAATTATTGTCTGCCCTAAATGTCAAAATAATATGTTTTTGTTTATATCCCCCACCCAAAAAAAACAGAAAAAACAAAACAAAACAAAAAAATACATAAATAAAATAAAAATAAAAACTATTCAGGGAAAAATTCAGGCCTATTGGGTGACCCAGTTTTCCAAGTATGAAGTGGATTTTTCCAATTTATAATTCATAAATGCCCGTATCATCTCCATTTTAAAAATTGTGATTTCCATCTGCAGCTTTGAAGTTGGGCTCTCCTGTGAGAACCATTTCCTGGTAATGGTCTTTTTACAAGCTACTGGCAGGATAGCCATTAAGTATTTATCTTTTTTCAGCCAATCCTGAGGTACACAGAGTCTCACTTTGAAGGGGTTCTTCACATTTGAAAATATCCCGTAGAGCTCTCTTCAATAATCCTTTATGGCAGAGCAGTATCAGAAAACATGGCAGCGGGCAGGGGAGTTATTATTTATTACTATAAGGAGACTTCTGAGAAAATGTAGTCAACAATCAGATCCAATTATTAGATATAGTTATGCCTCCTTCCTTCTCCCATTTAGTTTGAATATATGAAGTTGAATATGATTTCAGATTCGACAGACAAGCTTTCTGAATGATAGTGTGGAGGGGGGCGTGGCCTGCGGGCCTGCCGCGGTACGGAGTGTGCAAGGACCGGCCTCGAAGACAGCGACAGGTGAGTGGATGGCCCAAGTGGGTCTTGTTATCTAATTCCTGTCGCCTTTATTAGCAGCAGCCGGAACGAGACACAGGGTTGAAGTTGGAGTGGGAGCCAGAGAGAGAGAGAGACACAGGCTCGTAAAAGAAAGACATTTTGCTGGAAAGCAAAAGCGGAGCAATCTGTATGCAAATAAAGCAGTGTTGTACCCAGAAATCCGGGCTCTCGTGGCAGTATGTGGTGGTCCGAGGAACCCACTAGAGGGCAACCTCTACAGATAGGCTTTGTAAACAGTTCAATCAGACATACAGTTGTGGTCAAAAGTTTATATACCCTTGTAAAGAACATAATGTCATGGCTGTTTTGAGTTTCCAATAATTTCTACAACTCTTATTTTTTTGTGATAGAGTGATTGGAGCACATACTTGTTGGTCACAAAAACATTCATGAAGTTTGGTTCTTTTATGAATTTATTATGGGTGTACTGAAAATGTGACCAAATCTGCTGGGTCAAAAGTATACATACAGCAATGTTAATATTTGGTTACTGTCACGACGGGGTTTTCGCTTACTGCGGGGTCGTTCTCCCAGGAAGGCAAACGGACGACTCCGGACAGGATTTGCAGGTAGGAACATGATTTAATTTGAAAGAAATAATCAACGAGGTACAAAACAGAAAACAACCCGAAGGCAAGCGTGCCTATCGCACGCGGAAGCAAAGGCAAAAACTTAGGACATGAAACTATAGACATGAACCTCACGAAACTGTGGCATGAAACAACTAGCATTAACTATGGCATAGAACAAACACGAAACTGTGGCATGAAACAACTAGCATTAACTATGGCATAGAACAAGCACAAAACTGTGGCATGAAACAACTAGCATTAACTATGGCCAGGGGCGCCGCTAGGGATTTTGGGCCCCATGAAAAGAATCTTTACAGGGCCCCCAACACAGCGGCAACATTTTTTGATGCTATTTTACATACAATTATGCATTTTAATGGGCCCCCCTCCATCATGGGCCCCTAGAATCCGTCTCCTTTACCCCCCCCTTTTCGGCACCCCTGACTATGGCATAGAACAAACACGCAACTGTGGCATGAAACAACTAGCATTAACTATGGCATAGAACAAACACGCAACTGTGGCATGAAACAACTAGCATTAACTATGGCATGAAACAACTAGCATTAACTATGGCATAGAACAAACACAAAACTGTGGCATGAAACAACTAGCATTAACTATGGCATAGAACAAACACAAAACTGTGGCATGAAACAACTAGCATTAACTATGGCATAGAACAAACACGAAACTGTGGCATGAAACAACTAGCATTAACTATGGCATAGAACAAACACGAAACTGTGGCATGAAACAACTAGCATTAACTATGGCATAGAACAAACACGAAACTGTGGCATGAAACAACTAGCATTAACTATGGCATAGAACAAACACGAAACTGTGGCATGAAACAACTAGCATTAACTATGGCATAGAACAAACACGAAACTGGCATGAAACAACTAGCATTAACTATGGCATGGAACAAACACAAAACTGTGGCATGAAACAATTAGCATTAACTATGGCATAGAACAAACACGAAACTGTGGCATGAAACAACTAGCATTAACTATGGCATAGAACAAACACGAAACTGTGGCATGAAACAACTAGCATTAACTATGGCATAGAACAAACACAAAACTGTGGCATGAAACAACTAGCATTAACTATGGCATAGAAAAAACACGAAACTGTGGCATGAAACAACTAGCATTAACTATGGCATAGAACAAACACGAAACCGTGGCATGAAACAACTAGCATTAACTATGGCATGGAACAAACACGAAACTGTGGCATGAAACAACTAGCATTAACTATGGCATAGACACAAACACAAAACTGTGGCATGAAACAACTAGCATTAACTATGGCATAGAACAAACACGAAACTGTGGCATGAAACAACTAGCGTTAACTATGGTATAGAACAAACACAAAACTGTGGCATGAAACAACCAGCATTAACTATGGCATAGAACAAACACGAAACTGTGGCATGAAACCAATACGAAACTGTGGCATGAAACAACTAGCATTAACTATGGCATAGAACAAACACGAAACTGTGGCATGAAACAACTGGCATTAACTATGGCATAGAACAAACACAAAACTGTGGCATGAAACAACAAGCATTAACTATGGCATAGAACAAACACGAAACTGTGGCATGAAACAACAAGCATTAACTATGGCATGGAACAAACACAAAACTGTGGCATGAAACAACTAGCATTAACTATGGCATAGAACAAACACGAAACTGTGGCATGAAACAACTAGCATTAACTATGGCATAGAACAAACACGAAACTGGCATGAAACAACTAGCATTAACTATGGCATGGAACAAACACAAAACTGTGGCATGAAACAACTAGCATTAACTATGGCATAGACCAAACACGAAACTGTGGCATGAAACAACTAGCATTAACTATGGCATAGACCAAACACAAAACTGTGGCATGAAACAACTAGCATTAACTATGGCATAGAACAAACACAAAACTGTGGCATGAAACAACTAGCATTAACTATGGCATAGAACAAACACGAAACTGTGGCATGAAACAACTAGCATTAACTATGGCATAGAACAAACACGAAACTGTGGCATGAAACAACTAGCATTAACTATGGCATAGACCAGGGGTCGGCAACCTAAAATGTTGAAAGAGCCATATTGGACCAAAAATACAAAAACAAATCTGTCTGGAGCCGCAAAAAATTAAAAGCCATATTACATACAGATAGTGTGTCATGAGATATAAATTGAATTAAGATGACTTAAAGGAAACTAAATGAGCTCAAATATAGCTACAAATGAGGCATAATGCTGCAATATGTACATATAGCTAGCCTAAATAGCATGTTAGCATCGATTAGCTTGCAGTCATGCACTGACCAAATATGTCTGACTAGCACTCCACACAAGTCAATAACATCAACAAAACTCACCTTTGTGCCTTCACGCACAACGTTAAAAGTGTGGTGGACAGAATGAGACAGAAAAAGAAGTGGCATAAAACACGTCCTAGAAAGTCGGAGAAAGTTATACTTGTAAACAAACTACGGTGAGTTCAAGGACCGCCAAAATTAGTAGGACAAAACGGCGCTCGCCAAATACTCGAATCAGTGAAGCATGTTTAATATAAACAGTGTGCTTTGTAACAATTAGGGAGGTTTGCGTCATGTTTGTCCTCCTACGGAAACCATATTAAAACAAAAATTATTTTTTTTCCTCATCTTTTTCCATTTTTCATACATTTTTAAAAAAGCTCCTGAGAGCCACTAGGGCGGCGCTAAAGAGCCGCATGCGGCTCTAGAGCCGCGGGTTGCCGACCCCTGGCATAGACCAAACACGAAACTGTGGCATGAAACAACTAGCATTAACTATGGCATAGAACAAACACGCAACTGTGGCATGAAACAACTAGCATTAACTATGGCATGAAACAACTAGCATTAACTATGGCATAGAACAAACACGAAACTGTGGCATGAAACAACTAGCATTAACTATGGCATAGAACAAACACGAAACTGTGGCATGAAACAACTAGCATTAACTATGGCATAGAACAAACACAAAACTGTGGCATGGAACAACTAGCATTAACTATGGCATAGAACAAACACAAAACTGTGGCATGAAACAACTAGCATTAACTATGGCATGGAACAAACACGAAACTGTGGCATGAAACAACTAGCATTAACTATGGCATAGAACAAACACAAAACCGTGGCATGAAACAACTAGCATTAACTATGGCATAGAACAAACACGAAACCGTGGCATGAAACAACGAGCATTAACTATGGCATAGAACAAACACGCAACTTTGGCATGAAACAACTAGCATTAAATATGGCATAGAACAAACACGAAACTGTGGCATGAAACAACTAGCATTAACTATGGCATAGAACAAACACGAAACTGTGGCATGAAACAACTAGCATTAACTATGGCATAGAACAAACACGAAACTGTGGCATCAAACAACTAGCATTAACTATGGCAGAGAACAAACACAAAACTGTGGCATGAAACAACTAGCATCAACTATGGCATAGAACAAACACGAAACTGTGGCATGAAACAACTAGCGTTAACTATGGTGTAGAACAAACACAAAACTGTGGCATGAAACAACCAGCATTAACTATGGCATGAAACCAATACGAAATTGTGGCATGAAACAACTAGCATTAACTATGGCATAGAACAAACACGAAACTGTGGCATGAAACAACTGGCATTAACTATGGCATAGAACAAACACAAAACTGTGGCATGAAACAACAAGCATTAACTATGGCATAGAACAAACACGAAACTGTGGCATGAAACAACAAGCATTAACTATGGCATGGAACAAACACAAAACTGTGGCATGAAACAACTAGCATTAACTATGGTTTAGAACAAACACAAAACTGTGGCATTAAACAACTAGCATTAACTATGGCATAGAACAAACACAAAACAGTGGCATGAAACAACTAGCATTAACTATGGCATAGAACAAACGAAACTGTGGCATGAAAATACTGGCATTAACTATGGCATAGAACAAACACGAAACTGTGGCATGAAACAACTGGCATTAACTATGGCATAGAACAAACACGAAACTGTGGCATGAAACAACTAGCATTAACTATGGCATAGAACAAACACACAAACTGTGGCATGAAACAACTGGCATTAACTATGGCATAGAACAAACACGAAACTGTGGCATGAAACCAATACGAAACTGTGGCATGAAACAACTAGCATTAACTATGGCATAGAACAAACACGAAACTGTGGCATGAAACCAATACGAAACTGTGGCATGAAACAACTAGCATTAACTATGGCATAGAACAAACACGAAACTGTGGCATGAAACAACTAGCATTAACTATGGCATGGAACAAACACGAAACTGTGGCATGAAACAACTAGCATTAACTATGGCATAGAACAAACACAAAACTGTGGCATGAAACAACTAGCATTAACTATGGCATAGAACAAACACGAAACTGTGGCATGAAACCAATACGAAACTGTGGCATGAAACAACTAGCATTAACTATGGCATAGAACAAACACGAAACTGTGGCATGAAACAACAAGCATTAACTATGGCATAGAACACACACGAAACTGTGGCATGAAACAACTAGCATTAACTATGGCATGAAACAACTAGCATTAACTATGGCATAGAACAAACACGAAACTGTGGCATGAAACAACTAGCATTAACTATGGCATAGAACAAACACGAAACTGTGGCATGAAACAACAAGCATTAACTATGGCATGGAACAAACACAAAACTGTGGCATGAAACAACTAGCATTAACTATGGTTTAGAACAAACACAAAACTGTGGCATTAAACAACTAGCATTAACTATGGCATAGAACAAACACAAAACAGTGGCATGAAACAACTAGCATTAACTATGGCATAGAACAAACGAAACTGTGGCATGAAAATACTGGCATTAACTATGGCATAGAACAAACACGAAACTGTGGCATGAAACAACTGGCATTAACTATGGCATAGAACAAACACGAAACTGTGGCATGAAACAACTAGCATTAACTATGGCATAGAACAAACACACAAACTGTGGCATGAAACAACTGGCATTAACTATGGCATAGAACAAACACGAAACTGTGGCATGAAACCAATACGAAACTGTGGCATGAAACAACTAGCATTAACTATGGCATAGAACAAACACGAAACTGTGGCATGAAACCAATACGAAACTGTGGCATGAAACAACTAGCATTAACTATGGCATAGAACAAACACGAAACTGTGGCATGAAACAACTAGCATTAACTATGGCATGGAACAAACACGAAACTGTGGCATGAAACAACTAGCATTAACTATGGCATAGAACAAACACAAAACTGTGGCATGAAACAACTAGCATTAACTATGGCATAGAACAAACACGAAACTGTGGCATGAAACCAATACGAAACTGTGGCATGAAACAACTAGCATTAACTATGGCATAGAACAAACACAAAACTGTGGCATGAAACAAGCATTAACTATGGCATAGAACACACACGAAACTGTGGCATGAAACAACTAGCATTAACTATGGCATGAAACAACTAGCATTAACTATGGCATAGAACAAACACGAAACTGTGGCATGAAACAACTAGCATTAACTATGGCATAGAACAAACACGAAACTGTGGCATGAAACAACTAGCATTAACTATGGCATGAAGCAACTAGCATTAACTATGGCATAGAACAAACACGAAACTGTGGCATGAAACCAATACGAAACTGTGGCATGAAACAACTAAGACTTACGTAGTCCAGGCATGAGGCAAACAACTAATGACGCCTGGACAACTGACTGGCAAAGGCAGGCTTAAATAGTCCTCTGATTAGCAGCAAGTGCGCTTCCCGAACACCAAAGGCAGGTGAAAGTCATAAGTAGCCATGGTAACTAAAACAAACGCAGGTGTCAAACAGGAACTAAAAGAGTCCAAAACTAACAGAACATAACAAAAACATGATCCGGACCACGGATCATGACAGTGACATGTCCCTTGGCAAGTTTCACTGCAATAAGGCGCTTTTGGTAGCCATCCACAAGCTTCTGCTTGAATGTTTGACCACTCGTCTTGACAAAATTGGTGCAATTCAGCTAAATGTGTTGGTTTTCTGACATGGACTTGTTTCTTCAGCATTGTCCACACGTTTAAGTCAGGACTTTGGGAAGGCCACTCTAAAACCTTAGTTCTAGCCTGTTTTTGCCATTCCTTAACCACTTTTGATGTGTGTTTGGGGTCATTGTCCTATTGGAACATCCAACTGCGCCCAAGACCCAACCTACGGCTGATGATTTTAGCTTGTCCTGAAGAATTTGGAGGTAATCCACCTTTTTCATTGTCCCATTTAAAGCACCAGTTCCATTGGCAGCAAAACAGCATAATACAACCACCACCATGCTTGACGGTAGGGATGGTGTTCCTGGGATTAAAGGCCTCACCTTTACTCCCTCAAACATATTGCTGGGTATTGTGGCCAAACAGCTACATTTTTGTTTTAGATGACCACACAACATTCCACCAGAAGGTCTTATCTTTGTCCATGTGATGTCAGATGACTCATGTTGTAATCCATTTGCCAGTCGGGTGACGCTATTTTTTGGTGTGCTACACCTGCAGCTGACGACCTGCATGACAGCGCACGGAGCTACACCTTCACCATCCGTCGATGTCTCCTAAAGTGAGATCAGCATATGAGGCACCACTTCCAACAAGACATCGCCGGTGAGTGCAATCATTCCGTTATATTTAATTGACGCTTTGGATCACCTTGGATGTGCTGAGGCATCAAGCCTCTCCCTGCAGGGGCCTGAAAACACGACTAATCAATATTGCGCAAGCAAGCCAGTTAAAGAGAAAAAATCGCAACTCCTTTTAGGGTCTAAAAAAATGTATCTGCTGTTAAACATTATCTAAAAAGGTTCAAATAAATGTCAAAAGGCTTTTGTGTGCCAAAACACATTGCTCACCGAATATTCTCTCTGAGAGGAGAAGCAATAAAAGACAGGTAACATGGTTCTAAAGAGACAAGATTAAATAAATAAATATTTAAATATATATGTTTATAAATGTATCTATATGTATCTATATTTATGCACATATATATATACATATATGCACATATATATACATATATATGAGCATATATATATATACACTTATATATGCGCATATATATACACATCTATATATATATACATACACATCTACATATATATGTGTATATATGTATGTATATATATGTGCATATATATATATAAATATATGCACATATGTGTGTATATATACACGCGCATAAATGTATATATACGCGCATATATATTTATATATGCGCGTATATATACATTTATATACATACATGCGCATACATATACATATATATGAGCATATATATATAAACATATATATGCGCATATATATACACACATATATATGCGCATATATATACACATCTATACATACATACACATCTACATATATATGTGTATATATGTATGTATATATATATATATATATATATGTGCATGTATATAGATATGAGCATATATATGTGTGTATATATATATATATATATATACACACACACACATAAATGTATATATATATATACGCATATGTATACATATATACACACACACACGCATAAATGTATATATATATACGCATATGTATATATATATATATATATGTATATAAATGTATCTATATGTATCTATATTTATGCACATATATATATACATATATATGAGCATATATATATATACACTTATATATGCGCATATATATACACATCTATATATATATATACATACACATCTACATATATATGTGTATATATGTATGTATATATATGTGCATATATATATATAAATATATGCACATATGTGTGTATATATACACACGCATAAATGTATATATACGCGCATATATATTTATATATGCGCGTATATATACATTTATATACATACATGCGCATACATATACATATATATGAGCATATATATATAAACATATATATGCGCATATATATACACACATATATATGCGCATATATATACACATCTATACATACATACACATCTACATATATATGTGTATATATGTATGTATATATATATATATATATGTGCATGTATATAGATATGACCATATATATGTGTGTGTGTATATATATATATATATATATATATATATATATACACACACACACGCATAAATGTATATATATATACGCATATGTATATATATATATATATATATATATATATATATATATATATATATATATATATATATATATATATATATATATATATATATATATATATATATATATATATACACAGTATATGTACATACATATGCGCATATTGTCAGGCTTGTCATTGACAGTTTAGTTATGTTTTAGTTTTTCCTGTTTGTGTTTTATTTCCTGTCAGCGCTCTTATTTTGGTTCCTTTTCCTGCACGTCTCCCTAAGCGCTTGTTTCCCTCACCTGTACCTGATTGGCAGTCTGGCACACCTGGTGGCAACTGCCAATCAGGCCACTATTTATACCTGCCTCGCCCTCCAGTCAGTGCTGGAGTATTACTAGCTCCCTTGTTCCTCGTTTCTTGTATCCTGGTTCCTGGTTCGTGTTTTCCCTGCATTTTTTGGACATTAAAACCATGTTTTCCTGTACCAAGCCTGCCATCTCTGCATCTTGGGGTTCGTCACCAACACTACCTGACACATATATACATACATATATGCGCATATATATACACATACATATATACACATACATATATGCACATACATATATGTGTATAGTCAAGGTTTCTGTGGATTTTCCGTTATACAGTGGTAGAGCGGAATATACGTTAGGTCGGGAAAAAGCACAAAATGCTATATCATCCCTACAAGTCTGTTTCGCAGGTTTCCCTGCTTATCAAGGGATTTTATTTTCCCCTGACGAGCAGGGAAACCTGCGAAACAGGCTTGTAGGGATGATATAGCCTCTTGTGTTTTTTCCGGACCGAACGTATACATATGTGTATATATATATACACAGTATATATATATATATATATATATATATATATATATATATATATATATATATATATATATATATATATATATATATATACACAGTATATATATGCACATACAGTATATATATATATATATATATATATATATATATACACAGTATATATATATGCACATACAGTATATATATATATATATATATATATATATATATATATATATATATATATATATATATATATATACTGTATGCGCATATATATATATATACTGTATGCGCATATGTATACTGTGTATACATATATATATACATATATGTATATGTTAAGTCGGGAAAAAACACAAGAGGCTATATCATCCCTACAAGCCTATTTCGCAGGGAAATATCTCTCTCTCTCTATACATGTATGTATACGTTAGGTCAGGAAAAAACACGAGGCTATATCATCCCTACAAGCCTGTTTCGCAGGTTTCCCTGCTCGTCAGGGGATTTTATTTTATCCCTGACGAGCAGTGAAACCTGCGAAACAGGCTTGTAGGGATGATATAGCCTCTTGTATTTTTTCTCGACCCAACGTATATTCCGCTCTACCCCGGTATTGAGCACTGTATAACTGGGATTTCATTTTCCCCTGACAAGCAGGGAAACCTGTGAAACAGGCTTGTAGGGATGATTGTGGCTTGTGCAGCCCTTTGAGAAACTCGTGATTTAGGGCTATATAAGTAAACATTGATTGATTGATGATATAGCCTCTTGTGTTTTTTCTCGACCTAACGTATATTCCGCTCTACCCCGGTATTGAGCACTGTATAACGGATAAACCACAGAAACCTCCACTATACATATATATATATATATTGATATATACATAACACATTTTCCTAGATAGTTATAATGGCTACATTAGTTGAGACAGTATGTAAAATTCTCAATTGAAAGGACTTTGGGCAGTATTTAGAGACAGCTATACACCACGTTACTTTGAATCATGGTACCTTCTAAGAGTCTATATCATATTTCTAGATCTGTCCTTGACACTCCTGTGAAAACATGCGCAGTGTTAAATGGAATATGATTGATTGTATTGAGACATGGTTGACTTTGCAGTGATCAATCTGGACCACTAGGGAGGCACAGCCTAAGTGGTATCAAAGTTGGGTTACTGGAAGCATGTTTACCCTTGCTGGAGTACGGTGGTGGTGAGTCAGGGACATGCAGTTACAGGACGACGCTGAGCTGAAACAATAATATGTTAGGATATTAGATCATGTCATGACATGACATCAGTGAGTAGGACTTGAAATATGTTCATTCAGGTGTTTAATTTGATAGACAAAACTATATTTCTAATGGTAACTTTCTGGCTTTAAGACACAAGAATATAAATTGTGGTTGTCAGTAATAGTTGAATTCTAGATTTTTGAGTGAAAAACATAGAATCATGACAACAATCAGAAAACACTCCCATGAGAACACACCACTAGTTGCACCACCTCTGGCTTTTATCAGAGCTTGCAGTCTCTGAGGCAAACATAACTCTTCATCAATCTTGCTCTATGTCAGGTTCAAACACTGATGACATCTATTAAACAAGACAAGAAGCAAGGAATTAAACAGAGACAATTCAATTTGGCTCAATGAGGAGAAACGCGTACACCTGTACCCTTGTACGGTGTTCCACGCTCTGACGAAAGATTGTACGCCTCCTCTTTTACTTGGACTTTCCCTGATTACATGGGAACAGCTGTTTCCAAGGGACGGGGGGTCGTAAACTGCCATCGCCTTTGATTAAAACAGTTCAAAGAAAAGGTCGCCTGGAGGGGCGTCTGGTCCTGCTTCCTCTCCGCTTTGTAGTTCTCGGGTCAAGACAAAATCTTTCTCTGGATTACAATATCTCAAAGAAACAGAACCACCTTCATGTTGCTTCCCATCCTACACAGTGGAGTTTTACAAGCCTTCTTCTTGGTAGGATCAAAGACAGCTTTAGTCCTCTCGTCGGGAAGTTTTGTGATAACTTAGATACAATTATTCTGACACTAACTTTCTTAAGATAAGTTAAAGTACCAATGATTGTCACGCACACACACTAGGTGTGGTGAAATGTGTCCTCTGCATTTGACCCATCCCCTTGTTAACCCCCTGGGAGGTGAGGGGAGCAGTGAGCAGCAGCGGTGGCCACGCCCAGGAATCATTTTTGGTTATTTAAACCCCCAATTTCGACCCTTGATGCTGAGTGCCAAGCAGGGAGGTAATGGGTTCCAGTTTTATAGTCTTTGGTATGACTCGGCCGGGGTTTCTCTGATTGCTGTGCAGGTTGAGGTCTTGCCATCCACCATTTTCAATTTTTGCCACACATTTTACTGTGGATTGAGATCTGGACAATTTGCAGGCCAAGTTTAAAAATATATTTTTTTTTTACACTTTTTGCTTTATGGCATGATCTTGAAAAATGATGTCATGATCCCCAAACATACTTCCCACTGACGGCATAAGAGACAATTTAACTTGTGCATTCATTGAAGACATTACCCGACATGGAGCGCTGTGGAAATGTGCATATTTTCTTCAGGCAGTCGTCTTCGTAAATCTCCTCGGAACCAAAACCAAGCAAAGGTTCCAGCATCATCTCCTTGCCCAATGCAGAGTCACGTGACGGCATAAGAGACAATTTAACTTGTGCATTCATTGAAGACATTACCCGACATGGAGCGCTGTGGAAATGTGCATATTTTCTTCAGGCAGTCGTCTTCGTAAATCTCCTCGGAACCAAAACCAAGCAAAGGTTCCAGCATCATCTCCTTGCCCAATGCAGATTCACGTGACGGCATAAGAGACAATTTAACTCGTGCATTCATTGAAGACATTACCCGACATGGAGCCCTGTGGAAATGTGCATCTTTTCTTCAGGCCGTCGTCTTCGTAAATCTCCTCGGAACCAAAACCAAGCAAAAGTTCCAGCATCATCTCCTTGCCCAATGCAGATTCACGTGATGGCATAAGAGACAATTTAACTTGTGCATTCATTGAAGACATTACCCGACATGGAGCCCTGTGGAAATGCGCATCTTTTCTTCAGGCAGTCGTCTTCGTAAATCTCCTCGGAACCAAAACCAAGCAAAGGTTCCAGCATCGTCTCCTTGCCCAATGCAGATTCACGTGAGATGTATCACTAAATATGACTTTCATCCAGTCATCCATTGTCCACCACTACTTTTTTGTAGACCATTAGACCCTTGTTTTTTAATGTTTCGACGTTAACGACAGTTTTCGTTTAGTTTTTTAATTCACAGTTCGGTAACTCCAGTTTCCGCCCATATATTCTTCATTTCTTTTGTTCACTTGAAGTTTTCTGACTTGCCACTTTGATGTTTCCTTGGCGTACCAGGGTGCTTGCAAACCTTATGTTTTTTTGGACTTGCTCCTGATTTTAGACACAGCTGACTGAGAGCAATCAACATCTTTCACAACATTGCGACCACGATTCACCTTCTCAAAGAAGTTCGATAATCCTCACGCTCTTGTTTCATTTGACATCTCTTGTGTTGGAGCCGTGATTCATGTTAATCCACCTGCCGCAACAGCTCTCCAAAATGGTGTGAACGGTCCTTTTTAACTGACAGACTAATGAACGGATTTAATCCGATGCAGGTGTTAGTTTAGGAAATAAAAATGTATAGGCTGATTCCATCACGTTTTAAAAATGAAACGGTTACTGACTACCACAATAATGATATCGCAATGTATCGTAATCTATCCCGGAACATTACAGGTGGGGGTTCAAAAAAACTAATCGATTCACATCAGAATCTCAATTCTTATTCATACCGATTCTAAATACCGATTCTAAATCTATTGATTAAAAAAAAAACTGATTAAATTATAATATATATATATATATATATATATATATATATATATATATATATATATATATATATATATATATATATATATATATATATATATATAGTCAAGGTTTCTGTGGTTTATACGTTATACAGCGCTCAATACCGGGGTAGAGCGGAATATACGTTAACCTCTGTGATTTTTCCTGACCTATTTCATCCCTACAAGCCTGTTTGGCAGGTTTCCCTGCTCTTCAGGGGATTTTCTGTAGTGTAACCCCCTGAAGAGCAGGGAAACCTGTGAAAAAGGCTTGTAGGGATGAAATAGCCTCTGTGTTTTTTCCTGACCTAACGTATATACAGTCGTGGTCAAAAGTTTATGTACACTGGTAAAGAACATAATGTCATGGCTGTCTTGAGTTTCCAATAATTTCTACAACTCTTATTTTTTTGTGATAGAGTGATTGGAGCACATACTTGTTGGTCACAAAAAACATTCATGAAGTTTGGTTCTTTTATGAATTTATTATGGGTCTACTTAAAATGTGACCAAATCTGCTGGGTCAAAAGTATACATACAGCAATGTTAATATTTGGTTACATGTCCCTTGGCAAGTTTCACTGCAATAAGGCACTTTTGGTAGCCATCCACAAGCTTCTGGTTGAATTTTTGACCACTCCTCTTGACAAAGTTGGTGCAGTTCAGCTGAATGTGTTGGTTTTCTGACATTGACTTGTTTCTTCAGCATTGTCCACACGTGTAAGTCAGGACTTTGTTTCATCTGACATCACATGGACAAAGATAAGACCTTCTGGAGGAAAGTTCTGTGGTCAGATGAAACAAAAATTGAGCTGTTTGGCCACAATACCCAGCAATATGTTTGGAGGAGAAAAGGTGAGGCCTTTAATCCCAGGAACACCATCCCTACCGTCAAGCATGGTGGTGGTAGTATTATGCTTTGGGCCTGTTTTGCTGCCAATTGAACTGGTGCTTTACAGAGAGTAAATGGGACAATGAAGAAGGAGGATTACCTCCAAATTATTCAGGACAATCTAAAATCATCAGCCCGGAGGTTGGGTCTTGGGCGCAGTTGGGTGTTCCAACAGGACAATGACCCCAAACACACATCAAAAGTGGTAAAGGAATGGCTAAATCAGCCTAGAATTAAGGTTTTAGAATGGCCTTCCCAAAGTTCTGACTTAAACGTGTGGACAATGCTGAAGAAACAAGTCCATGTCAGAAAACCAACACATTCAGCTGAACTGCACCAACTTTGTCAAGAGGAGTGGTCAAAAATTCAACCAGAAGCTTGTGGATGGCTACCAAAAGCGCCTTATTGCAGTGAAACTTGACAAGGGACATGTAACCAAATATTAACATTGCTGTATGTATACTTTTGACCCAGCAGATTTGCTCAAATTTTCAGTAGACCCATAATAAATTCGTAAAAGAACCAAAATTCACCAACAAGTATGTGCTCCAATCACTCTGACGTTATGTCCTTTACAAGTGTATGTAAACGTTTGACCACGATTGTAATATATATATATATATATATATATATACACATATATTTAAAAAAAAAATAAATATATATATATATATATATATATATATATATATATATATATATATATATATATATATATATATATATATATATATATATATATATATATATATATATATATATATGTCTTAATTAGATTATCCAAAAAATAGTGCTCGATACCGTGGTAGAGCGTAATATGTATGTGTGGGAAAAAATCACAAGACTATTTCATCTCTACAGGCCTGTTTCATGAGGGGTTTCCTCAATCCTCAGGAGATTTTAATGGAAGCATTCACATACCATGGTTTATATAGGGCACAGAGCGGGTGGGTACAGGCAGGCGTGGGGGCGTGGTGATTGACTCATGTGTTACCTAGGAGGTGTTTCCTTCTGTGACGGCATGCTGATACAATTTCGCTGCGCTTGTTGAGGGATGACAACTCTGGACGGTATATGATAAACAGTTTCTCTTTTAAGCATAGGTTGCATCTTTTGTTACCACTGTTGTAAGGTGTGCTGGATGCAAGAATTTGCCATGTTATTGAGTATTCAACATTATTGTCTTTGAGATTCCAAATGTGTTTGCTGAGTTCTGTAGTGTTCCGGAGTCTTTTGCATCTGAAAGAAGCCTTGTGATTGTTCCATCTGGTTTTGAATTCTCCCTCAGTTAATCCTACGTATGTGTTAATGTCCTTGCGTATTACCTTTGCTTGGTAAACAACTGATGATTGTAAGCACCCCCCGTTGAGAGGGCAATCAGGTTTCTTGCGGCAGTTACAGCTTTTGTCGGTTTTGGAATCGTTCTGCCTGGTGGTGGGCGGATCCTTTTCAATTGCTTTATTGTGGTTTGAAATGATTTTTCGCATGTTGTTCATGCAACTGTAGCTCAATTTAATGTTGTTCTTGTTGAATACTTTTCTTAGGGTGTTGCCTTTGGGGAAGTGTTTGTCGATCAGGGTGAGGAATTTGTGGCCAATATTAGTTGAGACGTTTTTGCTGTATGGGGGGTTGTACCAGATAATGTTGTTTCGTTTTCTGCTCCTTTTTGGTTGGTTGATGACAGCATCGATAGTCTTTTATTAATTCCGGTAGGTATTCTTTTCGTGGTGGTGGGTGGGTGGTTGCTGTCATGGTGCACGTATTGGAGTGTTGTGTTGGGTTTCGTGAATGGTTGGTAGCTGTTATTCCTCAGGTTGAAAGTGATGTCGAGGAAGTTGACGGTTTGCTTGTTGGCTTCAATTGTGATCCGTAGACCGTTCTCTTTGAAGATTTGGCATATACGCTTCTTGGTATTCTCGCTGCTCCTTGGCGAGGCGCGACACACTGCCAGTCCGTCATCACGGTAAATACCAAGGTTCAGGTTGAGGCTAGGGAGCTGGGAGAGGAGGAAACTCCCAGCTCGCTGAGTTGAGGAGAGGAGGAAACTCCCAGCTCGCTGAGTTGAGGAGAGGAGGAAACTCCCAGCTCGCTAGCCTCAACCTGAACCTTGGTATTTACCGTGATGACGGACTGGCAGTGTGTCGCGCCTCGCCAAGGAGCAGCGAGAATACCAAGAAGCGTATATGCCAAATCTTCAAAGAGAACGGTCTACGGATCACAATTGAAGCCAACAAGCAAACCGTCAACTTCCTCGACGTCACTTTCAACCTGAGGAATAACAGCTACCAACCATTCACGAAACCCAACACAACACTCCAATACGTGCACCATGACAGCAACCACCCACCCACCACCACGAAAAGAATACCTACCGGAATTAATAAAAGACTATCGATGCTGTCATCTAGCAAAGCTGAATTCGACAGAGCAACCCCCCCGTACCAAAAAGCACTTGATGAATGCGGATACAACTTCACCCTCACCTACGAACCCACGCCAGGAAACCAACCAAAAAGGAGCAGAAAACGAAACAACATTATCTGGTACAACCCCCCATACAGCAAAAACGTCTCAACTAATATTGGCCACAAATTCCTCACCCTGATCGACAAACACTTCCCCAAAGGCAACACCCTAAGAAAAGTATTCAACAAGAACAACATTAAATTGAGCTACAGCTGCATGAACAACATGCGACAAATCATTTCAAACCACAATAAAGCAATTGAAAAGGAGCCGCCCACCACCAGGCAGAACGACTCCAAAACCGGCAAAAGCTGTAACTGCTGCAAGAAACCTGATTGCCCTCTCAACGGGGGGTGCTTAAAATCATCAGTTGTTTACCAAGCAAAGGTAATACGCAAGGACATTAACACATCCGACACATACGTAGGATTAACTGAGGGAGAATTCAAAACCAGATGGAACAATCACAAGGCTTCTTTCAGATGCAAAAGACTCCGGAACACTACAGAACTCAGCAAACACATTTGGAATCTCAAAGACAATAATGTTGAATACTCAATAACATGGCAAATTCTTGCATCCAGCACACCTTACAACAGTGGTAACAAAAGATGCAACCAATGCTTAAAAGAGAAACTGTTTATCATATACCGTCCAGACTTGTCATCCCTCAACAAGCGCAGCGAAATTGTATCAGCATGCCGTCACAGAAGGAAACACCTCCTAGGTAACACATGAGTCAATCACCACGCCCCCACGCCTGCCTGTACCCACCCGCTCTGTGCCCTATATAAACCATGGTATGTGAATGCTTCCATTAAAATCTCCTGAGGATTGAGGAAACCCCTCATGAAACAGGCCTGTAGAGATGAAATAGTCTTGTGATTTTTTCCCACACATACATATATATATATATTTACAAAAAAAAAAAAATATATATATATATAAAAATTTTATATATATATATATATATATATATATATATATATATATATATATATATATATATATATATATATATATATATTTAAAAATATATATATATATATATAAATATATATATTTAAAAAAAAAAAAAATACATATAAATATATATATTTAAAAATATATATATAAAAAAAAATATATATATTAGTCCAATGGTGTCATGAAGTACCAGCCTGGAGGGGGGAGAGTGTGTGTGTGTGTGCTCGGACAAGTTAACTTTCAGTTTCGCTATGTAGACAAAAGCATGGGAGACGGGCGACCATTTTCGAGATTTCTCCGACCTTCAGATAGCTCTGTTGTGTCTCACCAGCGCTGGTATCACGACAGTTTGTACCTACTGCTTTTTGTAGAACAAATTGCTAAAACTTCAATTCCGGTCTTCTCTCAACATTTAAATAACCTGAGACCTAAAGAATCTGGGAGGACTCGCTCCTAATATATCCGGTATCAGTGATTGGTGAAATCTTATTGGGATATCGTATTGATCTCCAGACCAAATTAGAATAAAAATGTAGAGTTTTTTTTTTTAAACAGACGTGTTAATGTAAACAATTTATTGGAACAACGTACAGATTCAAGCAATGGTCACCAGTCACGCCCACTATATCCTCTTACAAATATTACAAAAAGACAACAGTACAATATATATTCTTTGCATGACTCAATATATTTGGTGGCCCCCAATTTTTTTCCTGCTTCTTTTTGTGTTATTTTAACTCTCAGCAGCTCATTAAAATAAATATTTTAAACTATCAAAAGTGATACTTTTGCTTCTCCCGGCAAAACAAGGCAGATGATCTAAACACGGACGGCTAATATAATAAACAAGAAAGGACGACGATAATCGGACGTTGCTCAACAAGATTTATAAAATACAGTCAATCAATAAAGCTCCGTACAAAGTGGTTGAACCATGTGATTGAAAGAAAGAAAAATCAGCTTTAGGCGTCACGTCAAAATATTTCTATGGTTTTAATCACAATCACATTGAATTTGGAAGTGCAAGTTATTCGTTTTGATCATCACATTGTGTGCACGTGTCGGCTTCAAAAAACAAAAAAACAACAACCGCTGGGCGTCACTTCTAAAAAAGTAGGGTGAGGTTCTCGGTCGACTACAGATGTGCACGTGGAGGGAAGGGGGCGGGGTCAAAAAAACACACAAACAGTGAACACAGACAACCTGAGGATCACATGGAATAAAACACATATTCAAGTAGTGGAGACGACAACGACGTACAGCAGCCGCCACACACACACACACACACACACACACACACACACACACACACACACACACACACACACACACGGCACATAAACAAGTATTTGCCTGTGTATTCCACAATGAAGTACTGCAAGAGTGATGGCAAGTACACAAATAGCCAATACAGTGGAACCTCAGCCTTGATTTTGGGTAAAAAAAATGCTCAAAAGCTGCACGGTAACACATTTTTTTGTCCTTTTGGTCTATTTTTGGTTTGTGACTTGATTACGTTGAAATATTTGGTACCTTTTTTTTTGGTAAACAATTGTACTTTATGGCTATTGTGTGTTAGGGGAATATTGTCGCACCTTTGAGCAGAATGGAACGCTTTTGAAGTCACTAGTTTGGCTTTTGCTGGAGGAGATAAACACAATGATCGCACTTTGGTTTCTCATCTTTATCTTGTTTTAACGTGTCATGAAGTGCCCGGTGCGGGAGTGGAGAAGAATGTGTGTGAGCTCGGCACCCACACACACACACACACACACACACACACACGGCAGGTTAACTTTCAGTTTCGATCCCGTGGGCAACCATTTTTGAGATTGCTCGGTATGCTCTCCAGCGCTGGTATTGCTATTGTTTGTACATACATTTTAAATCTTCAGTTCCAGTCACCGCTCTTTTATTTTAGACAAAAAATCTGTGTGGACTCTCCCCCCTAAAGAGAGGATACCTGCTTGAAGACAGCTATTATAATTAATGCAGAGCAGTTTTATTTTCATGTGGTGTTCCTTTTGCCTTGATGCCGCACATGTTTACACATCTAAGACGGCTATGTTTAATAAACTTTTTTCACCAAGTACCACCTCAGAAAACACTAAGTACCTCCGTAATGACCAACATTAAAATATAATAGCGTAGTAGGCATAAGTATTCATTAAAAAAACAAGGCAAAGGTTTTATTTGGCAAGTATATTTAATGCTTTTGGCCACTAACATCTCACACAGTTTGAACAGGAACACTGTGTGTGAATATTTAAGCGGGACATGCTTTGTCAGTACCATGCAGTAAAAAAAAATCTGCACAAATGTATTAATTTGTGTTTGGTAGGTTAAACCGTTTTAAATATTTTGTGCTCCAAAGGTAGATTTAATTTAATTTTTTCTATATCAAATGGTTTAAATAATAATAATTTGCATATATATATATATATAAATATACATATATACACACATATATGTACATATACACACATGTGTATGCGTGTATGTATATATATACATACACACACTTGTACATACATATATATACACACATACATGTGTAGATATACACAAACATATACTCACACACACACACATATATACATACATATATATACATACATACATATATATCCATATACATATATATATCCATATACATACATATATACAGTACTGTATATATCCATATTCATACATATATACATACATACATATACATATATACTGTATATATCCAAATACATACATACATACATATATATCCATATACATACATATACACATACACGCACACATATATATATACAGTATATACATACATACATATACACTACCGTTCAAAAGTTTGGGGTCACCCAAACTATTTTGTGGAATAGCCTTCATTTCTAAGAACAAGAATAGACTGTCGCGTTTCAGATGAAAGTTCTCTTTTTCTGGCCATTTTGAGCGTTTAATTGACCCCACAAATGTGATGCTCCAGAAACTCAATCTGCTCAAAGGAAGGTCAGTTTTGTAGCTTCTGTAACAAGCTAAACTGTTTTCAGATGTGTGAACATGATTGCACAAGGGTTTTCTAATCATCAATTAGCCTTCTGAGCCAATGAGCAAACACATTGTATCATTAGAACACTGGAGTGATAGTTGCTGGAAATGGGCCTCTATACACCTATGTAGATATTGCACCAAAAACCAGACATTTGCAGCTAGAATAGTCATTTACCACATTAGCAATGTATAGAGTGTACTTCTTTAAAGTTAAGACTAGTTTAAAGTTATCTTCATTGAAAAATAAGGACATTTTAATGTGACCCCAAACTTTTGAACGGTAGTGTATATACATACATACATACAGTATATACTGTACATACATATCCATATACATATATATCCATATACATACACACATTATATACATATATATCCATACATACACACATTATATATATATATATACATACATACACACATTATATATATATATATATATATATATATATATATATGTATATATATATATATATATATATATATATATATGTATATATATATATATATATATATATATATATGTATATATATATATATATGTATATATATATGTGTGTATGTATATATATATCCATACATACACACACACACACACACACACACACACACACACACACACACACACACACACACACACACACACACACACACACACACACACACACACACACACACACACACACACACACACACACACACACACACTCACTCACTCACTCACACACACACACACACACACACACACATACTAACATATATATATATAGATACATACATATATATATATAGATACATACATACACACACACATGTGTGTATGTATGAATCTATATATACACACATATATATATATACATATACACATACATATATATAGGTACACACACATACATACATACATACATACATACATACATACATACATACATACATATATATATACACATACATACACACACACATACATATGTATTCATATATAATAAAAATTGTTTTAAATGTTACACAACCAGTTCAAAAGGTCATATAACATGTAATGTTGAGGGTCTTTGGTCAAAATGTTGCATACATTTTGCTTTACAGACGATCTCGTCTTATTATAATGTCTGTCTCCATATTTGAAACATTGATGAACATCCATTCAAAAATATTCACGGTCTCATCCACAGGCTACAAGCTACAATGCTAACATATGTACAAAAGACTTCAACGTTTGACCAAACTGGAGGGAAAAACATGCTTCACTTCTTTTTACACTCCTGTGGCATACGGCAGTGTTTCTCAACCATGGGGCCATTGTTAGGGCACGAGCGCCCCCTAGAGGGGCCACCAAAAAAATATCAGCTTCCCAGCTGCGGTCCGTATGTTGTCATACACTTTCCCACCACTTGTGGCAGTAATGGCGATGCCAAAAACACAGAAGAAGTCTGGAGCTTAAGTCATAGAGAAGTTTCTTTAAGCGCAAAAATATGACTAAAGTATATCAATTATATTGACTGTTTATTTCAGAAACATTTACTATTAATTTAGTCATAATTTATTAACGCTGGCACAACGTAATTGTCATTTTTTTGCATCAGTTTCTTTGCGGTATATTTGATTATTATTTATAGAATAATATTACATATAGGCCCTGCAATGAGGTGGCGATTTGTCCAGGGCGTACCCCGCCTTCCGCCCGAATGCAGCTGAGATAGGCTCCACCACCCAACGCGACCCCAAAAGGGACAAGCGGTAGAAAATGGATGGATGGAATATTACATTTATATATATATATATTTTTTAAATATATTTTTGTAATCAGCCTGACTTAACTTGGTAATAATCTTTGTGATTAAAACCTTAAATTAAAACTACCGTATATTCCGCACTATAAGGCGCACCTAAAAACCTCCAATTTTCTCAGTGCGCCTTATAATCCGGTGCGCTTTATATATGGACCAATATTGAGCCACAACAGGTCTCGCAACCCTAGCCTCTACTGTAGCGTCTATTCTATGCGCCTTATAATGCGGTGCGCCTTAAATATGAACACAGTTTTAAAATAGGCCATTCATTGAAGGTGTGCCTTATAATCCGGTGCGCCTTGTAGGTTAGATATAATTATTGAATATGATTAAAATCAAGAGTAAGATTACTTGTTTAGTGTTAATATTTGAGTGGGCCCCCGACCCTCCTCTGTAGTGGAAAAGTTGGGCCCCTGAGGTCAAACAGGTTAAGAACCCCTGACTTCAAATATGCGTGTATAGTTAATAATATTACACAAGTTATTTACGTGATTTTCTCTGGAAATAAATAGCAAATAGAGGTTCCACTGTATCATTACAATATTAAGAAAACCTATTACATTTTCTGGAACGAATTAAACATCTTCGCATCCTTCGTTAACAAAAAAAGGGTCCAATTTCAAGGGTTAAAAATACTGCAATTGTTACTCCGTCCAGCAGAGGGCAACAACAACAAAAGTCCTATCATTCCAAAACCATCATGGAATACATTTAGGCTTCCTGTAACTTACAAAATAAACACAGACGTGCACGACGAGAAGAAGAAGACGAGCAGGAAGAAGAAGTGGCGGCGGACGCGTGACTAAAAAAGGTCGTTTCACAGTATTCCGACACTGTGCCTCCAGCGAGGGCGGCCGACGTTTAAGCGAGAACACTCCAGCAAGACGAAGCCAAATCCCACAAGGGGCCACCAACATGCAAGACGATGAGAGCGCACCCCACAATAAACACCGGCAGTCATCCTTGAGTTCATGCTTCTCTCAGCACAAGACAAAACCACTAAGATCCAAACACCAGAAGAAGAAACGTTATCGGGAAAAGTCGTCTTTTGTCGACGGATGTCACAATTGCACCGTCACAAGACATTCACACGGACGTCGCAGCAAGGGTTGGTCTTTCTTATCCTTTTTCTTCACACGCTTAAAGGCCCGCCACAGTGTCAACAGGCCTACTGTAAATTCCGGACTATAAGCCGCTTTTTTTCCCTACGCTTCGAACCCTGCGGCTTTTAAACCGGTGCGGCTAATTTATGGATTTTTATTCACTGATGACCACAAAGCAAATAGTTTTGATTAGCCAGGTAAATGCCTACAAGTGTTTCCTGCTAATTAAAGCTTTGAGCCGGAAGTACAAGTGCCGTTCCGTCTTGTAATCGTCCATAGCGTTTCTACTCGTATGGATTCTTCATTCCTCACTCCCAAGTTTTACAATATAACAAACAATTTTTACTTACTAAGCCGTCCCATGTGTGATGTCTGTGTGCATATTCGTTAGCATTAGCGAATATGCTAACGCGTTTACGAGTGTCTGTAAATATTGACTTACAATGGCATTATTTTTCGTATTGTTTCAGTTTCACAAATTCTTCAGTAAACTCACCAAGACGTCACCGTGGAGTTATTGAGTCTGTTTAGCTGATTGGAGAGCTAGCTTGTGAAGCTAGCGGGTCCATGAAGATGACTTCTGTTTTGTTTGATCGGCCGTTTTACTGCCGTGTTACAGACAATTAAGGTATGTACATTAACATCAAATATTTATGTGTAAATAACTTATGTCACAACCTCTTTGTGGATTTTTCTTCACGGACGACCAGAAAGCAAATAGTTTTGATTAAACGTGTGTTATGGCGCCACCTTTTGGACAGCCAGGTAAATGCCTACAAGTGTTTCCTGCTGTTATTTTGAGCCGGAAGTACAAGTGCCGTTCCGTTTTGTAATCGTCCATAGCGTTTCTACTCGTATGGATTCTTCATTCATCGCTCCCAAGTTTTACAACTAAAACTATTTTTACGTACTAAGCCGTCCCATGTGTGATGTCAATCAATCCATCAATGTTTATTTATATAGCCCTAAATCACAAGTGTCTCAAAGGGCTGCACAAGCCACAACGACATCCTCGGTACAGAGCCCACATACGGGCGAGGAAAAACTCACCCCAGTGGGACGTCGGTGAATGACTATGAGAAACCTTGGAGAGGACCGCATATGTGGGTAACCCCCCCCCCCCCCTCTAGGGGAGACCGAAAGCAATGGATGTCGAGTGGGTCTGACATAATATTGTGAAAGTCCAGTCCACAGTGGATCCATAGTGGGGCCAGCAGGAAACCTGTGTGCATATTCGTTAGCATTAGCTAACATGCTAACGCGTTTACGAGGGTCTGTGTAAATATTAACTTACAGTGGCATTATTTTCGTATTGTTTCAGTTTCACAAACTCCTCAGTAACCTCACCAAGACGTCACCGTGGAGTTATTGAGTCTGTTTAGCTGATTGGAGAGCTAGTTTGTGAAGCTAGCGGGTCCATGAAGATGACTTCTGTTTTGTTTGATCGGCCGTTTTACTGCCGTGTTACAGACAATTAAGGTATGTACATTAACATCAAATATTTATGTGTAAATAACTTATGTCACAACCTCTTTGTGGATTTTTCTTCACGGACGACCAGAAAGCAAATAGTTTTGATTAAACGTGTGTTATGGCGCCACCTTTTGGACAGCCAGGTAAATGCCTACAAGTGTTTCCTGCTGTTATTTTGAGCCGGAAGTACAAGTGCCGTTCCGTTTTGTAATCGTCCATAGCGTTTCTACTCGTATGGATTCTTCATTCATCGCTCCCAAGTTTTACAACTAAAACTATTTTTACGTACTAAGCCGTCCCATGTGTGATGTCAATCAATCCATCAATGTTTATTTATATAGCCCTAAATCACAAGTGTCTCAAAGGGCTGCACAAGCCACAACGACATCCTCGGTACAGAGCCCACATACGGGCGAGGAAAAACTCACCCCAGTGGGACGTCGGTGAATGACTATGAGAAACCTTGGAGAGGACCGCATATGTGGGTAACCCCCCCCCCCCCTCTAGGGGAGACCGAAAGCAATGGATGTCGAGTGGGTCTGACATAATATTGTGAAAGTCCAGTCCACAGTGGATCCATAGTGGGGCCAGCAGGAAACCTGTGTGCATATTCGTTAGCATTAGCTAACATGCTAACGCGTTTACGAGGGTCTGTGTAAATATTAACTTACAGTGGCATTATTTTCGTATTGTTTCAGTTTCACAAACTCCTCAGTAACCTCACCAAGACGTCACCGTGGAGTTATTGAGTCTGTTTAGCTGATTGGAGAGCTAGTTTGTGAAGCTAGCGGGTCCATGAAGATGACTTCTGTTTTGTTTGATCGGCCGTTTTACTGCCGTGTTACAGACAATTAATGTATGTAAAAAAACATAAAATATTTATGCGTAAATAACTTATCTCACAACCTATATATCTGTGGGACTTGTCCGGTGCGGCTAATTTGTGGATTTTTCTTCGCTGACGACCAGAAAGCGTGAAGTGAAGTGAATTATATTTATGTAGCGCTTTTCTCTAGTGACTCAAAGCGCTTTTCATAGTAAAACTCAATATCTAAGTGACATTTAAACCAGTGTGGGTGGCACTGGGAGCAGGTGGGTAAACCCTTTGAGACTTTTGTGATTTAGGGCTATATAAATAAACATTGATTGATTGATTGATTGAAAGTGTCTTGCCCAAGGACACAACGGCAGTGACTAGGATGGCGGAAGCGGGAATCGAACCTGGAACCCTCAAGTTGCTGGCACGGCCGCTCTACCAACCGATTTTTCTTCGCTGACTACCAGAAAGCAAATGGTTTTGATTAAACGTGTGTTATGGCGCCACCTTTTGGACAGCCAGGTAAATGCCTACAAGTGTTTCCTGCTGTTTTTTTGAGCCGGAAGTACAAGTGCCGTTCCATCTTGTAATCGTCCATAGCGTCACCGTGGAGTTATTGAGTCTGTTTAGCTGATTGGAGAGCTAGCTTGTGAAGCAAGTGGGCCCATGACGATGACTTCTGTTTTGTTTGATCGGCCGTTTTACTGCCGTGTTACAGACAATTAAGGTATACAAATAAACATAAAATATTCATGTGTAAATAACTTATTTCACAACCTATATATCTGTGGCTTATAGTCCGGTGCGGCTAATTTGTGGGGGGAAAAAAGTGTTTCCCCCTAAGAATGTAGTGGGTGCGGCCCTATAGTCCGAAAATTACAGTAGTTACCGCTTCACGGCCTGCAGTGCAAAGAAAAAAAGCGCTACGATTACAAAAAAAAAAGAAGATGGCCGACACTCACTCGACGGCTCCTCACAGTGACACAAGCATGCTGGCTTGCGGGGGGAAAACAGGCGAGAAGTTAGCGCGAGCGTCTCGCTCTCATGAAACTGACCCGCTGACCAGCTCGGCGTTGCAGCGTTACATTGTCCATGCTGCTATTGCGTATTTAAAAACAAACAGAAGAGTCGCGTAGTTGTTATGTTACACTTTAGCGTGCGACATGATGAGTGGGAATATTTCAAATTTGTGTCAATTTTAACAGAACACATTTTTTTAAAAAAAGAAAAAAAAAAAGGGTGATGACGTCATCATCAGGTCTGACTTTTGGTTGTTTTTCCTCCCGTGCTAAAAGTAGTTTCCCCCTGCACACTTGGCTGGGCGCCCTGCAGGTAGCGCCTTCCCTCCCTCCCACCCTGTGCCGCCATGTCGGGGAGGAGGGGCCCGCACCCCTTCCCTCCCCTCGTCAGGCAGACTTCCCCCCCCTAGTAAAGGGTTGACATGTTCCCTGGGTAAAAGAGGTTTCCCTATGTTGTCTCCCCGCGTCAAGGACCTGTGAGGGGAGACAAACAAACATAACAGGTGGTTAGAAAATGTACAATAATATTGGGGGGGGAGGGGGTACAGGCGGTCCTCGAGTTACGACCCATAATTTAATATCGTACAAAAAAAAGCCACTTCACCAGCTAGGGCAAGTAAGAGGAAGAGATGTCAGCTCTGCCCTCAAAACAAGGACTATATAATGATAAATGATAAATGGGTTATACTTGTATAGCGCTTTTCTACCTTCAAGGTACTCAAAGCGCTTTGACAGTATTTCCACATTTACCCATTCACACACACATTCACACACTGATGGCGGGAGCTGCCATGCAAGGCGCTAACCAGCAGCCATCAGAGGCAAAGGGTGAAGTGTCTTGCCCAAGGACACAACGGACGTGACTAGGAAGGTAGAAGGTGGGAATTGAACCCCAGTAACCAGCAACACTCCGATTGCTGGCACAGCCACTCTACCAACTTCGCCACGCCGTCCCACATACTGTGTGCTGCAGGTGTAAGAAATATATCTGCAAAGGCTGTGCACTTGCATACTGCCCTACATGTGCCAATTAGGGTTAGTTAATTAGTTAATTACTTGAATGGGCTATGTTATTTTTCATATTTTTGTATTGTACATTGTCTTCAATTGTTCAATGGAGAAAGAAAAGAAAGAAACTGAGTCATTGGGATGAATAAAAATTAGAGCTGTATGTACCGTAATATCGGAAATTATCGTTTTTTTTGTTGTAATTTTTTTATTAAATCAACATAAAAAACATGAGATACACTTACAATTAGTGCACCAACCCAAAAACCCTCCCTCCTCATTTACACTCATTCACACAAAAGGGTTGTTTCTTTCTGTTATTAATATTCTGGTTCCTACATTATATATCAATATATATCAATACAGTCTGCAAGGGATACAGTCCGTAAGCACACATGATTGTGCGTGCTGCTGGTCCACTAATAAATTAATTAAGAGTTAATTTTACTCATTTTCATTAATTACTAGTTTCTATGTAACTGTTTTTATATTGTTTTACTTTATTTTTTATTCAAGAAAATGTTTTTAATTTATTTATCTTATTTTATTTTATTAATTTTTTTAAAAAGTACCTTATCTTCACCATACCTGGTTGTCCAAATTAGGCATAATAATGTGTTAATCCCACGTCTGTACATATCGGTTGATATCGGTATTGGCTGATATCGGTATCGGTAATTAAAGAGTTGGACACTATCGGAATATCTGAAAAAAGCCGATAAAAATGCATTCAAAACGCACTTTTTTTTTTCCTTTTCTTAAGCTATAGAAATGAAGTGAAGAGGGAAAACTCAAATTATTCACACATTTTGTGGTGAATGACAAGTTGTTTCTTCAAGCAAGATGACATTTGGTGTTTAAATTCAATTAAGCTGCTTATTTTAGGGGTTTAGTGAAGACGGGTCATATTGATACAGGAAATGAGGACTAACGTTTTGCCCTTCATTATGCATAAGTCAAACTTCTGATGGCAGTGTGTCAAAGAAAAGAAGAGTGAAATTCCACCAGCTCCTATAAAATGGACAATGATAACTAAGCAGTGTAGTGGTCTCTCCTTCTACTATGCACCGCCTTTGATTCCGTTTTTTAAGTCCGTTACGTGTCAAGATGGGAACTGGTAAGATTTTTCCGGTTTTTGTTTCTGCTTAACAATTCGGTTATCTTACAGATTCTCATTTAGAAAAAAAAGGTGGATTAGCATAATTTTTGTTTAGTTTAGGGTAGAGATGTCTGATATTATCGGCCGATAAATGCTTTAAAATGTAATATCGTAAACTTACGGTTTCAAAAGGTAAAATTAATTACTTTTTAAAACGCCGCTGTACGGAGCGGTACACGGACATAGGGATAAGTACAGAGCAGTTGCGTCTCCCAGTCAGCAGCTCCTCCCCTCTCCCACACGCAACACAGGAGTTGCAGCACGACTGCAGCATGAGAGGTTTACTGGCGACGCTTGATGACCTCATCAAATCGCTGCGAGCGGAGCATAACAACAACAAGAGTGTGTTGTTGCCGGTGCTGTAGCCGTGGCTAACAAGCCAGCGAGCTCGATGACTGACTAACGACACCATGTCTATGGTTTGGGATTATTTTAAAGTGTGTCTGACGGATAAAAAACTGGCAATTTGCAATGACTGCAAAAAGTTGGTTATGCGAGGAGGAACCAAGACGAGTAATTTGATCTCCCACCTCTTCAAGAATCATAAGGAGATACACGATGAATACAAGCGGAAGATGGATGAAAAGCCAACACCGAAAAAAAGTAGTACCACACAGTCTTGCACTAAATGAGGACTATGTTATTGTTTACTTTATTACTCTAGTATACTCTGGACTGAAGCTGTGTGCCTTCATTGTTTTTGTAGCTGTTGTTTTGAGGCATGTTTAAAAAAAATAATGCACTTTGTGAAAGTCAATGTATAGTATTTCCCATAGTTGTAGTGGGTATCAGGATTATCTCAGGGAGAGCATGTCCCAAATTCCAAGCTGCTGTTTTGAGGCATGTTAAAAAAAATAATGCACTTTGTGACTTCAATAATAAATATGGCAGTGCCATGTCGGCACTTTTTTTCCATAACTTGAGTTGATTTATTTTGGAAAACCTTGTTACATTGTTTAATGCATCCAGCAGGGCATCACAACAAAATTAGGCATAATAACGTGTTGATTCCACGACTGTATATATCAGTATCGGTTAATATCGGAATCGGTAATTAAGAGTTGGACAATATCGGACATCTCTAGTTTAAGGGTAACATGACTTTATGAAGCCAACAGTGAAGTCATAAAGGGGAAGTGCACAATTTTTTGTAATTTTGCCTATCGTTCACAATCATTGTTTAAAGACATGACGACAGATGTATTTTTTTTTTTTAAACGCATTTTAAATATAAATAAATGCGATCAAATTCAGCTTACAATGGAGCCCTCGGGAGCCACTCTATTCTGCCAATAAATTTATCAAAAAAACATCCAAACACCTCCATTATGGTTTTATATACATAATGTAAGTATATAATGTAGTAATATTTATAATAACATTTAATATTTACGTATTTTCATCATTTTAAGCATATGCTTTTTCAACAACATCATTGATTACTATTCACTGCGGACTTCATGAGAGCCAACATAATAAAACATCACTTGCTGTACAATGTCTGCTGTCATTAGGATGGCAACTGATAGAATCTTGATATATTCCCGTTTAGATGAAAAATTACTCACAATCCTTGCGTCTTTTTGTGTCATTCTTGCCATTTCCGGTTCTAAATTGGCTGTCAAAGTGTACCAACTTGTCGGAATACACCCTCAACTTTCTACTATCCAAGCGAGAGGTGTTATTTATGATCTGAAATAAACTTTCACGCGCAAAGAAACGAGGAAGCAGCTCACCACGCGATCATGTCAACATTGGCACACAATCTTGTGATTACAGCGTCGCTATAAATTGTCTGCGTTAGCGCTTATAATAACAATATCACTAATACTTGCCAACCTTGAGACCTCCGAATTCGGGAGATGGGGGGGGGGGGGGGGGGGGGGGGTGTTGAGGTGGGCGGGGTTGGGGGTCGGGGTTTGGTGGTAGCAAAAAAAAAGGGGGGGGGGGTGTATATATTGTAGAGTTAGTGCCGCAAGGGATTCTGGGTATTTGTTCTGTTGTGTTAGGGTGCGGATGTTCTCCCGAAATGTGTTTGTCATTCTTGTTTGGTGTGGGTTCACAGTGTGGCGCATATTTGTAACAGTGTTAAAGTTGTTTATACGGCAACCCTCAGTGTGACCTGTATGGCTGTTTATCAAGAAAGCCTTGCATTCACTTGTGTGTGTGTAAAAGCCGCATATATTATGTGACTGGGCCGGCATACTGTTTGTATGGAGGAAAAGCGGACGCTATAGGCAGTGCCTTTAAGCCACGCCCCCTATATTGTAGTACGGGTGGAAATCAGGAGAAATTCGGGAGAATGGTTGCCCCGGGAGATTTTCGGGAGGGGGCACTGAAACTCGGGAGTCTCCCGGGAAAATCGGGATGGTTGGCAAGTATGCTAATACCTGGTTAATATTTCAGTTATAAAAAGTAAATGGAGTATTATTGACGCTATTTGGGTGGTTTTCTTTTTTATTGGATTCAGAGATGATTGTGTATGATAGGCAAAATTCCCAAAAAAGTGCAGTTCCCCTTTAAGGCACATACAATTTTACTTTTTTGAAAATATATTAGAAATAATAAATCAATCATATGTGAAAATTACAAGAATATAGCATTTACTAACATGTGGTATTAACTCATTACATGCAAAGTGAGATATGTCAGGCTTTCTTTTGATATCATTTTGTTGATTATAGCTTACAGTTTATGAAAACCTTGAATTGAAAATCTCAGAAATGTGAAGTTTCAAAACCTGTAAGCCATGATCATCAAAATTATAAGAAATAAAAGCTTGACTAATCTCACTTTGCCAATAATGAGTTAATATAACATATTAGTGTCGCATTTGAAGTTAATTGCTGACAAATACACCAAAATGGCGGCGCATGGGAATGCAGCGGCTCTGCTAACGCTCTTGGGAATGTAGAGCGATTTGGCAAAAAACACCCGTCATTTCTGTCAATTTCATGGCTGGCTCAAAGCGTGAACACTCTGTGATCACATATGACCGACAGACAATTCTGGATGTGGATGGATCGGGTCGTTATAGACTGAAAGATGCATGTACGGTGGACCTCCTCGCTAGCATGGGAATACTTCGTGGGCTACATCGAGCGGCCTTTGTAGCAGCGGAGTCAAGTGCTAGCGGTGACCGCCAATGGAGACGACATAGGCGGTGCGAGCGGAAGCAGAAGCGGGGATGCCGAGCTGGGCTAACAACAAAGAGAAAAGCTAACCAAAGAAGCATGGAGTCTCCGGGTAAGAAGCCATTTAAACTAGAACTAGCCGGCGTCAGGCTGGATAATCCCTGAACACATAGCAATTCTCTTAGAATAAAACACAACTCACATAATGTTTTTTCTTTTGTGACCATGTCAGAGGCAGACATACATTGTACTGAGGTAGCTAACTATGATGCGTTCAGTTTATCGCAACATCAAGCAAACAATCTGAATATCCCCGTCATATCAATTCCTAGATATGGTCGAAACTATTTAAAGTGCAATACGCATAATAAACGCAACATTATTAATATTGCTACTTCGGATAATTTCAACAAACAATCCTCAAAACAGCCCACTACCTATAATATGGGCTTTTTAAACATAAGATCATTATCTTCCAAAACGCTATTAGTTAATGAAGTCATTAGAGACAACAAACTTGATGTCGTTGGTCTCGCCGAGACCTGGCTCAAACCAGACGATTTTTTTGCGCTAAATGAAGCATCTCCTCCTGGCTATACCAATACACATGTTGCCCGACCTCTTAAAAGGGGAGGGGGTGTCGCACTAATATACAATGAAAACTATAATCTTACACCTAACCTAAATAATAAATATAACTCGTTTGAGGTGCTCACTTTGAGGTTTGTCACACCGCTGCCTCTCCACCTGGCTGTTATCTACCGCCCCGCTGGGCCCTATTCGGACTTCATCAGTGAATTCTCAGAGTTTGTTGCTGATCTAGTGACGCACGCCGACAATATAATCATAATGGGGGACTTTAATATCCATATGAATACCCCATCGGACCCTCCATGCGTGGCGCTCCAGACTATAATTGATAGCTGTGGTCTTACACAAATAATAAACGAACCCACGCATCGCAACGGTAATACGATAGATCTAGTGCTTGTCAGGGGTGTCACCACCTCTAAAGTTACGATACTCCCGTACACTAAAGTAATGTCCGATCATTACCTTATAAAATTCGAAGTTCTGACTCATTGTCAACAAACTAATAATAATAATAATAATAACTACTATAGCAGCCGCAACATTAATGCTGCCACAACGACGACTCTTACTGACCTACTGGCTTCGGTAATGGCACCATTCCCAAATTATGTGGGCTCTATTGATAACCTCACTAACAACTTTAATTACGCCCTGCGCGACACCATTGATATTGTAGCACCGCTAAAGCTAAAAATGGCCCCTAAAAGGCGTACCCCATGGTTTACAGAAGAAACTAAAGCCCAGAAATGATCATGTAGAAAGCTGGAACGCAAATGGCGTGCAACTAAACTTGAGGTTTTCCATCAAGCATGGTGTGATAGTTTAATAACTTATAAACGCATGCTTACCTCAGCTAAAGCTAAATATTACTCAAATCTCATCCACCTCAACAAAAATGATCCTAAATTTCTGTTTAGTACAGTAGCATCGCTAACCCAACAAGGGACTTCTCCCAGTAGCTCCACCCACTCAGCAGATGACTTTATGAATTTCTTTAATAAGAAAATTGAAGTAATTAGAAAAGAGATTAAAGACAATGCATCTCAGAACCCACAACTGGGTTCTATTAACACAGATACGACTGTATATACGACGGATACCGCCCTCCAAAGTAGTTTCTCTCTCTTTGATTAAATAACATTGGAGGAATTGTCAAAATGTGTAAATGGGACAAAACAAACATGTTTACTTGACCCAATTCCTGGGAAACTTATCAAAGAGCTTTTTGTATTACTAGGTCCATCAGTGTTAAATATTATAAACTTATCACTTTCCTCTGGCACTGTTCCCCTAGCATTCAAAAAAGCGGTTATTCATCCTCTACTCAAAAGACCTAACCTCGATCCTGATCTCCTGGTAAACTACCGGCCGGTGTCCCACCTTCCGTTTATCTCGAAAATCCTCGAAAAAATTGTAGCACAGCAGCTAAATGAACACTTAGCGTCTAACAATCTCTGTGAACCTTTTCAATCCGGTTTCAGGGCAAATCACTCTACGGAGACAGCCCTCGCAAAAATGACTAATGATCTATTGCTAACGATGGATTCTGATGCTTCATCTATGTTGCTGCTTCTTGATCTTAGCGCCGCTTTCGATACTGTTGATCATAATATTTTATTAGAGCGTATCAAAACGCGTATTGGGATGACAGACTTAGCCTTGTCTTGGTTTAACTCTTATCTTACTGACAGGATGCAGTGTGTCTCCCATAACAATGTGACCTCGGACTATGTTAAAGTAACGTGCGGAGTTCCCCAGGGTTCGGTTCTTGGCCCTGCACTCTTTAGTATTTACATGCTGCCGCTAGGTGACATCATACGCAAATACGATGTTAGCTTTCACTGTTATGCTGATGACACCCAACTCTACATGCCCCTAAAGCTGACCAACACGCCGGATTGTAGTCAGCTGGAGGCGTGTCTTAATGAAATTAAACAATGGATGTCCGCTAACTTTTTGCAACTCAACGCTAAGAAAACGGAAATGCTGATTATCGGTCCTGCTCAACACCGACATCTATTTAAAAATACCACCTTAACATTTGACAACCAAACAATTAAACAAGGTGACTCTGTAAAGAATCCGGGTATTATCTTCGACCCAACTCTCTCGTTTGAGTCGCACATTAAGAGTGTTACTAAAACGGCCTTCTTTCATCTCCGTAATATCGCTAAAATTCGTCCCATTTTGTCCACAAGCGATGCTGAGATCATTATCCATGCGTTCGTTACATCTCGTCTCGATTACTGTAACGTTTTATTTTCGGGCCTCCCTATGTCTAGCATTAAAAGATTACAGATGGTACAAAATGCGGCTGCTAGACTTTTGACAAAAACAAGAAAGTTTGATCATATTACGCCTATACTGGCTCACCTGCACTGGCTTCCTGTGCACCTAAGATGCGACTTTAAGGTTTTACTACTTACGTATAAAATACTACACGGTCAAGCTCCTGCCTATCTTGCCGATTGTATTGTACCATATGTCCCGGCAAGAAATCTGCGTTCAAAGAACTCCGGCTTATTAGTGATTCCCAGAGCCCAAAAAAAGTCTGCAGGCTATAGAGCGTTTTCTATTCGGGCTCCAATACTATGGAATGCCCTCCCGGTAAAAGTTAGAGATGCTACCTCAGTAGAAGCATTTAAGTCTCATCTTAAAACTCATTTATATACTCTAGCCTTTAAATAGACTCCCTTTTTAGACTAGTTGATCTGCCGTTTCTTTTCTTTTCTTTTCTACTCTGCTCCAAACCCGGGGTGGACTGCTAGCCTGTTCATCAGATGGGGACATCTCTACGCTGCTGACTCGTCTCCACTTGGGATGGTTCCTGCTGGCCCCACTATGGACTGGACTCTCGCTGATGTGTTGGACTTTCACAATATTATGTCAGACCCACTCGACATCCATTGCTTTCGGTCTCCCCTAGAGGGGGGGGGGGGGGGGTTACCCACATATGCGGTCCTCTCCAAGGTTTCTCATAGTCATTCACATTGACGTCCCACTGGGGTGAGTTTTCCTTGCCCGTATGTGGGCTCTGTACCGAGGATGTCGTTGTGGCTTGTACAGCCCTTTGAGACACTTGTGATTTAGGGCTATATAAATAAACATTGATTGATTGAAATACACAATATTCTCTTTTTTTGAGTTTAGAAATAATCCATTTTATTTGCATCGCAATTCGGACATGGACGATTATAGAATCAATGAGTAAACGTCAATAATCGATATGTTTATTGCACATGAACAGTTCTAAAATGTGTCTGACTGCAGTGAGCCACCTCACCGAGAGATCCGACCAGCTCCTTTGTTTTAGGGCACTTATGTTCCAATTTTGCACACCTTTCCATTCATTTAATAAATGTGATGGGAATTTCCTATTACAAATGCACTGTTTTTAAAGTTGCAAGTGATAAACGCTTATTTAGTGAAACAAAAATAAATTGAAAACTGCATCAATATACATAAACTAAAGATCAATCAATCAATCAATCAATGTTTATTTATATAGCCCTGAATCACAAGTGTCTCAAAGGGCTGTACAAGCCACAACGACATCCTCGGTACAGAGCCCACATACGGGCAAGGAAAACTCACCCCAGTGGGACGTCAATGTGAATGACTATGAGAAAAACCTTGGAGAGGACCGCATATGTGGGTAACCCCCCCCCCCCTCTAGGGGAAAGATGCATCTACAATTGATTTGTAATTGAATCGTAGCTCCTGAATCGTAAGGTGGCTAAAGATTCCCACCGCGAGTACCCATGTTGGTTTGGTGGCCCACCACTTGGTTTACTTCCGTAAAAAAATAAAAAATCAGGTGACTGGATACAACCTATTGATACACTGGAAACCGTTTTTTGATTTCCATCCCTAACTCCCTAACGTGTTCCAAGTACAGCGGGACTGACCGTGAGGTTTAAGTTGCCACTTGCACTAAAACTGGACTGACATCGCCATCGTGGAAACAGAACTGGTAGAACGTAAAGCGAGGACCTCCTGTACGTATGTACGTAGCGAACACACTGACCCCACTGTTACACCCCGTAGAAGCTGGCCAGACGCTCTTTGAGCGGCATGGGGAACTGGTCTGAAAAGCGGCTCCAGTTCTCTTCGCCAACCTGGTTCTTGAAGCCATGAAGGATCTGAAATGGAACATTAGTTCATTCAAAAACGGGTCAGGAACTTTTAACATTTTGAATCTTTTGAAATGTTTATTATTGTAGCAAAATGGATGTTAAAGTTAAGGATTTTTGTGATCTGGGATTTTTTTTGGCAGAGCAGCGCATACAGTTCAGCTTGTTGTTGTTTTCGTTAGTTAATAAAGAGATCGTTAAATCATCGCCTCCTTATGTTTGTTTGATACTGTACTGTATAGCACTTTGTATTGTGCTCAACTTTTGTCGAGGCTGGAACCCATTATTCATATTCACATTGTTGACAAAAAGGGCATAAAACAAAGAATAAAAAAAACTTTATATCGATATACAGTACAGGCCAAAAGTTTGGACACACCTCATTCACAACCAAACTGATGGTCCCAACACCATTGATAAAGCAAGACATTCCACTAATCAACCCTGATAAGGCACACCAACCATTTCAGGTGACTACTGTGGTAATCTGTAAATGTCCTTGCCTATTTCTGTTGTCTGCACTCCATGTTCACTCTCTCTCTCGTTCACAGTATGGAGTGCAGCTGACGCAAGGCAGCAGCACACACCTGACTGTAATTAAAAACAGCCTATTTAACCAGGCTGCTGACAACCGGTGAGCGCCGGAACTTTGCCATTGCTTCCATACGGTTGGTCGTGCCAAGAGGACTCTCTAGTTCGTGTACCTTTCACCTCAGGTTGGCCCGTATTAATCCTAGCCTTGTCTAGCGTTTTATTTTTTGTACCTAGTCTTATTACTTCTCTCATGAAGTATATTTTTCCTAGCCTTGTCTAGCGCTTTTAGTTTTGTGTGTTTGTTTTCTCTCAGTAGTTTTTTACATGGTGTGTTGTGTGCTTTCCACCATCGCCTTTTGTTTTTGCTACCTTGTGCTTCCGCCTAATAAAAAGGAAGAACAATTGTAAACCCCAAATTCGTCTCTGCATCCTTGGGATCCACATCACCAACTCCTAACAACTACCTCTTGAAGGTCATGGAGAGAATGCCAAGAGTGTGCAAAGCAGTAATCAGAGCAAACTAGAATACAAAACATGTTTTCAGTTATTTCACATTTTTTTGTTAAGTACATAATTCCACATGTGTTCATTCATAGTTTTGATGCCTTCAGTGACAATCTACAATGTAAATAGTCATGAAAATAAAGAAAACGCATTGAATGAGAAGGTGTGTCCAAACTTTTGGCCTGTACTGTAGATCTGAAGTCGATTAGAGCAGTGGTTCTCAAACTTTTTTCACCAAACACTTGGCTCTCCTAGAACCACCATGATGACCAACATTAAAACAGAGATCTAAAACTGGACCAAAATCTAACTATAGTTTCATTCGACGTAAGTAGAGAGTGAGGCAACGTCTACTAGGTGATCGCACCTTACAAGATAGATCCACACTAAAACCAGAACAGATTTGCCTTTTGCTGGAACTTTGCCTTAACACTACATACTTTCAATTCATGGGAATGTTTTACCGACAAAAACACGGTTGTGCCAAGGGATCATCTGTATCCCCAATAGTAGCAAACCTTTACATGGAGGACATGGGAAATAGAGCTTTGAGCTCTTTTTAGGGAACGACATCAAGTCATTGGTACAGATATGTGGATGGCATGTGGGTGAAAATCAGAAACCAATAAGTGCAAGCCTTCACCGAGCACATTAACTCAGTGGACAAAAACATCAAGTTCACACGTGAGGAGGTCAAAGAGAGTAAGTTGTCTTTTTTGGACTGTGATGTCCACATTGGAGAAAACAGACCAAAACCCACACATACCGATCCATACCTATTTTTTTCCACTCGCACCACCCACTGGAACACAAACTGGCCGTTATCAGAACCTTATAACACAGAGCTGATAATGTTCCTACCAGCTCACAGGCGGAAGAGAAAGAGCATAGGCATTTGAGGGAAGCCCTCAAAACCTGCGGTTACCCCAGCTGTTTGTGAAAAGTGCATCCAGTTCCAGAAATAACAAGAACAGAGTGGATGACGAGGAAAAAGGTGACGGACGCAAAAATATTGTCATTCCATATATATCAGAGTCTATCTGAGAAACTCAGAATACATTTTAACCAACAGAACATCCCAGTACACTTCAAACCAGGAGACTCGTGCATCCTAAAGACCGGATAGCCCACACCCACAAAAACAATCTGGTGTATGCTATCCAGTGTAATCATGAATGCACCGGTTCATATATTGGGGAAGCAAAACAACAACTAAGCCAACGCATGGCACAGCATAGACGGGCAAACTCTTCAGGCCAAGACTCTGCTGTCTACCTGCACCTCAGGGAGAAACAGCACTCCTTTGAGAACAAAATTGTACATATTCTGGACAGGGAGGACTGATGGTACGATAGAGGAGTGAGGGAAGCCATCTACACTACCGTTCAAAAGTTTGGGGTCACCCAAACAATTTTGTGGAATAGCCTTCATTTCTAAGAACAAGAATAGACTGTCGAGTTTCAGATGAAAGTTCTCTTTTTCTGGCCATTTTGAGCGTTTAATTGACCCCACAAATGTGATGCTCCAGAAACTCAATCTGCTCAAAGGAAGGTCAGTTTTATAGCTTCTGTAATGAGCTAAACTGTTTTCAGATGTGTGAACATGATTGCACAAGGGTTTTCTAATCATCAATTAGCCTTCTGAGCCAATGAGCAAACACATTGTAGCATTAGAACACTGGTGTGATAGTTGCTGGAAATGGGCCTCTATACACCTATGTAGATATTGCACCAAAAACCAGACATTTGCAGCTAGAATAGTCATTTACCACATTAGCAATGTAAAGAGTGTATTTCTTTAAAGTTAAGACTAGTTTAAAGTTATCTTCATTGAAAAGTACAGTGCTTTTCCTTAAAAAATAAGGACATTTCAATGTGACCCCAAACTTTTGAACGGTACTGTATGTCAAGGTTAAAAAACCATCCCTGAACAGAGGAGGTGGTGTCGCAGACCATCTCCCACATACAACACTGTCCTTTCAACCATTCCTAAAAGACTCTGCAATTTGGCCTCCAACAAATAATAGGAGTTAGAAACAGAAGGTGACCAGAATGCCATTTGTTTACAACTGAATGGAATGCTTACATGGGGGATTCCGACTATTTTGGACTGGTAGTAGTCGAACCACAGTGAGCGTTCTGCCACGCAATACCTCACTGCTAACGAGGGGAAATTACACGACTGTCGTTGGCTTTAACAGTAGGATTGCTCGTTTACATCAAAAACAGTTGTTTTTCTCACTACGATAGGGCGAACCCATCCTTGCCCAAGCACACCCACCTGGTTTTGGAGCAAAAATATTTGGGGTTGTGGTACCAGCCGCTAGACTAGATCTGACCAATCCAAGTCAGATCTAAGAACTGACTGGCAAAACGTCTTCTGAGACAAACCAGACGATCGATTGAACGCCCTGAGATGACAATGACCTGGATGAATGAGAACCTTCATAGACATACTTGCCAACCTTGAGACCTCCGAATTCGGGAGATGATGGGGGGGGGGGGGTGGCAGGGGTTGAGGTGGGCGGGGTTGGGGAGGGGGCGTGGTTTGGTGGTAGCGGGGTTTTATATTGCAGCCCGGAAGAGTTAGGGCTGCAAAGGATTCTGGGTATTTGTTCTGTTGTGTTTATGTTGTGTTACGGTGCGGATGTTCTCCCGAAATGTGTTTGTCATTATTGTTTGGTGTGGGTTCACAGAGTGGCGCAAATTTGTAACAGTGTTAAAGTTGTTTATACGGTCACCCTCAGTGTGACCTGTATGGCTGTTGATCAAGTATGTCTTGCAGTCACTTACGTGTGTCTGTAGAAGTCGCATACAACATGTGACTGGGCCGGCACGCTGTTTGTATCGAGAAAAGGCGGACACTACGACAGGTGGTAGAGGACGCTAAGGGCAGTGCCATCATGGCACGCCCTCAATATTGTTGTCCGGGTGAAAATCGGGAGAAATTCGGGAGAATGGTTGCCCTGGGAGATTTTCGGGAGGGGCACTGAAATTCGGGAGTCCTCCGGAAAAATCGGGAAGGTTGGCAAGTATGTTCACAGACAACAATAAACCTCTAAAGGCTTAGTGGCCACATGCGTGGACAGCACCTTTTAGCTCATATTTCCAAAATTGTGTACACTACTGAATTGGGGTCTTATGGCCGCTTGTGGACACTTATACTGCCATCTGGTGGTGTCAGAAGAGTATAACAAACAATGAAATTTGGGAAAAAAAGTGTAAAAATAAGAATTAGCATGTCACTAAACATGAAGTACACATCTGTGTACTTATGGACTAAGTACATCATATCAAAAGATCATTCTTAGTTTTTATTCTAATTAGGGTCCAATAAGCCCAAATAGCAAAGAGAAATAAAAAAAGCATGTAAACTAACAGCTTGGGCCTTAAGAGGTTAAAATACTGTAGCGTAGTAGACATAAGTATTCATTAAAAACAAAGCAGAGGTTTTAATTGAACATTTTTGGCCACTGTAACATCACGCACAGTTTGAACAGTAACACTGTGTTTGAGTATAGAAAAATCCAACACCGTTCTTTAACCAAGTGGTTCTTAGATGGAGCCACAGTTTGAGAATCACTGCTCTACAGATTCTAAATACACAGCTTATTTTTAACGCTTTTGTGACTGAGACTCTTCTGGGTCCATGGGACCAAATTTGAAGGGTTTTGAAAATGAAAAATATCAAAACAGCCCCCAAATATTTTGATTTTTCAGTGGAAAAAGTTTGGACACCAAGTTTTTGCTGTGACAAACCTTGTAGAACATGTCTCGCAGGTCTTCTTTCGGGTTGACCCAGGAGGCCACCGCATCGCAAAAGAAGATAAAATCCTGTCGGGGAAGAAGAAGAAGAAGAAGAAGACGTGATCCAACTTGCATAAAAGTAATCAGGAAATCTCCTTCCGGCTGTCTGGCGCTCACCTGCACGACACCTCCCGGGTTGACGCTGATCATCGTGCACATTCCTCGGAATGCCGAGTCTTTCTCCTCATTGTCTCTTATATTTCGCAGGGAAGTACACCTGGCAACGGGGACGGACACTTTTGACATCACACGCTTTGGAGGCGGCGCTCAGGCAACACTGCTATCTAAACCTGCTTAACTATTAGAATGATCTTTATTTGACACATCCTTAGGTAAAACATAACTTCATGTTCATATCCATGTGAGGAGACATTTTTAACTAGCATTAACCGACAATAACCACCAGAAAAAAGTCTTGCATGCACACAACACTAAAAGGAAGCCCATTACAGCCAATAGAGGGGAAACAACCTCTTGCCTACATTGTTGTCATGGCAACACGCTTAGCTCACAGACAAGATACAGAGACATTTATTGGAGTTACCGTACCGCCTCAACTCCCGTTTGGGGGCGGTTTACCTACTCAACTGCAGCGAGCACAAGGCATTAATGTGACGATAGATTTTCCTTCCTGTGGAAATTTTGATGGGCCAGCTATCTGTGCCGCTAACCTCTGGCCTGGGGTTGATTGAAGCTATAAGAGCTAGCATAGAATATTACTATGCTAACAATAGCTTGTTATAAGGGAACAGTTAACAAACTTGCAAGACAAAGACTCAAAATCCATGAAATTTAAGGTTTAAATGATCAAAAATACTGGCATTAAACTTCAGCATGCTAATTTTAGCGTGACATGGGACAATTTAATGTACTTTCAAGATGCCGCCAAGTATCAAAATCTGTGATTTTTAGATTTAAATGATTATATAATTAGCTAATACACTAGCATAAATGTTAGCATGCTAACATAAGCATGAACGTATGTAAAATGTTTGCATACTTTTAGGATGTCGCCAAAAGTATCAAAATCAATTATTTTTAGATTCAAATGATTAAAATTAGCTAAAATACTAGCATAAATGTTAGCATGCTAACATAAGCGTGAAAGGATCGGAAGTATGTTTGCATACTTTTAAGATGTCGCCAAGTATCAAAATCTGTTTTTTTTAGGTTCAAATGACTATAATTAGCTAAAATACTAGCACAAATGTTAGCATGCTAATGTAAGCATGATAGTATAAAAAATGTCTTCATAGTGCAGAGTATCAAAATCTGTGATTTTTAGGTTCAAATGAATATCATTTGCTAAAATACTAACATAAATGTTAGCATGCTTACGTAAGCATGATAGTATAGAAAATGCTTGCATACATTTAAGATGTCACCAAGTATCAAAATCTGTGACTTTTTAATTTAAATTAATATAATTAGCTAATACACTAGCATAAATATTAGCATGCTAACGTAAGTATGAACGTATGTAAAATGTTTGTTTGCATACTTTTAGATGTCGCCAAAAGTATCAAAATCAATGATTTTTAGATTCAAATGATTACAATCAGCTAAAATATTAGCACAAATGTTAGCATGCAAACGTAAGCGTGAAAGTATCGGAAGTATGTTTGCATACTTTTAAGATGTCGCCAAGTATCAAAATCCGTATTTTTTAGGTTCAAATGACTATAATTAACTAAAATGCTAGCATAAATGTTAGCATGCTAATGTAAGCATGATAGTATCAAAAATGTCTGCATACTTTTAAGACGGTGCCAAGTATCAAAATCTGTGATTTTTAGGTTCAAATTAATATAATTTGCTAAAATACTAACATAAATGTTAGCATGCTTACGTAAGCATGATAGTATTGAAAATGTTTGCATACTTTTAAGATGTCACCAAGTATCAAACTCTGTGATTTTTAGATTTAAATGAATATAATTAGCTAATACACTAGCATAAATGTTAGCATGCTAACGTAAGCATGAACGTATGTAAAATGTTTGTATACTTTTAGGATGTCGCCAAAAGTATCAAAATCAATGATTTTTAGATTCAAATGATTAAAATTAGCTAAAATACTAGCATAAATGTTAGCATGCTAACGTAAGCGTTAAAGTATCGGAAGTGAGTTTGCATACTTTTAAGATGTCGCCAAGTATCAAAATCTGTGATTTTTAGATTTAATTGAATATAATTAGCTAATGCACCAGCATAAATATTAGCATGCTAACGTAAGCATGGACGTATGTAAAATGTTTGCATACTTTTTACTTTTAGATGTCGCCAAAAGTATCAAAATCAATGATTTTTAGATTCAAATTATTAAAATTAGCTAAAATACTAGCATAAATGTTAGCATGCTAACATAAGCGTGAAAGTATCGGAAGTATGTTTGCATACTTTTAAGATGTCGCCAAGTATCAAAATCCGTATTTTTTAGGTTCAAATGACTATAATTAACTCAAATGCTAGCATAAATGTTAGCATGCTAATGAAAGCATGATAGTATCAAAAATGTCTGCATACTTTTAAGACGGTGCCAAGTATCAAAATCTGTGATTTTTAGGTTCAAATTAATATAATTTGCTAAAATATTAACATAAATGTTAGCATGCTTACGTAAGCATGATAGTATTGAAAATGTTTGCATACTTTTAAGATGTCACCAAGTATCAAAATCTGTGATTTTTAGATTTAAATGAATGTAATTAGCTAATACACTAGCATAAATATTAGCATGCTAACGTAAGCATGAACGTATGTAAAATGTTTGCATACTTTTAGGATGTTACCAAAAGTATCAAAATCAATGATTGTTTAGATTCAAATGATTAAAATTAGCTAAAATATTAGCATGAATATTAGCATGCTAACGTAAGCATGAAAGTATCGGAAGTATGTTTGCATACTTTTAAGATGTCGCCAAGTATCAAAATCTGTGATTTTTAGATTTAAATGAATATAATTAGCTAATGCACTAGCATAAATTTTAGCATGCTAACGTAAGCATGAACGTATGTAAAATGTTTGCATACTTTTAGGATGTTGCCAAAAGTATCAAAATCAATTATTTTTAGATTCAAATGATTAAAATTAGCTAAAATACTAGCATAAATGTTAGCATGCTAACGTAAGCGTGAAAGGATCGGAAGTATGTTTGCATACTTTTAAGATGTCGCCAAGTATCAAAATCCGTATTTTTTAGGTTCAAATGACTATAATTAACTAAAATGCTAGCATAAATGTTAGCATGCTAATGTAAGCATGATAGTATCGAAAATGTCTGCATACTTTTAAGACTGTGCCGGGTATCAAAATCTGTGATTTTTAGGTTCAAATAAATATATCTTTTGCTAAAATACTAACATAAATGTTAGCATGCTAAAGTAAGCATGACAGTATCGGAAATGTTTGCATACTTTTAAGACGGTGCCAAGTATCAAAATCTGTGATTTTTAGGTTAACATGAATATAATTAGCTAAAATACTAGCATAAATGGTAGCATGTTAATGTAAGCATGATAGTATCAAAAATATCTGCATACTTTTAAGACGGTGCCGAGTATCAAAATCTGTGATTTTTAGGTTCAAATGAATATAATTAGCTAAAATATGAGCATAAATAATAACATGCTAACGTAAGCATGACAGTATCGGAAATGTTTGCATACTTTTAAGATGGCGCCAAGTATCAAAATACGTGAGTTTTAGGTTCACATTAATATAATTAGCTAAAATACTAGCATAAATGTTAGCATGCTAATGTAAGCATGATAGTATAAAAAATGTCTTCATAGTGCAGAGTATCAAAATCTGTGATTTTTAGGTTCAAATGAATATAATTTGCTAAAATACTAACATAAATGTTAGCATGCTTACGTAAGCATGATAGTATTGAAAATGTTTGCATAGTTTTAAGAAGGCGCCGAGTATCAATATTTGTGATTTTTAGGTTCAAATGAATATAATTAGCTAAAATACGAGCATAAATGTTAGCTTGCTAACGTAAGCATGATAGTATCGGAAATGTTTACATACTTTTAAATTGTGCCATGTATGAAAATCAAAGATTTTTAGGTTTAAATTAATATAATTAGCTAAAATATTAACATAAATGTTAGCACGCTTACGTAAGCATGATAGTATCGAAAATGTTTGCATACTTTTAAGATGTCACCAAGTATCAAAATACATGATTTTTAACTTCAAATTAATATAATTAGCTAAAACACTAGTATAAATGTTAGCATGCTAACATAAGCATGATAGTATCGGAAATGTTTGCATTCTTTTAAGACGGTGCCAAGTATCAAAATCTGTGATTTTTAGGTTAACATGAATATAATTAGCTAAAATACTAGCATAAATGGTAGCATGTTAATGTAAGCATGATAGTATCAAAAATATCTGCATACTTTTAAGACGGTGCCGAGTATCAAAATCTGTGATTTTTAGGTTCAAATGAATATAATTAGCTAAAATATGAGCATAAATAATAACATGCTAACGTAAGCATGACAGTATCGGAAATGTTTGCATACTTTTAAGATGGCGCCAAGTATCAAAATACGTGAGTTTTAGGTTCACATTAATATAATTAGCTAAAATACGAGCATAAATGTTAGCATGCTAATGTAAGCATGATAGTATAAAAAATGTCTTCATAGTGCAGAGTATCAAAATCTGTGATTTTTAGGTTCAAATGAATATAATTTGCTAAAATACTAACATAAATGTTAGCATGCTTACGTAAGCATGATAGTATTGAAAATGTTTGCATAGTTTTAAGAAGGCGCCGAGTATCAATATTTGTGATTTTTAGGTTCAAATGAATATAATTAGCTAAAATACGAGCATAAATGTTAGCTTGCTAACGTAAGCATGATAGTATCGGAAATGTTTACATACTTTTAAATTGTGCCATGTATGAAAATCAAAGATTTTTAGGTTTAAATTAATATAATTAGCTAAAATATTAACATAAATGTTAGCACGCTTACGTAAGCATGATAGTATCGAAAATGTTTGCATACTTTTAAGATGTCACCAAGTATCAAAATACATGATTTTTAACTTCAAATTAATATAATTAGCTAAAACACTAGTATAAATGTTAGCATGCTAACATAAGCATGATAGTATCGGAAATGTTTGCATTCTTTTAAGATGGCGCCAAGAAATGATTTATAGGTAATAAAATTAGCTAAGATTTTAGCAAAAAACTAACAAGCTTTATATGTATTTCCGCAGTCATTCACCTTTGATTCATATAACTTGGTATATGAAACATGCTGACTGATATCGTGCTATCTTTAGCACAAATGCTAAGTGTTAGCCTTTTTATGTATACATGCTACTGTTTTAGGCTAGCTCTGTGGCTCATTTTGTAGAGTTACACCTAAAACTCAGATTCAGACACTCCGCACCATCTAATAAGTACGGCGGCTTCGGACGACCTCCGGCCAGAGGTCCAGGGAACAGATAGCAGGCCCATCAAAATTTCTAATTATATCTAATCTTACAATCTTGTCAAATGATATGAAAGCATGTGTTAATCACAATCATTATTATCTATTTAAACACATAAACCCTAGGCTTAGGTCAGGCTGATTAGAAAAATAAGTACTAATCAAATATACTGCATATGAAGGGGACTCAAATATTCTGATGAAAAATAAAATGTACATAAGAGTATGTTGTGCTAAAATAAACTAAATTAATGATAAATAAAAAATATGTTTCTTAAATAAACTGTCAATGAAATGTAAGTGCAAATAAAAACACAGCTTCACCACTATAGTCATAATTTTTGCGCTGAAGAAACTTCTCTTAACTTTAGCTTCAGACTTCTTCTGTTTGTTTGATATTGTCATTACTGCCACAGGTGGTGGAAAAGTGTATTACAACAGACCACAGCTGAGAAACAGATATTTTTTTGGCAGCCCTCTAGGGGGCGCTGGTGGCCCAACAACCACTGTTCTAATGTATTGTTTTTGTATACAATATATTTTTTTAATCTCAGTTTGTTTTGTGGAGACACCATGGCGTCTGTCCATGGTCTTGGACTTGGCCACTCTCTCCACGGACTTGGGAAACGAGCTCAAATGCACAAGTCAAAGAGAAACTGTCTCCATTAAACACTGTTCTAATGTATTGTTTTTGTATACAATAAATGTTTTTAATCTCAAAATTGTTTTGTGGAGACACCATGGCATCTGTCCATGGTCTTGCACTTGGCCACTCTCTCCACGGACTTGGGAAACGAGCTCAAACGTACAAATCAAAGAGAAACTGTCTCCATTAAACACTGTTCTAATGTATGGTTTTTGTATACAATATTTTTTTTCAATCTCAAAGTTTGTTTTGTGGAGACACCATGGCATCTGTCCATGGTCTTGGACTTGGCCACTCTCTCCACGGACTTGGGAAACGAGCTCAAATGTACAAGACAAAGAGAAACTGTCTCCATTAAACACCGTTCTAATGTATGGTTTTTGTATACAATATATGTTTTCAATCTCAAAGTTTGTTTTGTGGAGACACCATGGCATCTGTCCATGGTCTTGGACTTGGCCACTCTCTCCAAGGACTTGGGAAACGAGCTCAAACGTACAAGTGATAGAGAAACTGTCTCCATTCTTACGTCTCTTAGATTGCTTTGATTTTTAAATTATTTTCTGTTTCAACCCACTGAAAATCTAACATTTTTTGTGCGACACAGCAACAGCAAAAAAAATAAAAAATAAAAAATTACAGTCCATCTTTTCGGGGCGAGGTAGTGGTTTGTTTGAGAGTACCGCACGACGCACCCGGTGACTAATTGAATGATGGCGTCCAACAGCTACTTGAGGCAGTACGGTACAGGCTGTTTTTGTTATTGTTGTTTACTTAGCCCAAAGTCAGTTGGGAAAGGTTCCAGCTCACCCGTGACCCTAATGAGTGGTACAGAAAATGGATAAATGTCAGTGTTTCCCGTACGTTCATTTATTTGTGGCGGCCCGAATGTGTAATACTTAATTCCCCTGGCTCAGATACACATTGTAACCCACCTGGTCTGCCAGAGAATAAGAAGATGGAAAAGAGGGTGTTGCCAATGTATATTTACAGAGTATTGAGTAGGGGTGGGCGTATAGATTGAAGTATTGATGGTATTCAAGGTGGGTATGGGTGTCGGATGGATACTAGCATGATGGGATCGATATTTTTTCATGCAGTTTCTTTTGTTTATGTCCAGAAATTGCTCTCTCTCAGGCACACTTTGCCCCTCCCCTCGCCGTTCTACAGACTACTGACATTTTTCACAAGTATCTGCATGTAATAGTAGTTATAGTTGCGGTTTTGTTTACATTTTGATTGGAATATTTATATTTTTGTTTTTTGCAATAGTGATATTTTTGTTAAACAAGTGTGTGTAGTAAATACAATTATATTTATTTTATTTTTTTTACATCGTTTAAGATTGTATTGAGTCATAAAATATCAAAAGTATCGAAATGAAGGATTTATACGTTCAAATTAATAGAATTAGCTAAAATACTAGCATAAGTATTAGCAAGCTAACGTAAGCATGATAGTATCAGAAATGTTTGTATTCTTTTAAGATGGCGCCAAGTATCAAAATCAATTATTTTTATGTTCAAATGAATATAATTAGCTAAAATACCGCAATAAATGTTAGCATGCTAATGTAAGCATGATAGTATCGGAAATGTTTGTATATTTTTAAGATGGCGCCAAGTATCAAAATCAATATTTTTTACATTCAAATTAATAGAATTAGCTAAAATACTAGCATAAGTATTAGCAAGCTAACGTAAGCATGATAGTATCGGAA
>NC_084738.1:59220479-59277979 GCF_033978785.1 Entelurus aequoreus | reverse complement strand
AAGCCGTAGATATTATGTGACTGGGCCGGCACGCAAAGGCAGTGCCTTTAAGGTTTATTGGCGCTCTGTACTTCTCCCTACGTCCGTGTACACAGCGGCGTTTTAAAAAGTCATATATTTTACTTTTTGAAACCGATACCGATCATTTTGAAACCGATACCGATAATTTCCGATATTACATTTTAAAGCATTTATCGGCCGATAATATCGGCAGTCCGATATTATCGGACATCTCTAATTATTATAATTTTTTTCTAAATGTAAAACACTTCCTTGTGGTCTACATGACATGTAATGGTGGTTCTTTAGTCAAAATGTTGCATAGATTATGTTTTACAGATCATCTTCAAGCCGCTTTCTGACAGTCGCTTTCGGATGCGCCGTTTTGTGGGCGGTCTTATTTACGTGGCTCACCTTCGACAGCATCTTCTCCCCGTCATCTTTGTTGTAGCGGTGTAGCGTGCAACGACGGGAGTGGAAGAAGTGTCAAAAGATGGAGCTAACTGTTTTAATGACATTCAGACTTTACTTAAAGCAATAACGGAGCAGCATCTCCTTATCCGGAAACAACAACAAGGCCGGAAATGTGTCCCGTGAAAAACCGTCCGACCGGAACTCTCTAATAACTAAAGTTCCTTGGGTGAATAATGTAAACTCACTACACCGGTATGTTTTAGCGCTTTCACGGCGAGTTTACCGACAGATATAAGTAAGAACTTTACACTACTTTATATTAGAAATGGCAACAGCGGAAGATGAATGTCACATAACAAAAAGATAGAGAAAAAGAAGAAGCTTATCGACTACGTTGTCACACGGACTACAAAGGCGGACGCGCGCAAATTTTCAGGAGTTACGCAGATCCCAAATACAGATCAGCAGGTATCAGAAGGTAAGAAAAGTTGCTTTTGCATAATATTGCGAAACAAAACGCCAGATAATATGTCTTACCTTATACACACACCATAATAATACTCGTATGTTGAAGCACAGTACAATCCATCAAGTGGTGCGGCTTCATAGCTTACCAAAGTCGTACTAAAACATTTTCATATATTTTTGAGTACTGTGTGTAATTTTCTATATTTTCAATGGAACATATAAAATGTTGGTGTTGTTTACTTGAGTCATATTGCAGTCTACATGTATCTCTTATGTGTGACTGCCATCATATTGCAGTCTACACGTCTCTCTTGTGTGTGACTGCCATCTACTGGTCACACTTATCATTTCACCATGTACCAAATAAAATGGCCTCGAGGCGGTAAACACAACCAAAATTATTCCGTATATTAGGCGCACTGGGTTATAAGGCGCACTGTCGAGTTTTGAGAAAATTAAAGGATTTTAAGTGCGCCTTATAGTCCAAAAAATATGATAGGTTGCAATGGATATGCTCATCATTATCGTGATATATTACATAGACAATGTCGTGTGTGTTACTTTAAAAATCAGTGCTCGATCATGTTTATTTTTTAGGTGTGCGTGATAAATATCGATAAAATAGCTGTGAACCGCTAGCGCTTGGTTGATTGATGCTTTAAAGCTAATATAAAAAGTTAGCATGTTGACGTTCGCTTGTTATAATGAGAATAATTAGCATTCTTGCAAGATGGAAACAAGTCTCAAAATCCATGAGTTAATGAACAATAAGCCGCAACTTTTTTCCCCTCAGGCTTTGAACCATGTGGCTTATAAAACCGTGCAGCTAATTTATGGATTTTTCTTCGCTGACGATTGTAATGCAACTCGTTTCCAAAAAAACAAACAAGCAAAGACACGGAATAGGTGTGTTATCTTTTGTGCTACGGTGCCATCTTTTGGACTACAGTGCCCTTCTGTTTAGACTGAGCTTTCAACCAGAAGTACAAGTGCTGTTTTCCTCTTCTCGCCGTCCATGGCGTTTCTACTGGTATGGATTCTTCATTCATCACTCCAAGCAACGTTTGTAAGTTTTGCAATATAACTAAAACTGTTTGTACTTACTAAACCGTCCCATGTGTGATGTCTGTAGGAGTGTTTTCATGCACATTTGTACGTGCTATCATAATGTAATCAAGTTAGCTTGGTTTGCATTAGCTAATACGCTAATACAAGTGTCTGTGTTAGTATTATTAATTTACAATGGCATTCTTTTTGTATCGTTTAATTTTTTACAAATTCCTCAGTAAATTCACCAAAATGTTACTGTGGAGTTATTAAGCCGGTTTAGCTGATTGGAGAGCTAGCTTGCACAGCTAGTGGGTCCATGACGATGACGTTAGTTTTGTTTGCTCAGCTGTTTTAATGCCCTGTTACCGACACCGTTTGGAAACAATTAAAGTATGTAAATAAACATTTACAGAATCTTTCTGTGTAAATAACTCATTTCACAACATATATACCTGCAACTTACAGCTAATATATTGAAAAAAAATGTTCTTATAAAATTTAGTGTGTGTGTATTTACTGGTGCGCGCTATAGTCCGTATTTTAATCAAAATGAGCTAAAATGCTAGAATGCTATCGTCAACATGATAAGAAAATGTTTCTTTTACTTTTAAGATGGCGGCAAGTATCGAACACCATGATTTTTGGGGTTTATAAGGATACAAATAGACAATCTTTAAGTTTAAACATATCAAATTAGCTAAAATGCTAGCATAAAACATTAGCATGATCACAGGAAAAGCTAACGTACTTCTAACATGGCGCCAAGTATCAAACACCATGACTTTTAGGTCTATAAGAATAAAAATAGACATGACCTTTAAGTTTAAACAAATCAAATTAGCTAAAATGCTAGCATAAAACATTATCATGCTAACATTAGCAGGATAAGATAAAAAAAGTTATCGTACTTCTAACATGGCACCAAGTATCGAAAGCCATTTTTAGGTTCATACAAATAATATTAGCAAAAATTTTAGCATAAAACATTAACATGCTAACAGAGGAGAAGTTATCAATATCCATGATTTTTAGGTTTAAACATACATAAAATGCTTAAGTAAAGCGTTACCATGCTAGCACATGACCAGATAAGACGAAATATAAAAATTTGCGAGGCAGCTCTATAAAGTCTTGTATACATTTATATTTTTATATGAGTCAAACAGCTTAAAAATGTAATGCCAACAGTTAGCATGCTGGCACCTAGACGTTGGAACGGTTAACGTCACTGAGAAAATGATAACATGCAACATAGCGTGATAGCGGCAATATTAATTATGCGCTACTTTGCATAGTCACTGCTGCATGGGTGCTTACTTCGCAGCAGGCCCATAATTATTGGACCGATATTAGGGCTGCGAATCTCTGAGTGTCCCACGATTCGATTCAATATCGATTCTTGGGGTCACGATTCGATTATAAATCGATTTTTTCCGATTCAACGCGATTCTCGATTCAAAAACGATATTTTTCCGATTCAAAACAATTCCCTATTCATTCAATACGTAGGATTTCAGCAGGATCTACCCCAGTCTGCTGACATGCAAGCAGAGTAGTAGATTTTTGTAAAAAGCTTTTATAATTGTAAAGGACAATGTTTTATCAACTGATTGCAATAATGTAAATTTGTTTTAACTATTAAATGAACCAAAAATATGACTTATTTTATCTTTGTGGACACAGTGTGTTGTCAAGCTTATGAGATGCGATGCAAGTGTATTGTTCTTTTTTTTTTAATAAATGTCTAATGATAATGTCAATGAGGGATTTTTAATCACTGCTATGTTGAAATTGTAACTAATATTGATACTGTTGTTGATAATATTAATTTTTGTTTCACTACTTTTGGATTGTTTTGTGTCGTGTTTGTGTCTCCTCTCAATTGCTCTGTTTATTGCAGTTCTGAGTGTTGCTGGGTCGGGTTTGGTTTTGGAATTGGATTGCATTGTTATGGTATTGCTGTGTATTGTTTTGTTGGATTGATTAATAAAAAAATAAAAAAATATATATATTTTTTTTTAATCGATTTTTGAAAAATTAAAATTGATACTGAATCGTACAACGTGTGAATGGCGATTTTAATTTGTATCGATTTTTTCCCACACCCCTAGCCGATATGAGGAATTATATCCGACAACATTAGAAAATAGCTCAGACGAAAATAAAAACGTGACGCGCCTGTGAAATTAATACGCTGCCGTATGCTTAAAAAGATCGAAAACATTACATGTTAATATGAACGTGCCTGCTACTACATTACATATATACTTACAGCGTGTATATAACACCTTGATGGATGTCTGTAAGAGCACTTTAAAGGCGGAATAGAGCGATTCCTATTACCTCTATTGTTAGCTGACTTTTGCTAACCTTTATTTACCAATTAGAATGCATAAAAAAATAAAAAGATGTGTTATCGCAGGGCTCACCAACCTTTTTGAAACCAAGAGCTACTTTTTGGGTACTGATTAATGCGAAGGGCTACCAGTTTGATACACACTTAAATAAATTGCCAGAAATAGCCAATTGGCTCAATTTACCTTTAACTCTATGTTATTATTAATAATTAATGATATTTACACTTAATTGAACGGTTTAAAAGAGGAGAAAACACGAAAAAAATGACAATTAAATTTTGAAACATAGTTTATATTCAATTTCGACTCTTTAAAATTCAAAATTCAACCAAAAAAATAAGAGAAAAACTAGCTAATTCGAATCTTTTTGAAAAAATTAAAAAAATAATTTATGGAACATCATTAGTAATTTAATTTTAGAATTTTGATGACATGTTTTAAATAGGTTAAAATCCAATCTGCACTTTGTTAGAATATATAACAAATTGGACCAAGCTATATTTCTAACAAAGACAAATCCTTATTTCTTCTAGATTTTCCAGAACAAAAATTTTAAAAGAAATTCAAAAGACTTTGAAATAAGATTTAAATTTGATTCTACAGATTTTCTAGATTTGCCAGAATAATTTTTTTGAATTTTAATCATTTAAAGAAATATTTCACAGATATTCTTCGTTGAAAAAACAGAAGCTAAAATGAAGAATTAAATTAAAATGTATTTATTATTCTTTACAATTAAAAAAAATGTTTTACTTGAACATTGATTTAAATTGTCAGGAAAGAAGAGGAAGGAATTTAAAAGGTAAAAAGGTATGTGTTTAAAATCCTAAAATAATTTTTAAGGTTGTATTTTTTCTCTAAAATTGTCTTTCTGAAAGTTATAAGAAGCAAAGTAAAAAAATTAATGAATTAATTTAAACAAGTGAAGACCAAGTCTTTAAAATATTTTCTTGGATATTCAAATTCTATTTCAGTTTTGTCTCTCTTAGAATTAAAAATGTCGGGCAAAGCGAGACCAGCTTGCTAGTAAATAAATAACATTTAAAAAATAGAGGCAGCTCACTGGTAAGTGCTGCTATTTGAGCTATTTTTAGAACAGGCCAGCGGGCTACTCATCTGGTCCTTACGGGCTACCTGGTGCCCGCGGGCACCGTTTGGTGACCCCTGTGTTATCGTCTCCGATAAGGATTGTAAAAGATAGACACGATCCTAAAGTGTTTTTCTTTGGGTTTGGGCTTTACTACAGAATGACTTATTTATTGCTCTGTTCTAGCTGCGCAGTACAAAACCGCTAAAAAATAAATTAAAAAAACGGATTAGACAGAGCACATTTAGTCATTATGTGAGGAGACTCACCTCCCTGGCACACACAGTAATCCTCCCTCTCAAGATCAAAGTGCAAGTTACTTGTTTTTTTTACTGCAACTAGCTTATTTCTGCTCTGCTAGGACAGTTACTAACGCTAAAATGTGACTCAAAATGTTTCCTGTACGGCTAATAAAAGTTTTCTGATGGCCACACAGTTTGAATTCTAGGAACTGTTGTTTCGTAATACAAATTGTGTTTAACCTTGGAGGTTCCACTGTAAAAAAAAAAAAGAAAGAAAAAAAAATCGGCTGGTTCAATAAACGTGTCCCAGTGCTGCACTTGGACTCCAGCAATCATTAACATTTGTGCGTCTTTGCGTGCACTTTTGTGTTTCCAACGCAAAGAGTGGCAAAGACGTGTGTAATCCTGCACCGAACACACTTTTTTTGAGGGGGTGTTGGGTGGGGGGGCATTCTTAACAACATTTAACATCTATTGGCAGTGTCAGCACCCACATTTAAAGAACAGTAAATCAAAAAAGCAACAAATAAAGTGACGGCAAACAAACAGGAACACGTCTACAAGAATTCCCTACCGAGGCATGTTGCGCTTTGCACGCTGCACCCTCTTACGGGCGGGCATGGCCATTTCAACAAAAGCGCAAAGTGTAGCCTTTTGGTTCTAGAATGTTCCGGTCTGAATGTGCAGTGCATTCTTTCAATAAGTGACGAGTGGTTAGCGTGTGTTTTCTGGCAACTTGATTGTGCATCTACAAGACAATTTGGAGTTGTATCACCCAAGTAGCTCAAATAGTTTGCATACTTGCAGGAAGCCAACTAAACTAGTAACGTTCATGGCCTGTCGAGTGTGTGTGTGTGTGTGTGTGTGTGTGTGTGTGTGTGTGTGTGTGTGTGTGTGTGTGTGTGTGTGGCAGTTACTCCAGCCGGCTCAATACTGCCACAGTGTGGTACCTGTGTTTTCCAGAAGGGTCTTTGGCGTGTTGGGCCTGTTAATGATCTCCACCAGCTGGTGCAGCACCATGGCAACGTAAGGCTGCATTTCAGGCCCTGCAAAAATGGCGGTAAACAATTTCAGCAGCAATACTTGGTTGTTTTCATTATTTTAAAAAAAATTTAAAAAATAAAATAAAATTACAAATAAATAAATAAATAAATAAAATAAAATAAATAAATAAATAAATAAATAAATTAAAAAAAATAAATATAAAAATTAAAATGAAAATGAAAAAATAAAAAATATCTAGTACTGTTTTTAATTAATTAGTACAGCGGTGCTTTATTAGTACCGGTATACCGTACAACCCTACAAAGTAGCGTATAGTTCGAATTCACCGTAAATTCAGGACTATAAGCCGCTACTTTTTTCCTACGCTCTGAACCCTGCTGCTTATCAAACGGCTAATTTATGGATTTTTCATTGCTAACACCCATAATGTTTTGTATTCCATCCATCCATCTATTTTCTACCGCTTGTCCCTTTTTTGGGGTCGCGGGGAGTGCTGGAGCCTATCTCAGCTGCATTCGGGCGGAAGGCGGGGTACACCCTGGACAAGTCGCCACCTCATCGCAGGGCCAACACAGACAGACAACATTCACATTCACACGCTAGGGCCAATTTAGTGTTGCCAATCAACTTATCCCCAGGTGCATGTCTTTGGAGGTGGGAGGAAGCCGGAGTACCCGGAGGGAACCCACGCAGTCACAGGGAGAACATGCAAACTCTACATAGAAAGATCCCGAGCCCGGGATTGAACTCAGGACTACTCAGGACCTTTGTATTGTGAGGCACATGCACTAACCCCTGTTCCACCGTTTAACAAATAGTTTTCAACAGACACTGAAAATGTCTGTTATTGTTTGTGCTATGGCGCCATCTTTTGGACGAGTTTGCTCACTGCAGGTGCTGCGGGGTGAACATGTACAGTATTTTCTTGGGTTTAGTGCTTTCACCCGGAAGTAGAAGTGCCGTTCAACCTTCTAGTCGTCCATAGCGCTTCTACTCGTAAGGATCTTTCATTGATCACTCCAAGCCATACTTGCCAACCCTCCCGATTTTCCCGGGAGATTCCCGAATTTCAGTGCCCCTCCCGAAAATCTCCCGGGGCAACCATTCTCTCGAATTCCTCCCGATTTCCATCCGGACAACAATATTGGGGGCGTGCCTTGAAGGCACTGCCTTTAGCGTCCTCTACAACCTGTCGTCACGTCCGCTTTTAATCCATACAAACAGCGTGCCGGCCCAGTCACATTATATATGCGGCTTTTACACACACATAAGTGTATGCAAGGCATACTTGATCAACAGCCATACAGGTCACACTGAGGGTGGCCGTATAAACAACTTTAACACTGTTACAAATATGCGCCACACTGTGAACCCACACCAAACAAGAATGACAAACACATTTCGGGAGAACATCGGCATCGTAACACAACATAAACACAACAGAACAAATACCCAGAACCCCTTGCAGCACTAACTCTTCCGGGACACTACAATATACACCCCCCGCTACCACCACCCCCCCCCCCAAACCCCCACCCACCTCCCGAATTCGGAGATCTCAAGGTTGACAAGTATGCTCCAAGCAACGTTTGTAAGTTTCACAATATACCTAAACCTATTCATACTTACTAAACTGTCCCATGTGTGATGTCTGTAGGAGTGTTTTCCATGCATGTTTGTACGTGCTATCGTAATGTAATCAAGCTAGCTTTGTTAGCATTAGCTAATATGTGTAGGAGTGTCTGTGTTAGTATTATTAATTTACTTAGGAATTATTTTTGTATCGTTTCAGTTTCATAAATTCACCAAAACGTCACCGTGGAGTTATTGAGTCTGTTTAGCTCAGGGGTCGGCAACCCGCGGCTCCGGAGCCGCATGCGGCTCTTTGACCACTCTGATGCGGCTCAGCTGCATACTTGCCGACCCTCCCGGTTTTCCCAGTATACTTAACGACCCCCCCGATTTTCCCAGGAGACTGCCTCTCCTAGAAATCTCCCAGGGCAAATATTATCCTATTTTCACTCTAATTACTTAATCAAGGGCGTGCCCTAATGGCACTGCATTAATTGTCCTCTATAGCATTTACAAACAGCGTGCCAGCTCGGCCACATGTTATATGTTGCTTTTACTTGCACACGTAGGCGACAGCAAGGCATACTTGCTCAACAGCCACACAGCTTACACTGACGGTGGCCGTATAAAACAACTTTAACACTGTTACGTTACAAGTATGCGCCACACTGTGAACCCACACCAAAAAAGAATGACAAAAACATTTCTGCAGAACATCCGCACCGTAACACAACACAACAAATACCCAGAATCCCATGCAACCCTAACTCTTCCGGTCTACATTATACACCCCCCGCTACCACCAAACCCCCCCACACATCAACCCCCCCCCCCCCCCTCTCCGTGCGTCGGTTGAGCGGAAGAGTTAGGGCTGCATGGGATTCTGGGTATTTGTTGTGTTGTGTTTATGTTGTGTTACAGTGCAGATGTTCTCCAGAAATGTGTTTGTCATTCTTTTTTAGTGTGGGTTCAAAGTGTGGCGCATATTTGTAACGTAACAGTGTTAAAGTTGTTTTTGTACGACTACCGTCAATGTAAGCTGTGTGGCTGTTGAACAAGTATGCCTTGCTGGCACTTACGTGAGCAAGCAAAAGCTGCATTCAACATGTGGCCAAGCAGGTACACTGTTTGGGCAGGCTGTAGAGGGTGCTAAAAGCAGTGCCAGCACGTCCTGAAATTTGGGAGTCTCCCAGAAAATTGAGAGGGTTGGCAAAAAAGACGCTATCAAGCGCCATTCAATTAAAAGTCGCGGGCCGCACTAACATTAAATTTCCTTATTAAGATGCGTGCCGGTGCGTGTGTCAGAGACCCCTGGTTAACATAGCGCAAAGCAATTAAAGCTTTGTATGCAGTGTTTTTCATTTTAAATTTTCAAATTTTTTTTGTGTCTCCCATTGTTTTCTTTAATTTGTGAAACTTTCCAAGATGGCTCTTTGAGTGGTAAAGGTTGCCGACCCCTGGTTTAGCTGATTGGAGAGCAAGCTTCCGCAGCTCGTGGGTCCATGACGATGACTTCTGTTTTGTTTGATCTGCCGTTTTACTGCCGTGTTACAGGCACGGTTTGGAAACAATTAAGGTACACTGCAAAAAGTCAGTGTTCAAAAACAAGAAAAAAAATTACAAAAATTATGGGTATTTTATTTGAACTAAGCAAAATTATCTGCCAATAGAACAAGAAAATTCGGCTTGTCAAGACTTTCCAAAACAAGTAAAATTAGCTAACCTCAATTAACCCAAAAATACCATAAAATAAGTATATTCTCAATAATAACAAGTGCACTTTTCTTAGTAGAAAAAAAATTTGACCTTTTTGCTCAATATGTTGAAAAATATTCTTAAATTAAGTAAATGCTATTGCCATTATCTTGACATAATGATATGCGCTCGGCATCATGATTTTTTTTTTCATGCTTGAAGTAAGAAATTATTACTTTAAAAAATTAGTTTTATACTTGTGAGTGTTGATGACACAGCTTTGCATCAGTTAATATTCTAGTTTCAAGCATGTTTTACTCAATATAGGTCATCAAATCTCAGCAACAAGCTGTAATATCTTACTGAGATCATTTAGGACCAAAACCCTTAAAACAAGTAAAACACTCGAACATAAAATCTGCTTAGTGAGAAGAATTATCTTATCAGACAGAAAATAAGCAAATATCACCCTTATTTGAGATATTTAATCTTACTTAGGTTTCAGTTTTTGCAGTGTTTATTTACATATGGGTGCGGCTTATATACCCCTGCGCTCTATAGTCTGGATAATACGGTATACCTATCAGTAAACTCACTATGGAAGCTCTAAAAACAAAGATGGCGGGGAGAAGACGCAGTCCAAGTGGAAGCATGTACATAAGATCGCCCACAAAACGGCGCATAATGAAGGAAGGGTCAGAAAACAGCTTGAAACATAATCTAGGCAACATTTTGGTCAAAGAACCACCATTATATTTCCTGTAGCCCAAAAGGCAGTGTTTTAAATGTAGAAAAATATCCCTTTGAAAATAAAAAATGAGTACTTACCCATTTGTATGGATATCTCTCCGATTGCCCATGTTGCATTGTTGCACACGGATATAAACTCGGGGTTTAGATTGGTGCCTAGTATTGGCATAAAGTCAGCTGGAAGAAGCAAAGCGAGTCAAGTCAGCAGCTAACTTCCTGTCCTCACAAGGCAGCCAAGCAGAAGACATACCAATGCACTGTTTGACGTGCTGGAAACACGCCTTGGTCAGATCCCCCAGCAGGGCGAAGGAACTCTGACGCACTTCGGGCATTTTGTCCTGAACAACAGCAACATTTTATCCATCAGAATATGTTTATTTAACACAACATGTACAGATGCCCACTCACCTGCATGCACTGGTACATGAGCGTGAGGATGTTGCTGCGGGCGACAAGCTGCTCAATGGTGCCTCCCAAACCCTCGGCCAGGCCACTGAGGAGATCCAAAGCCACGATCATGAAGTCTTTGTCGGGCACCTCGTACTGGTCTGGCTGGGACTGGTAAAGCTAAGATAGGAAAGGATGGAGAAGGCACTATAAAACACATCCATTTTGCTTATGCAGTTCTCAGTACCGTATTTCCCGGACTATAAGGCGCACTTAAAATCCTTTTTTTCCCTCAAAACTAGACACTGCGCCTTATAACCCGGTGCGCCTAATGTACGGAATAATTCGGGTTTTGCTTACCAACCTCGAAGCCATTTTATTTGGTACATGGTGTAATGATAAGTCTCACCAGATACGTGTAGACAGCAATATGATGGCAATATGACTCAAGTAAACAACACCAACATTTTATATGTTCCATTGAAAATATAGAACATTACACACGGCGCTCAAAATTCTATCAAAATGTTTTAGTACGACTTCGGTAAACTATGAAGCCGCACCGCTTGATGGATTGTCTGCGCAGTAAACATACGAGTATTATTATGGTGTGTGTATAAGGTAAGACATTATCTGGCGTTTTGTTTCGCAATATTATGCAAAAGCAACTTTTCTTACCTTCTGATCTGTATTTGGGATCTGCATAAATCCCGAAAAATTGCGCGCGTCCGCCTATGTAGTCGGTGCAGACACCATGTCGATAAGCTTCTTGTTTTTCTCTATCTGCTTGTTATGTGACATTCATCCTCCGCTGTTGCCATTTCTAATATAAAGTAGTGTAAAGTTCTTACTTATATCTGTCAGTAAACTCGCCATGAAAGCGCTAAAACATACCGGTGTCGTGAGTTTAAATTATTCACCCAAGGAACTTTAGCTATTAGAGAGTTCCGGTTCACGGGACACATTTCCGGCCTGCTTGTTGTTTCCGGATCAGGAGATGCGGCTCCATTATGGATATAAGTAAAGTCTGAATGTCATTAAAACAGTTAGCTCCATCTTTTGACACTTCTTCCACTCCCGTCCTTGCACGCTACACCGCTACAACAAAGATGACGGGGAGAAGACGCTGCCGAAGGTGAGCCACGTAAATAAGACCGCCCACAAAACGGTGCATCCTGAAGAGACTGTCAGAAAGCAGCTCGAAGATTATCTGTAAAACATAATCTATGCAACATTTTGACCAAAGAACCACCATTACATGTTATGTAGACCACAAGGAAGTGTTTTACATTTAGAAAAATATAATATTAATATGACTCCTTTAATGCGCCCTATAATCCGGTGCGCCTTATACATAAAAAAAGCATTCATCAGCAGTGCGCTTTATAATCCCGTGCGCCCTATCGTCCGGAAAATACGGTGCATCCATTTTAGGCTAGTGGCATGGAACTTCGAATTTATTACCTCCGCCAGGAGGTTATGTATTAACAGGGGTGTTTGATTTTTTTGTCTTATAGTTGGTTAGTTAGCAACGTAACTCTAAATAAAAGATATAGTTTGATAAAACTTTCAGAAAATGTCAGACATGGAAAAAGGAACTTTTAAAATGTTCTTGTAATCAGACAATATTTTTGGTACATTAGATGGAATTTTTACCTTAATAAGGTAAAAGTGATTAAAGATAATAAAATATAATAAACAAAGATAATAAACAAGTGATTACAATTGGGGGGCGATCCGGATCATTCCTGCAACAATACCTTAGGTTTAAGGCTCAATTTGTCTGTGTGTGTGTACATGCTGGTGGCCCTGCCTCCACCCGCAGAGACAAGGGGGCGTGAATGACTGACATGAGGGTTCACTCGGTTACTTTTAGCAACGTAGTTTAACAATTTATGAGTGGATTTTGATGAAACTACCCGCTCTGTCATGTTTTTGACGAGTTCTTTCTTTATTTCAGCGATTATCATCCACGTCATTCACACTCCCTTTCTTCCTTCACACGGTTGGAAAACAAAAGTTATGTCAAGCTCTGGCTATAAGCTAACGCTCGCGAGTAAGATCAGATGTTTTGGGTTGAATCTTAAGGGTTTCAGTGTGACATTACCATTCACTCCGCCAAATTTTTGCTTTCAATCTAAAGCATATATAGCACAGAGTCAGCTCATATATATATATACATATATACATACACATATATATATATATATATATATATATACACATATATATATATATACATATATATATATATATATATATATATATATATATAAGTGTATATATATATATATATATATATATATATATATATATATATATATATATATATATATATATATATATATATATATATATATATATATATATATATATATATATATATATATATATATATCCGTTCAAAAGCTTGGGGTCACCCAAACTATTTTGTGGAATAGCCTTCATTTCTCAGAACAAGAATATACTGTCGAGTTTCAGATGAAAGTTCTCTTTTTCTGGCCATTTTGAGCGTTTAATTGACCCCACAAATGTGATGCTCCAGAAACTCAATCTGCTCAAAGGAAGGTCAGTTTTGTAGCATCTGTAACGAGCTAAACTGTTTTCAGATGTGTGAACATGATTGCACAAGGGTTTTCTAATCATCAATTAGCCTTCTGAGCCAATGAGCAAACACATTGTACCATTAGAACACTGGAGTGATAGTTGCTGGAAATGGGCCTCTATACACCTATGTAGATATTGCACCAAAAACCAGACATTTGCAGCTAGAATAGTCATTTACCACATTAGCAATGTATAGAGTGTATTTCTTTAAAGTTAAGACTAGTTTAAAGTTATCTTCATTGAAAAGTACAGTGCTTTTCCTTCAAAAATAAGGACATTTCAATGTGACCCCAAACGTTTGAACGGTAGTATATATATATATATATATATATATATATATATATATATATATATATATATATATATATATATATATATATATATATATATATATATATATATATATATATATAAAGCTTGTAAGATAAGGCCCTCCTATCCTAGGTACCACTGTAGTGTAAATTAGACTTTGACTTTATCTCAATCGAAACAAAAATATTCTACATCTATACCATTTCAACAAGGTAAGTTGTAAAATGAAAAATACATGGTGTGTGTCCGAAAAGGAGCAGGAAGAAGCAAAAGCTTATGATGTCCTGCCCCATCACTCAGATATAATAATCTGATTATTTATCAACAAAATACAAGATTACCTAATTTAACAAAATTAATTTAGAATATATTATAGTATATTTAGTAAATAATTACAGAATACATATATTAATAATATTCATGAATACTCAAAATAAAGACTAATCATTTAATCAAATGTAGTTTTTAATGTTTCCTCATCTTTGTTGCAACTACCAACAATATTATTTTTGTATTTCTTTTTAAATCGGATGATGTTCTTGCTTTGTTTGAGTTCTTCATGCACTTGATTTTGTCACCCCACAAACTGTAATGCACATACTTTGAAGAGATAACGCAAGGCTGTCTTAGATGCAATTCACCCACCCCCTCAAATTATATTTTCCATCTTTGTCTTGGAACACTTTTTGGATATTTGGCGGCAGCTTTATAAATCACTTGTGCAGTTTTGAATTCCACCAGATCAATAAATTTCACTTTATAAAGAGTACATTTGTGTCTTCCCGATAGCCAACATTGTGTAGTATTATTATAATTTTTTTAATTTATTTTTTATGTGCATACCTGTTGTAACGTGCCCTTGTATGTTAGCCCAGACTTCCACACTGTAATTAAAAAATGGCAATAAAAATGTACAATATAGAGTGTGCAAGATGTTTTGTGTTTTCTCGCATTCCAATACTTTTTGCTATTTTAAAACTCAGATATTTTATGTGAGCTTTCCAGCACAACTCGTGATCTACTCCAACAATGTACTCTCAGATTTTATTTCAATTTCTGTGTTATCAAGTTCCAATTTTACACTCATTTGTACTTTCCGGTTTCCAAAACAAAATGAATTTGATTTTGTTCAAGTTTATCGACAATTTATTTTTATCACACCAACGTTTTAATTTAATACTTTTTTTGTTATTACATCCAAAAGCTTCTGCAAGTTCTTCCAAGGGCAAAAATATTTGTTTCGTCAGCAAACATCAATATGCCTTACAAATGCCCATCCATCCATTTTCTACCGCTTATTCCCTTCGGGGTCGCGGGGGCGCTGGAGCCTATCTCAGCTACAATAGGGCGGAAGGCGGGGTACACCCTGGACATGTTACATAATAAAAAGGGGGACCTATTTGTACAAACCGATTTTCTACATAACTTTTTAACCAATGTAAAGCCACCCCTTTGAAAACCAAAGATTTCTCTTTTTATCATCAATATATCATGGTTAATGGTCTCAGAAGCTTTCTTTAAATCAACAAATATACCCACTGCATTTTTTTCGTTATCTACAGAGCTTGTCCTCTACTAGCTCCATTATTACCATGGATGTGGATATTCCTGAAACCATATTGACTGTCCCTTAGCAAGTTGTGTTTTTCAATAAAGTTGCAACCAAAAGTTTTTCAAATACAGTATTTTGGAGAACTGTGAGAGTAAGGATAGAGTTGTTAAAATTGTATACGTCACCGGATTTATATATTGGGATGACTTTGGCTATTTTCATTTTGAGTAGGAATGTACCGGTTCTGAATGATAAATTAAATAATAAATGTGGAAGTTTTATTTTTAAATGGAGTGTCCGATATCTAGTAAATTGAGCCTTGAATTCTAACCATACATTCCTCAATGGTTTCATTCTCCTCAGGCAGCGTACTTTGTATTTATTTTGCCAGCTTTGGTCCTACATTAACAAAAAATGATTGAATTAATCTACCACATCTTTCATAACAGCAGTTTACATATTATTGTTCATAAAAAATCTGGAAACATTTTTGATTGTTGTTTTTTTATTACAAAGCCCAAAATCAGTGAAGTTGGCACGTTGTGTAAATGGTAAATAAAAACAGAATACAATGATTTGCAAATCCTTTTCAACTTATATTCAATTGAATAGACTGCAAAGACAGAATGTGATGCCTGCAACATGTTTCAAAAAAGCTGGCACAAGTGGCAAAAAAGACTGAGAAAGTTGAGGAATGCTCATCAAACACTTATTTGGAACATCTCACAGGTGAACAAGCTAATTGGGAACAGGTGGGTGCCATGACTGGGTATAAAAGCAGCTTCCATGAAATGCTCAGTCATTCACAAACAAGGATGGGGCGAGGGTCACCACTTTGTGAACAAATGGGTGAGCAATTTGTCCAATAGTTTAAGAATAACATTTCTCAACCAGCTATTGCAAGGAATTTAGGGATTTCACCATCCACGCTCCGTAATGTCATCAAAAGGTTCAGAGAATCTGGAGAAATCACTGCGAGTAAGCGGCAAGGCCGAAAACCAACATTGAATGCCTGTGACCTTTGATCCTTCAGGCGGTACTGCATCAAAAAGCGACAGTGTGTAAAGAATATCACCACATGGGCTCAGGAACACTTCAGAAAACCACTGTCAGTAACTACAGTTGGTTTCTACATCTGTAAGTGCAAGTTAAAACTCTTACTATGCAAAGCAAAAACCATTTATCAACAACACCCAGAAACACCACTGGCTTCGCTGGGCCGGAGCTCATCTAAGATGGACTGATGCAAAGTGGAAAAATGTTCTGTGGTCTGACGAGTCCACATTTCAAATTGTTTTTGGAAACTGTGGACGTCGTGTCCTCCGGACCAAAGAGGAAAATAATCATCCAGACTGTTATAGGCGCTAAGTTCAAAAGCCAGCATCTGTGATGGTATAGGGGTGTATTAGTGCCCAAAGGACCCTTAATGCTGAAAGGTACATGCAGGTTTTGGAGCAACGTATGTTGCCATCCAAGCAACGTCTTTTTCATGGACGCCCCTGCTTATTTCAGCAAGACAATGCCAAGCCACGTGTTACATCAGCGTAGCTTTGTAGTACAAGAGTGTGGTTACTAGACTGGCCTGCCTGTAGTCCAGACCAGTCCCCCATTGAAAATGTGTGGCGCATTATGAAGTGTAAAATATGACAACGGAGACCCCCGGACTGTTGAACAACTTAAGCTGTACATCAAGCAAGAATGGGAAAGAATTCCACCTGAAAAGCTTCAAAAATTGGTCTCCTCAGTTCCCAAACGTTTACAGAGTGTTGTTACAAGGAAAGGCCATGTAACACAGTGGTAAAAATGCCCCTAAAAATGTGTTGCTGCCATTAAATTCAAAGTTAATGATTATTTGCAAAAAAAAAAGAAGTTTCTCAGTTCCAACATTAAATATCTTGTCTTTGCAGTCTATTCAATTGAATATAGGGTGAAAAGGATTTGCAAATGATTGTAATCTGATTTTATCTGCAATTTACACAACGTGCCAACTTCACTGGTTTTGGGTTTTGTAATACCATTTAATATATATTCTATATACCTTTAATATTATTTTTATTCTTCTTTTATTCTGCTATAATAATCCCTACTGCATTTTCTCTTAATATTTAGTAGTTTGTTTTTGTATGTCTTGTATTTCTTCTCTGCCGCTTTCTGTTTTTTATGAATTGTCTATATAGCATATTTTTCTTTTTGCAAACTTCTTTTTGCATTCTTCTGGTCATCCATGGATTTTTAAAAATGTTTATTTATTTTCCTATAATGTATAATCAGACATTTTTTATCATACCAAGATATGTATTTTTCTAAAATATTTCATAAGCTTTATCAACATAATCTTGCTCATAGAATTTCCCCCAACTATGGGACATTTTTGTGGGGCCTCAAGGGGTATGAATATGTCTCTGTTGTCCTGCAGGATATTTAGAAATCCTGCATGACAACATTTATCATTCAACTTTAAGGCGTTAATTTCCTGAAAATTCAAGTCGAATTCCAAATTGTATAACGTCTGAAACCTTTCACTTTAGAGCAGGGGTGTCCAAAGTGCTTCCTAATTACGGTCCGCAGCTCATTTTTTACCAGCCATCGGCACATTTTTAAAATACTATTTTAAAAAGACGGAATTAAAGAGCAAACAAGTGTAAAGTAAGGAGAAAATGTTGCAATATTGACTCTGATACCACAAAATTGCTATGGTGGCAATTTTTTTTTACTTTAAAACTGTTCAAAAAAATAATAAAAACTTATAATCAATGGATGGATCTGAAGTTGTTCTAGAGATTTAGGCGCTAAAAGTAAAAATAATATTGATCCAAGACCTATTTTGAAATATTCTATGAGCCTTTTGGATCCTGAGACCTTTAGTCTGATTTTTTTCTTTAAATGTCATTGTTCAAAAAATAATAATGCATCAAAAGTTATGTTGTTATGAATTATTTACATATTTAAGGCTCCAATTACTTCACATTAAAATATTGCACTTTGAAATATGTTTCCTGGGGAAAAATATTTTGCATTTTTTGTGATTTTGCCAGAAAAAACAGAGGTTTCTTTAGGAAAAAAAGGACATGAAACCTAAAAAAAATAAAAACGATATGGCAACAGATAGATCTGAAGTTGTTCTATAGATATTCAAGTGTTGAAAGTGAAACAAAAAAAAACATTTGCCTTATTTTTTAACACTTGAATGACTGAAGCCCTTTTGGGTCGCTGGGACCTTTAACATTCACCAAAATGGAGGGAAGTCCTAGGACTTGCAATACTGGACAATTAATAAAAATTGTATTTCGATTATAGCTTCTAATTATTATGAAAATAAATTTTTTCAAACAAATAATAGGACATGCTAATTGTGGACCTTATGACAATTAAACAAATGAGAAGCGAACGAGTGAAAAAAGATCATGTTTGTCACAATGGTTGCTACTTTTTATTTGACACAGCGCGAGTATTCACATTCAATAATCACTAAATTCAACAAAAAAGTAAGGCATGTGATTTTCACGTTCGCGTAACCGGAGACGGAGTCACATAATTCGCCAACAAAACGGAATCCGTTTAAAAAAGCTAAATAATATCAGGGAAATTGACGCAAATGTGAGTAAAATTTTGTCATTGTGAGGAAAAGGAACATTTGCTTGGGAAAATAACGTGTCCGGTATCGCTCATTTATCCCCCGACACACTCAACCGCCCCGTCCTGAACTCAACAATGTCGAGACAATCACTTGAAAAAGCGACTAAACCACAAAGCTAAAGCTAGCAAGAACAATCCATAAGCACGCATCTGCTTGTGTTGTTGTGAACGACATCATCGACGTAACATCAACGTACAAACAGTGGTCGCTACTTGAGAGGCTCTCTCTTTTTTTCTTCTTCTTTTTAGCAGCCTCAAGTGAGACACCTCTTTACTTTTCAAGCTGAGAACTACAACACAACACACTTCCCTCCTTCACAATAATAGCACCACGCGCCACATCCGGTCTGACTGCGCAAACAAAATAAAGGTTTCAAAAAAGTACCTTGCACAAACATAATGTACTTAAAGCACTTATTGATATATTTACAAAATGATTATGCTTTGACCTAAAATACTGGTCAAAATTGTCCAAATATGTATTGCACCAATAAATGTGAGGATTTTTGCACTTAATTAACAGACATTTTATTCAAATCTGATTTTACACAAAAAGCACACAATGGTGGTAAAATAAGTGAAAAAGTAAAAAAACGGAATCAAAAATATTTAAAACAGGAAAAATTTAATTGTATAATTTTTTTTATTGCTATTGTTATTAAAATGTATTGTTATTGCTATTATTATTTTAACTTGTGGTTTATTTGTTACAAATTTATATCCACGTTATTTTTTTAAAGTATATTTAAAGTTGCATTTTGGTGGCACAATAAATACCGGTACTCAGGTTTTAAAATTTTTGAATAATCGTGCAATTCATCATGATTACAATATCAATCAAAAATATTTGTGCTTCTTATTTTTAGCATTATCATCCAGTCCTACCCGCATGCTCACATTTTTTTAGTGTGCGGCCCACAGTGGAAAACGTTTGGACACCCCTGCACATTCAAAGACTCTGCACACTCACCATGGCCTGAGCGAGAGTCTTCTGGACAAGGTTAACGCAACGCTGGTACACGGGCTCGCAGTAGGGCAGGAAGCCGCTCTGCAGGGCCGTCGCTACTGAGGACAAACACTGAAGAGAGGGAAAAACAGCCAGTTGGACTCTAATGAACCCGCTGACCACATGTGTAATTCTTTTTTTTTTTCCTGCTTACTTCTAATAAAGGGAAGAGGTCTTTGTCTTCATCTTTCAGCTGGTTCCATTTCTGGATGAGCGGAGGCATCAACATCTGGATGTATTCCTGCGAGGAACAATTCATTGGTACAAACTGAAGTCGAGCATTACGACACGACAAGTAGACGCCAAAAAGGGGTGGTACCTACCGGTTTATTTAGATGGTGTCCCACTGAGTCTGCGAGAGTCCCGATGGCGTCGTACAGTATCAGGAGGTTTTTGTGCTGGTATTTGTTGAAAGCGAACACCAGCGTGTCCAGGATGAACGCCAGGTAGGGCACAAGTTCAGTACAAGCCTCCTCCTCCAAGGTGGCAAAGGCACTGTCATGGGGATAAAGGACCTCGACATTAAGGAGGGTGTGGGGGGGGATATCTAAATTTATCAGATTGTGTCTCACCTGCAAGCGGCTTCCTGCACACGCTTGTTGCTGTCCAGGATGCGCTTGAGAAGCTCGGTCATGAGCGGCTTCAGGTAGACGTCGGGTGGCTGGCTGACGACCCAGTGGGCGTAGCGGCTCAGCGTCCAGCAGGTGATGGAGCGCACCAGGGCTTTCTTGTCTGACAGACACTGGACGAGGTGGGGAATCAGCTCGGGCAGGTACGGGATCATTCCCTGCATGCATCCTGGACACAAAGTGGACAAGTTCATTATTATAGCATCATTTGTTTGTGTGCAGAATAAATTACCAACACTTTGGTGGCAGATCCAGGATATTTGTATTTATCATCCACACATCGCAAGGCATGGCAGTAGTCAACCACTGTGTACTGCACAATATCCCCACCCATTTGTTTACAGCAGAAAAGTGACCACCCTTTGACGAAAATATAGGGAAACATTTTTTTATTTTATTAGCATTAAGTGCCTCACAAACCCAAAAAGAAAAGTTTGAAAACCAAGACTACATTTTCTGCAATTGAGTGCATTTCTACACTATATTTTACCTTGAGATTTATTCTCATCTACCAGCCTTTTTGTCACTTACATGTCCCATGTAATGTACCACAGACATTTTTGTATTTTTTTTAGTGGATACTTTACTAACATTATTATCATTAAAAATGTAATGTAAAATTCCATAACATGCGTGCAAGAAACTCAGATGTTTTGCATTTGGCAACTCTATCCTCTAGCCACGCCCCCGCGGGTAATATGCCTCTGTTTACAATCCATCCATCCATCCATCCATTTTCTACAGCTTATTCCCTTCGGGGTCGCGGGGGGGGCTGGAGCCTATCTCAGCTACAATCGGGCGGAAGGCGGGGTACACCCTGGACAAGTCGCCACCTCATCGCAGGGCCAACACAGATAGACAGACAACATTCACACTCACATTCACACACTAGGGCCAATTTAGTGTTGCCAATCAACCTATCCCCAGGTGCATGTCTTTGGAGGTGGGAGGAAGCCGGAGTACCCGGAGGGAACCCACGCAGTCACGGAGAGAACATGCAAACTCCACACAGAAAGATCCCGAGGCCGGGATTGAACTCACGACTACTCAGGACCTTAGTATTGTGAGGCAGACGCACTAACCCCTCTGCCACCGTGCTGCCTGTTTACAATCCTTCACGTCAAAAACATGCCTTCTTGCTGGCTACTAATAAATGCTCTAGAACAGGGGTGTCAAACTCATTTTAGTACAGGGGCCGCATGGAGGAAAATCTGTGCACACAAGGGCATTTACTTAAAATCATGGCATTAAAACTAAAAAATAAAGACAACTTTAGATTTGTTTTATTTGTCTTACTTTAACCAAAAATAGAACAAACACATTCTGAAAATATTACAATAAAAATATAGAAAAAAATACCGGCATCCATAAAGATTAGATCCATGAAGAAAAGAAGAAAGTGAATGAATGTTTATAGCTGAATAAATTTACATATGCATAAAAATGTGTTTTCTTTTTTAATGAATTAAGTAACGTTTATGACAGGGGTCACCAACGTGGTGCCCGCGGGCACCAGGTCGCCCGTAAGGACCAGATGAGTCGCCCGCGGGCCTGTTCTAAAAAAAAAAAAAAAAAAAAAAAAAAAAAAAAAAAATTAAAAAATTTTTTTTTTTTTTTTTTTTTTTTTTTAAATTAAATCTACATAGAAAAAACACAAGATACACTTTCAATCAGTGCATCAACCCAAACAACCTCCCCCATGCACACTCATCCACACCCACTCACACAAAAGGGGTTATTTCTTTCTGCTACCAATATTCTCGTTCCCACAACATAGACAACACATCTGCAAGGGACACAGTCCCTGAAGCACACATGATTGTATAGGCTGCTGGTCCACTAACATTTTCATTAATTACTATTTTTTATGTATTTATTTTTATATTGTTTTACTTTCTTTTTTATCCAAGAAAATGTTTTTTTTTTATTTATCTTGTTTTATTTTATTTTTTAAAAAAGGGCCTTATCTTCAACAGACCAGGTTGTCAATGAAATTAGATTTGTTTAAAGGGTTTTTTAAACCAGGCCCAGTCCAGATAATGTCCAAGTCGGACTCAGCAACACACACCTTCATTCATGTACACAGAAAAAAATTAGGGAACACAACAGATTGCATATAATTTATAAACAAAATTACATTTTCAAAATAAGCATTTATGTACAGTCCAGATTATGTCCAGGTCACTCAAATTAGGGAACACAACAACAGATATCATATAATCTATAAACATAATTATACTTTCAAAATAAGCCTTTGAGGACTTCTCATCTTTTTTTTTAATGTTTTTTGGCATCATTATTGTTTTCAACCATGTAACTTTCTAAAGTTAGAAAATACTGAATAAATGTTTTAAAGAAAGTAATACTAAGTGAATATCTGTTTTTGGCCTTAAAAATAAACATTTTACAGAGTACTATAATTAAATTGACTAAATCATGATTGTCAATGAACTCTCCTAAAATAACAGAAACCACATCAAGCTTCATAAACAAACCAATCCTTAAACACATTTTTTCAACTTCCACCCAAAACAAAGACACAATATGACAATACCAAAACAAATGCAGGGTGGATTCAGGCTCCTGACAACAAAATCGGCAATCATCTGACTCTGTCATATTCCATAATTTTAACATTTTCCCTGTGGGTAAGAAGTTATAAATAATTTTAATTTGAAAATAACGATTTTGCACATCGATAGTGGTTTTATAGATTAGTTTGAATATGGCATCCCATGGCAACAGGCAGTCAAAAAAGTCCTCCCATTTTCCATTTGTGTTGTATGAGGCAGCCTTCAAAGATTTCTTTATTAAATAAAAATTATATATTTTTCTATTTATTTTAATTCCTTTTTGCCCACTAGAATTTCTTATTAGAGGTTTACAAACTAATAATTTACTAGTTCCATAATTAATTATTTGTTTCCATCTTTTCCCAATTACTCCAGTTAGTTGATAAAATGAAAAGCTTGAGCAAGCATCACCATACATAGCTCTAAATTCATCATACTTCATAATTTTACCATTCTCATTGATAATATCATTGACAAAAATGATTCCTCTTTCAAACATATTTTTCCAAAAGAAAGGCTTTCCATCTATTACAATATTAGAGTTCATCCATATTAACTGCTGCAAAATATCCTCTCTTTTTTCTGGCACATAAAATTGAAAACACCACTATGAGTGGATTGTTTCCTTTATGAACCCCGCCATGTTTCCCAGCAGACTCTCTGGAGGGGATCACTTGTAAAAAAGGATACAATTTCTTTTGATACAGTACATGTTTTTTGTCCAACAGGACATTTGTGTACCACTCAATGTTTAAATACATCTTTGGAACAATTGATGCTTTTAAAGACAGACACATAGCTTCAAGGTTGAGAAGTTTCAGGCCCCCATATTCATACTCTTTGTACAAAACCTTTCTTTTAATCTTTTCTGGTTTGCTGTTCCAGACAAAATCGAAGACCCTCCGCTCATAAATCTTAAAAAAGTTTTGTGATGGAGCTGGTAATGACAAAAACTAATAAATAAATTGAGGAATAATTAACGAGTTGGCAATAGACATTTTACCATACAAGGTTAGGGATTTCCCTTTCCATAATTGCATAATTTTGTCCAGCTTTCTTAGTCGATTATCATAATTTACTGAGCCTAGATCTTCCAGATTTTCTGGGACAACAACACCAAGTATGTTAACTGGTCCATCTGTCCACAAAACAGGCACTTTGCATTCCATTCGAAAGGACGTTCCCTTTAGATTTCCGATCCTTAACATTTTACATTTATCATAATTACGCTTAAGGCCAGATTGCTGTGAAAATATGTCCAAAAGATTAAGAAGGTTCCCCAAACAATGAGGAAAAATCTTATCTTTGTGAATCAGCCTTTTCTGACATGAACTTCATCAAGAACAAACACAGAACACGCCTCACTGATGCACATCTGCAAGACTCACTCAGAGTTGCAGTGTCAAGTTACACACCAGAGTACAACACACTAGTTAACAGCATGCAATGCCAGGCTTCCCACTAACTGACAAAGAAACAGATAACAGATTTGGTGTCCAGTTCAAAGTGTGACATGATTTAAACATTTGAGAGTTTACTTTTGTATTTTACATGAGTTATTATTTGTACAAACATGGTGCAAAGTAATTCATGATTTGTTAAAAAATGTTAGTGGCTAGCTAGTTAAAATGGGATATTGTGATTTCACAAGACTGTCTTAGAAGTGATCATTTGAAAATGTTCAATTTGAAAAATGTGCACTTAGAGAAAATATAAAAATAAATTGTTGCATATTGATATTTATCTGTTTCTATATATATTTATTGTGAGAAATCATTAAGATGATCAGTGTTTCCACAAAGATAAAAATCATTAATTATTAATAATAACAGAGTTAAAGGTAAAATGAGCAAATTGGCTACTTCCGGCAATTTATTTAAGTGTGTATCTAACTGGTAGCCCTTCGCATTAATCAGTACCCAAGAAGTAGCCCTTGGTTTCAAAAAGGTTGGTGACCCCTGGTTTATGACAACCTTTTTCCAAAACACAATATAGAATGTGAGATATAACAGGATAATGCATACATTTACAATTTTTTTGAAAACAGTTACAAAAAAGTGGGACCCCAAAAATTTACTATGGGACCCCATTTTTATGACTTGATGGGGTCCCTGATGGAGTATTGGTGCGTGCAAAACAGCAGCAGGCGGCTGTGGCCTGTGGGCCGGTTCTAATACTAATCAAATATCATCCTGGGGGCCATAGATAATAAATAATTGACTTTGACACCCCTGCTCTAGAACTACAACTGATTCGGAACTAACAGTGTTCGGATCGTAATCATCCAAATATGATTAGCGGCAAACTAGACAGCCGTCAACGTTGTGGCTCGGAGAGCGAACTGAGGCGACAACAAGTAAGCTAGCTAGATGGTTAACTCACTAGCAAGCTTGTTTCGGTGCTCCTGATCATCTCCCCGTCCTGCAGCGTTTAGGCAAGAGGAACAGCAAGCACCTGCGGCTGAGGCGAGCGTTCAACACAGTTTTATTGGATTGTATTTTTATTATTTCATTTAATTAAAAAAACACGTAAGTGATATTTTGACGCAAAAATGAATGTTTAAAAACGTGGATTTACGTGTTTTCGCAAAGATTTCCTATACGCGGCATAGCTCGGTTTGTAGAGAGGCTGTGCCAGCAACTTGAGGGTTCCAGGTTCGATTCCCGCTTACGCCATCCTAGTCACTGCCGTTGTGTCCTTGGGCAAGACACTTTACCCACCTGCTCCCAGTGCCACCCACACTGGTTTAAATGGAACTTAGATATTGGGTTTCACTATGTAAAGCGCTTTGAGTCACTACAGAAAAGCGCTATATAAAAATAAATTCACTTCACTTCACTATGGGGTCAGGGTCAATAAAGCCAACTTTTTGATAACAAGTTGCAAGTGCTTCCACAGGGAAGACTGAACAGGAGTGGTTCCAGCGTGGATCCCTGTGGGATGCCACAGTGCATTCACTATCGATCTGGAAAAAACTGTACTGTACCTTCAGCAATGGCGCCCAACACGAGGATCCCGGACTCTTTCACCACCCACTCGGGATGGAAGAGCAGCTCCTTGAGGAGCGGCAGAAGGTGCAGCAACAGGTCGTCCCTGAACACGTTGGCCAGCAGGTCCAGCGCCGCCGCTGAGCATTTACCTAACAAAACAATAAATATAAATAGCAGGGTTTCCCCTAAGCTGCCAAGATACCTGTGGTGTGTGGTCACAATGACATCATCGAGTAATTTGCTATGATGATATGATTTTCTTAAAAAAGGCTCAAAAAATGTATACCGATACATAAATCTAAAACAAATCTGTTATTAAATAACATGTATATTTTTATCGTTTTGTCATATTTTTTAAAAAATTCTGCTTTTTGTACAAGGTACTTTGTTGAGATATTTTCAAGTGTTTACAGACTTTTAAGGACTTTTTTTTCCAATTAAAAATAACCAGCAAAAAGATTGAGCATCTTCTTCTGGTGTTATTATATAATGTACTCGTGTTTAGAGACTCGACTTCTGTCCCTCGATGTCCCTGACGAAAGAGGCTAGCTGCGAGTATGACGTCACACTTGCTTGGCGCTTTCTCTTCTTAAAAGCCGCCACTGTCCTCTTAATATTTGCACATTTTGTAGATAGCTGTCCACGGGTATATCTGTAATATATATAAAAATCACGTCCACATCACAGACATGCTGACAACACTCCAGAAAATGGCGCACATTTTTGTTTACATCCAGTTTCAGTACCACAGTTTTCGGTAGAGATGTCCGATAATATCGGACTGCCGATATTATCGGCCGATAAATGCTTTAAAATGTAATATCATAAATTATCGGTATCTGTTTCAAAATTATCGGTTTCGAAAAGTAAAAATTATGACTTTTTAAAACGCCGCTGTGTAGACGGACGTAGGGAGAAGTACAGAGCGCCAATAAACCTTAAAGGCACTGCCTTTGCGTGCCGGCCCAATCACATAATATCTACGGCTTTTCACACACACAAGTGAATGCAAGGCATACTTGGTCAACAGCCATACAGGTCACACTGAGGGTAGCCGTATAAACAACTTTAACACTGTTACAAATATGCGCCACACTGTGAACCCACACCAAACAAGAATGACAAACACATTTCGGGAGAACATCCGCACCGTAACACAACATAAACACAACAGAACAAATACCCAGAACCCCTTGCAGCACTAACTCTTCCGGGACGCTACAATATGCTTTTGGAACAGAACTTGGCATTGATCCACCCCATCGTGAGAGCATTCGACGGTGGGTTAAACAGATTAAAAATATGTTTTTTCAACAAGGAGGAGCACCACCCCTTTGGCATCTCAAGTTCGAACTTATCTGATGGAAAGCGTGCCTCAGCGGTGGATTGATAGAAGAAGTGCTAAAGACCTCGCTCACTGCGCTTGGCCTGCCAGATCTCTGGACCTAACTGTGTGTGACTTTTTTCTGTGGGTGTATGTTAAAAGACAAAGTTTATGTTCCTCCCTTGCCAGCAAATATCGATGACAGGAAAGATCGAATAACAGCAGCAATCAACACGACGGATCGCGACATCCTGCGGCGCATTTGGGAGGAATTCTTATATCGTCTTGATGTTGTCCGTGCTGCAGGTGGTGGCCATATTGAGCACTTGTAAAGCATGAAATAAATACTCAAAGTTGTGTACAACACATGTGTTCAAGCTTGGTTTTCCATTTCTCATTTTTGAAATATCGAGTGATCATTTTGCCGTATTCTTTTTGAATCACCCTGTATATCAATTTATACTGTAACGACAAACGGAAGTGTGGACTCAAAAGACGAAAGTGTTTGCATGGGAGGTAAAACCTGTTGGAATTGTGCCGTTTGTTATCATAAGATTGGTAATAAATAATATAAACAGCATCAGACTTTGGGTGATTTTGTCAGGGGGTACAATTTATTATAATACCGTATTTTTTGGTCTATAAGGCACACTTAAAATCCTTTCATTTCCTCAAAAATCGCCTTATAACCCGGTGTGCTTAATGTACGGAATAATTCTGGTTGTGCTTACCGACCTCGAAGCATTTTATTTGGTACATGGTGTAATATGTGTGACCAGTAGATGGTAGTCACACATAAAAGATACGTGTAGACTGCAATATGACGCCAGTAAACAACACCAAAAATGTAAATGTTCCATTGAAAATAAAGAACATTACACACGGCACTCAAAAATCTGTCAAAATGTTTTAGTATGACTTTGAAGCCGCACACTGCAAAAACTGAAATCTAAGTAAGATTAAATATCTCAAATAAGGGTGATATTTGCTTATTTTCTGTCTAATAAGATATTTCTTCTCACTAAGCAGATTTTATGTTAGATTTTTTTACTTGTTTTAAGGGTTTTGGTCCTAAATGATCTCAGTAAGATATTACAGCTTGTTGCTGAGATTTTATGACCTATATTGAGTAAAAACATGTTTGAAACTAGAATATCAAGTGTGTCATCAACACTCACAAGTATAAAACTACTTTTTTAAAGTAATAATTTCTTATTTCAAGCATGGAAAAAAAAATCATGACTTTGACACAATTGTGTCTCATAATTAAAACAGATGACAGCCAAATGGACTTTGCTGTTTTATTTTCAATGAAACAATAGAAAATACGTACTCCTATAGTAGTACAGTTGGCACAGTTGATATTTAACATGTGACATTTCTAACAATTTTGAACAGAAATAGTTCATGCACATTCAGATAAATTCTTCAAAATTACAATTAAAAAAAATTTGGCCGGGGTCCAGGCTGTATATATGCGCACTAATAGACTGAAAGAGCACTAATAGACTGAAAATGCACGCACTTTGCGCGATGATGTCATGTTATCAATGGAAAAATGCATTTTTAGACCATATGATTTGCCTGAGCGGCTAGGAAACACCGAGAGTAACAAGCGGTTGCTTTGTTGCCTTTCCATTAAGAACAATAAATTAGTTTTTAGTATAAGTTTGCTGGTTTCAAGAAATGTAATGCTGAGCGCATATCATTATGTCAAGATAATGGCACTAGCATTTACTTAATTAAAGAATATTTTTCAACATATTGAGCAAAAAGATCTCTTTTTTTTTCTACCAAGAAAAGTGCACTTGTTATTAGTGAGAATATACTTATTTTAAGGTATTGTTGGGTTCATTGAAGTTAGCTAATTTTACTTGTTTTGGAAAGTCTTGACAAGCCAAATTTTCTTGTTCCATTGGCAGATAATTTTGCTTAGTTCAAATAAAATACCCCTCATTTTTGTATTTTTTTTTCTTGTTTTTGAACACTGACTTTTTGCAGTGCACCGCTTGATGGATTGTCGGTCCATTATGGCTACCATAGTGTGTATAAGGACCGCAAAATGGCACCCACTAGCAGACATTATCTGGCGTTTTGTTTCACAATATTATGCAAAACCAACTTTTTTTATCTTCTGGTACCTGCTGATGTTTATTTGAGATATGTATAAGTCCTGAAAATTTGCGCACGTCCGCCACTGTAGTCTGTGCCTATTCCGTAGTTGCTAAGCTTGTTCTTTTTCCTCTATCTTATTGTCATGGGGCATTCACTCTCTGCTGTTGCCATTTCTAATATAAAGTAGCGAAAGTTGTAACTTATATCTCATTTTGCTATGGAAGCGCTAAAAACTACCAGTGTAGTGGGTTTACATTATTCTCCCATGGAACTTTAGTTATTAGAGAGTTCCGGTAAAACTGTTTTTCACGGGACACCTTCCCGCCGTTGTTGCACTAGTGAGCCACGGATGAGGAGATGCTGCTCCGTTGTGGATTGAAGTAAAGTCTGCATGTCATTAAAACAGTTAGCTCCATCTTTTGACACTTTTTCCACTCCCGTCCTTGCACGCTACACCGCTACAACAAAGATGACGGGGAGAAGACGCTGCCGAAGGTGAGCCACGTAAATAAAACCGCCCACAAAACGGCGCATCCTGAAGCGACTTGTAGATGATCTGTAAAACATAATCTATGCAACATTTTGACCAAAGAACCACCATTACATGTTATGTAGACCACAAGGAAAAGTTTTTAATTTAGAAAAAAATCATAATGTGACCCCTTTAATGCGCCTTATAATCCGGTGCGCCTTTTGTATGAAAAAAGACCTGAATAGACCCGCTCATCGGCAGTGCGCCTTATAGTCTGGTGTGCCCTAGGGTCCAGAAAATACGATACTTAATTTCGTGTGCAAGCAAAAAAAAACAAAAAAAACTTATTTTCAAGGTGTGGCGGCTGTAAAAATGTTGTGGGCGGCGCACCACATTCAATAACATTGAGGGGAAACTCTGAATAGATATGTGGGCAGTGGATGCCATTTGTACCAAAACAAGCAACTTACGCAGGTTCCAATCCGAGATGGTATCGTCATCGTCCAGCTCGTCGTCGTCGTCATCTTCATCCTCGATCCCATCGCCCTCGTGCTGCTGGGCGACGGTGCGGGAGCGGTGGAAGCGCGGCCGGATGTCTTGCTCATTGTCGGGAATGGCCTCATCCTCCTCGATGTCACCCTTATGACGAACAGAGAAAGCACATCCGAGTCCATAAGCCCTGTTTCAGTTTGAGACCAGGAAAAAAGCCTCGAGCAACAATAGTACTCCTTGAACGGCTGCCATAGTCTTCCGAACTTGTCGACAGACCAGGGCAACGCTCAAACCAATCAGCAGATAACCTGTGATCACAGTTCCAAATAGATAGATATCGTAAATGTCTTCAACGGAAACACCCGCCAGGCACATTACTCTCCACTTCTCCCAAGAGGCCCTCACATATCCAGCAGGAAACGTCCTGTCAGGACAGGCAGGTTCCCCCCAACCTGAGCTTCTCATTGAGAAGATCTTGTCAACTGAGTTGAGACGAGTTGATCAATTCCATGTTTTAAATTTCAGAGAACAGTGCAAAAGAGAGGCTCTTAAAAAAATAAGACGAGACGAAAAAGCAAAGCAAGAGAGATATACTGCAAAAAGTCAGTGTTCAAAAACAAGAAAACAAAATACAGAAATTAGGGGCATTTTACTTGAACTAAGCAAAATTATCTGCCAATAGAACAAGAAAATGTGGCTTGTCAAGACTTTCCAAAACAAGTAAAATCAGCTAACCTCAATGAACCCAAAAATACCTTAAAATAAGTATATTCTCACTAATAACAAGTGCACTTTTCTTGGTAGAAAAAAGAGACCTTTTTGCTCAATATGTTGAAAAATATTCTTAAATTAAGTAAACGCTAGTGCCATTATCTTGACATAATGATATGCGCTCTGCATTACATTTCTTGACACCAGCAAACTTATACTAAAAACTAGTTTATTGTTCTTAATGGAAGGCAACAAGGCAACCGCTTGTTACTCTCGGGGTTTCCTAGCCGTTCAGACAAATCATAGTCTAAAAATGCATTTTAAATAAATAAATGATAAATGGGTTGTACTTGTATAGCGCTTTTCTACCTTCAAGGTACTCAAAGCGCTTTCACAGTATTTCCACATTTACCCATTCACACACACATTCACACACTGATGGCGGGAGCTGCCATGCAAGGCGCTAACCAGCAGCCATCAGAGGCAAAGGCTGAAGTGTCTTGCCCAAGGACACAACGGACGTGACTAGGAAGGTAGAAGGTGGGAATTGAACCCCAGTAACCAGCAACACTCCGATTGCTGGCACAGCCACTCTACCAACTTCGCCATTTTCCCATGCATAACATGACATCATCGCGCCAAGTGCATGCTGTTTCAGTCAATTAGTGCGCATATATACAGCCCGGGCCCCGGCCAAAAATCTTTTTATTGTAATTTTGAATAATTCATCTGAATGTGCATGATCTATTTCTGTTAAAATTGTTTGAAATGTCACATGTTAAATGTTTAAATATTAACTGTCAGTTTGCTGTGCCAACTGTACTACTATATGAGTACCGTATTTTCCGCACTATAAGGCGCACCTAAAAACCTCAAATTTTCTCAAAAGCTGACAGTGCGCCTTATAATCCGGTGCGCCTTATAATCCGGTGCTCCTTATATATGGTCCAATATTGAGCCACAACGGGTCTCGCAACTACGGGATGCATAACGTAACCCCAGCCTCTACTGTAGAGTCTATTCTATGCGCCTTATAATGCGGTGCGCCTTATAATGTGGTGCGCCTTATATATGAACAAAGTTTTAAAATAGGCCATTTATTGAAGGTGCGCCTTATAATCCGGTGCGCTTTATAGTGCGGAAAATACGGTATGTTTTTTCTATTGTTTCATTGAAAATAAAACAGCAAAGTCCATTTGGCTGTCATCTGTTTTAAAGGCCTACTGAAATGATTTTTTTTTATTGAAACGGGGATAGCAAATCCATTCTATGTGTCATACTTGATCATTTCGCGATATTGCCACATTTTTGCTGAAAGGATTTAGTAAAGAACATAGATGATAAAGTTTGCAACTTTTGGTCGCTGATAAAAAAGCCTTGCCTGTACCGGAAGTACCGTGACGTCACAAGTTGAAAGGCTCCTCACATTTCCCCATTGTTTTCAATGCAGCTAGAGCGTTTCGGACCGAGAAAGCGACGATTACCCCATTAATTTGAGCCAGGGTGAAAGATTTGTGGATGAGGAACGTGAGAGTGAACGACTAGAGTGCAGTGCAGGACGCATCTTTTTTCGCTCTGACCGTAACTTAGGTACAAGCTGGCTCATTGGATTCCACACTCTATCCTTTTTTATTGTGGATCACGGATTTGTATTTTAAACCACCTCGGATACTATATCCTCTTGAAAATGAGAGTCGAGAACGCGAAATGGACATTCACAGTGACTTTTATCTTTTATCTCCACAACAATACATCGGCGAAGCACTTTAGCTACGGAGCTAACGTGATAGCATCGTGCTTAAGTGCTTAATGCAGATAGAAACAAAAGAAATAAACCCCTGACTGGAAGGATAGACAGAAAATCAACAATACTATTAAACCATGGACATGTAAATACACGGTTAATGCTTTCCAGCTTGGCGAAGCTTAACAATGCTGTTGCTAACAACGCCATTGAAGCTAACTTAGCAACGGGACCTCACAGAGCTATGATAAAAACATTAGAGCTCCTCCTACGCCAGCCAGCCCTCATCTGCTCATCAACACCCGTGCTCACCTGCGTTCCAGCGATCGACGGAAGGACGAATGACTTCACCCGATCATCCGTACGGTCGGCGGCTAGCGTCGGATAGCGCGTCTGCTATCCAAGTCAAAGTCCTCCTGGTTGTGTTGCTACAGCCAGCCGCTAATACACCGATCCCACCTACAACTTTCTTCTTTGCAGTCTCGATTGTTCATTAAACAAATTGCAAAAGATTCACCAACACAGATGTCCAGAATACTGTGGAATTTTGAGATGAAAACAGAGCTTTTTTGTATTGGATTCAATGGTGTCCGAATACTTCCGTTTAACTATTGACGTCACGCGCATACGTCATCATACATAAACGTTTTCAACCGGAAGTTTAGCGGGAAATTTAAAATTGCACTTTATAAGTTAACCCGGCCGTATTGGCATGTGTTGCAATGTTAAGATTTCATCATTGATATATAAACTATCAGACTGCGTGGTCGGTAGTAGTGGGTTTCAGTAGGCCTTTAATTATGAGACACAATTGTGTCAAAATCATGATTTTTTTTTTCATGCTTAAAATAAGAAATTATTACCTTGAAAAAGCAGTTTTATACTTGTGAGTGTTGATGACACAGCTTTGCAACACTTGATATTCTAGTTTCAAGCATGTTTTACTCAATATAGGTCAGGGGTGGGCAATTAATTTTCACCGGGGGCCGCATAAGCAACCTGAGCACTGCTGGAGGGCCACACGACAATATTTCAATTAAATTTTGCTCAATATTATTTTTGATATACCGTAAGATAAATAATAATGATGATAATAATAATAATAATTAATAATAATAATAATAATTTAATTTAACCTCACTTAACTTTATACAAAAGCAGATTGCTTTTGATGGTCACTTTATCCTGCATTGTCCAACATTTTTCCCCATCAGATTTGGACAACCATCTGTTGTTAAAAATAGTTTTTAATCATATTTATTTTATATTGTTTTTTATATTGGTTTTATATGTAATTGTTTTTTCTTTTGATTCAGTCATTGGTGGAGCTAAGGATAATATTTGAATATTGTTTTTAATATTGTTGTGCAGCACTTTGGAAACATTTTGTTGTTTAAATGTGCTATATAAATAAAGTGGATTGGATTGGATTGTCACACCTGCCAGCTTGTCCCATTTCAGTCCTAACATGTCCAAACACGCATTTACCTATGTGAACAAGTCATTACCTGTGGTTGTCTCTTTAATTGACTGCATGGCTGCCACCTACTCCGTGATTTGAAAGTCTGCAGTTATCCCACGTAAGAAGAAGAGCAGCTGGAGGTGTCACGTACATCACAGATCTCATCCAAAGTTAGCGAAAAACAGTCCTTGTCTCCGGGCATACAGCGCAACAGAGTCCAATAAGCACTCCTTAATAAACTCTCCGTCAGAAAACGCCTTACTTTTTCTGGCGCTTTTGTGAGAAATGACGAAACTTGTCCTGACGGCTGCATCTCTGGGGGTGTGAAATATGGCACAAAGTCCTTGTTGGGTTTGCAGTTTTACCATCAACGCATCAGCCTCCCTTGCGCGCGCTTCATCAGACACATTCCGGTATTTTCCCTCGCGTTTCTTCGTGTAGTGGCGATTAAAATGATATTCTTTAAACACAGCAAGCTGTGTACCACAAATTAAGCACACGGCTTTACCATTAATTTATGTAAAGAAATACTTGCCAGTCCAAAACACGCCATTCGTCATCAACTTTTCTTTTTTTAGCGTCTCATCACTTGTCGCTGTGCACCTGCACTCACAGGTTCCCCCCGGACATATGGCATGAATAACACATTTCAAAATAAAAGCAGCACAGTTGTATTGCGCGCACGACATATATGTTTTTTAAACTTTATTTTGTAATTTGTTATTGCGCCGTTCAATTCACTCACAATCGCACACGCGCATACGTCCACACGGAAGTAATACAAATAACGCTTTTCAAAACAAAAGCAGCACCGTTGTATTGCACACTCGACATAGATACTTTTTGAAATGTATTTTGAAATTTTTGATTGGCCTCACGCGGGCCGGACAGGGATGCGCAAAGGGCCGGATGCGGCCCGCGGGCCGTACAATGCCCAGGTCTGATATAGGTCATAAAATCTCAGCTACAAGCTGTAATATCTTACTAAGATCATTTAAAACAAGTAAAATCACAAAATCTGCTTAGTGAGAAGAATTATCTTATTAGACAGAAAATAAGCAAATATCACCCTTATTTGAGATATTTAATCTTACTTAGATTTCAGTTTTTGCAGTGGGGAGAAGGAGGGGAATGCGTTTGCCTGTGTTGAGTTTTTCAAGTGCACTTGTAAAGTCTCTTGCAAAGTTTGTACCATAATTATAGAAACGTATATCATTGTAAACGTTAAGTGGTATTTCAACAGCTTCCCAATGACATGCTGGTAATCTTACACAGACCCAACATAATTGGTTGTCGTCCCCAGGGTCACACAAACAAGCCAAGTGGACTAGACGTCACCCCGTGTCGCGGGTCACGACACAGCCACGCCCTGATGTTCAAATATCGAGCGGCGTAAACTGACCTTGAGCATGATGATGTCGATCTCGGAGTACTTCATCCCGTTGACGAGCACCGGCGAGAGCCTGGGGAGGAAGCACGAGGACAGCGTGAACAAAGGGCAAGGACGAGTCCGAGCCAACAAACAATCACTCACAACCCGTTTTGGCAGGGGCGGCGGGTTAACGTGACAGCGGCCTGACAGATGTTTACGGCTGAGGTCAGGAGTCAGGGTTCTTAATCAGCAAGCCTGGACAAGGTCTTCACTGACTTTACGACCCGGGCGCCAATGAATTAACTGCGTTTTGGGGTGTGAGCTGAGAAGGGTGCGTCTTAAGAGGTGCTTACTGGGAAAGATGGCCGCACAGCACCTCCTTGCACACAGGCTGCTCCGCCAGGGTGAGCCAGAACTCGCAGGCCTCCAGCGCCACGTTCTCGTCTTGGTCCTGCGTCCTCAGGAGCATGTACTGGAAGGACAACCCTGGTTAGAGATCTAAGTCCACAGGAACGCGCGACTTGGTGTCACTCACCTCGACGATGTTGTGCATGTGAGGCAGCAGTCGGTCCAGACGGACTTCCAGCAGCATCACGAGAGCCCTGCACACGTTCTTGCGCACCTCAGGCTCCTCGTCTGCCGCCAGCGCAAACAAGTTCTGTACAGGGAACCCAAAAACACCAGCATTTAGGGGTGTAAGTATTTGGTCACCTAACGATTCGATCTGATTCCGATTCCTGGGGTGATGATTCGATTCAACACGATTCTTCATTCAAACAGTCTCCCGCAATGTATTATTTGGTATAATAATTCATCTTTTTTAAAACCGGTCACAGGTTGGAAAAGCTCCACCTGCACTGCAAAAACTGAAATCTAAGTAAGATGAAATATCTCAAATAAGGGTGATATTTGCTTATTTTCTGTCTGATAAGATAATTCTTCTCACTAAGCAGATTTTATGTTCGAGTGTTTTACTTGTTTTAAGGGTTTTGGTCCTAAATGATCTCAGTAAGATATTACAGCTTGTAGCTGAGATTTTATGACCTATACTGAGTCAAACATGCTTGAAACTAGAATATCAAGTGTTGCAAAGCTGTGTCGTCAACACTCACAAGTATAAAACTGCTTTTTCAAAGTAAGAATTTCTTATTTCAAACATGAAAAAAAAAATCATGACACCGACACAATTTTGTCTCATAATTAAAACGGATGACAGCCAAATGGACTTTGCTGTTTTATTTTCGATGAAACAATAGAACATACGTACTCATATAGTAGTACAGTTGGCACAGTACAGTAAACTGACAGTTAATATTTAAACATTTAAGATGTGACATTTCTAACAATTTTGAACAGAAATAGTTCATGCACATTCAGATAAATTCTTTAAAATTACAATTTAAAAAATTAGGTCGGGGGCCAGGCTGTAAAAAAAAATATATATATATATATATATATATATATATATATATATATATATATATATATATATATATATATATATACTGTGTATATATATATATATATATATATATATATATATATATATATATATATATATATATATATATATATTTTTTTTTTTTTTTTTTTACAGCCTGGCCCCCGACCTAATTTTTTAAATTGTAATTTTAAAGGGCTGCAACAACTATCGATTATTAAAATAGTTGCCGATTAATTTAGTCATCGATTCGTTGGATCTATGCTATGCGCTTTTTTTTTTTAATAAAACTGTTTTTAAATTTTTTTTTAATAAACCTTTATTTATAAACTGCAACATTTACAAACAGCTGAAAAACAATAATCAAAATAAGTATGGTGCCAGTACGCTGTTTTTTTTCAATAAAATACTGGATAGGATAGAAATGTAGTTTGTCTCTTTTATCCGATTATTAATTGATTAACCGAAGTAATAATCGACAGATTAATCGATTATCAAATTAATCGTTAGTTGCAGCCCTAATATATATATATATATATATATATATATATATATATATATATATATATATATATATATATATACTGTGTATATATATATACACACTACCGTTCAAAAGTTTGGGGTCACCCAAACAATTTTGTGGAATAGCCTTCATTTCTAAGGACAAGAATAGACTGTTGAGTTTCAGATGAAAGTTCTCTTTTTCTGGCCATTTTGAGCGTTTAATTGACCCCACAAATGTGATGCTCCAGAAACTCAATCTGCTCAAAGGAAGGTCAGTTTTGTAGCTTCCGTAACAAGCTAAACTGTTTTCAGATGTGTGAACATGATTGCACAAGGGTTTTCTAATCATCAATTAGCCTTCTGAGCCAATGAGCAAACACATTGTACCATTAGAACACTGGAGTGATAGTTGCTGGAAATGGGCCTCTATACACCTATGTAGATATTGCACCAAAAACCAGACATTTGCAGCTAGAATAGTCATTTACCACATTAGCAATGTATAGAGTGTATTTCTTTAAAGTTAAGACTAGTTTAAAGTTATCTTCATTGAAAAGTACAGTGCTTTTCTTTCAAAAATAAGGACATTTCAATGTGACCCCAAACTTTTGAACGGTAGTGTATATATATATATATTCCTTGCGCACTAATTGACTGAAAGAGCACGCACTTGGCGCGATGATGTCATGTTATCGATGGAAAAATAAATTTTTAGACAATATGATTTGCCTGAGCGGCTAGTAGACCCCGAGTGTAAGAAGCGGTTGCCTTGTTGCCTTTCCATTAAGAACAATAAATTAGTTTTTAGTATAAGTTTGCTCGTTTCAAGAAATGTAATGCCGAGCGCCTATCATTATGTCAAGATAATGGCATTAGCATTTAGAATTTAAGAATATTTTTCAACCTATTGAGTAAAAAGGTCTCATAAATATTTTTTTCTACCAAGAAAAGTGCACTTGTTATTAGTGAGAAAATACTTATCTTAAGGTATTTTTGGGTTCATTGAAGTTAGCTAATTTTACTTGTTTTTTGGAAAGTCTACACAAGCCAAATGTTCTTGTTCTATTGGCAGATAATTTTGCTTAGTTCAAATAAAATACCCCTAATTTTTGTATTTTTTTCCCTTGCTTTTGAACACTGACTTTTTGGAAAAGGCCTAAAATATTTTATTTTTTTAATTAATTATTTTTTTTCTTCCCCCAATCTATTTTTTTAAAATTATGAATTAATTTCTCTTCGCAATTCAGATGTAAATAATTTGTTGTGCACCCCTAACAGCATTGAACCACTGCGGTCTCCAGTCACAACATTAGGCACACCTGCACAATCTAGGGAGCGCTGCATCTGAAGTTCTGCCTTACCTAAATGAACCAATGATGCTCAGTTAATTGACACTATTAGAGAACAGCTTTTAGCATTACGATATACAACAATATCAGAAACAGCTCAATAAAACCACATAAATACACATAATTGTTCAATTAGTAGCAGCATTGATAACAGCATTGTTATTATGGAGGTTATGTACTGTATTCACCAGGGTTTGTCTGTTTGTTGGTTGTAAACATAACTCAAAAAGTTATGGGTGGACTTTGATAAAACTTTTGGGAAATGTCCCAAACTAGATAAGGAACAAGTAATTACATTTTGGGGGTGATCCGGTGATCATTTCAACTATGTTACCTTACGTTTGCTAAACCTCTGTGTGTTAATGCTAGCGTACCCGCCTCCACCCACAGAGACAAAAAGAGTGGATGACTGACAAAAGGGTTCACTGTGTTTATTTCATTCTGTATAGAGTAAACCCTCTAGCAACCGAAGACGGAAGGACAGGCCAATATCATTATCCTTTGACTAATTAGTTATGTGTTTGCTGGGGCTTACTTAGCAACTTAGTTCAAACGGTTATGGGGATATTAGATGATACTTTTGGAAATGTCAGACATTTGACAAGGACCAAGTGGTTAGTTTTTGGAAAACAAAAAGGTGCTAAGAATTATTTTAGGCATGAAAAGTTCTTGCACAGAAAGAACAGATTCGATTTGTAGCAAATTTATAGCAAGAATTTAGTCTCCTACTGGTGCATTACATCAATATATCCTTGTATTATGGAATAGTGCCTTAGAAACTCAAGACTGCAAAACTCATCTAAATTTTTAAAGCCGGGTTATGCAAAATTATGGACCCATATCGGTTCTACCCACTCTCTCCGAAGTATTTGAGCGGATTGTATATAATAGGTTAAGTGTTGTCATGAATAAAATGAGTATTCCAACTTTATGTCAGTATGGTTTTAGAAAACAGAGCACAACCTGCATGGCAATTTTAGATCCTGTCGACAAAGTGTGGAGTTAGTGTCTTCCTTAAATTGACAAAAGCGTTTGATACCATCAACTTTGACATGTTGTTGGGCAAACTTGAGAGCGTTATGGTGACAGGGGTGTTGCCCTGTGTTGGTTCAGTAGCTATCTGACAGTTAGCAGTATGTGCAAGTTAACAGCCGGAAATGTCAACAGACAACTATCAAATGTGGAGTACCACAGGGTTCAATATTGGGTCCTCTTCTTTTCATCACCTATATAAAATGACTTGACAAATTCATCTGATATTTTGGATAAAAAAACATCTTCGCTGATGACACAAATGTGTTCTTTTCCAGTAAAAACATGGAATATTTATTAGAGCTGTGAATATTTCATCATTTGATTCGATTCTTGGGGGTAACGATTCAATTCAGAATCGATTCTCGATTCGGAATCAATACTTTTTAAATAACATTGGGTGCCACTTATATAATTACCTACATTCCTCCATAAAATATATAACAAACCTGATACATTTTTATATTACTTAGAAGAAAACTGGTTTTGTTTAATAAAATTTGACTCAAACATTTATTAAAGTCAAATACAAATAAGGCAACAAAAGAAGTATCCAACACTTCTTTTCAAAAGTAAATATGTACAGCAGATATGATTATCTACATCAACAATATGATTTGCCTAAGTGATTGGATATAACATTTAATTAAAAAAAATTAAATAAAGCGATTTTTATTTTATTTTTTAAAATAGATTAGGAATTGTTACAACGAAGAATCGCGATTCAAGCCAAAATCAAGAAGAAACTTCACTAAAACTTTAGCCCCAGACTTCTTCTATTTGTTTGAGATGATCATTACTGCCACAAGTGGTGGAAAAGTGTATTACAACTGAGTACTCCTGCGTCCCATAAGGACCACAGCGAACTGATTAAAGTCAATATTTGGCTAATCTTCTAATAGAACTTGTAAAATAAGGGCAATGTCTGGATTATAGAAAGAGTGCAACATAAAAAAATATTATATTGATGAATTCTTACATTTTATAAACCCATTGATGACAGCAAAACTATCAAAATATGTTGGCTTGTTTTATAAAGTCAGACACTCTCTGCCTGTCAAGGCACGTTTAATCCTGTATAGATCCTTATTTCAACCACATCTAAATCACTGCAATATCATATACTCTAACATTTATGAAAGTTATCAACATAAATTACAAATCCTTCAAAAGAAAGTAATACCAACCATACCATGGTCGGACTTTAATGCTCCCTCAGATCCACTCTTTCACAGGATGAAACACTGCGTGAGTACCTCCTGACATAACGCATGCGGGATGTATAATGTGTTATACAAGCTGAATGATGGGCTCTGTGAGCTCATTCCTCTTCCACACATTGACATTACACCAGAAGAAAACATTGCCTAAAGGGCAAATGCCATAAACTCAAATGCACAAGCTTTAGTATAACGCATAAATGCCCAAATGACCGGAATGAACATAACAGTCCAATCACATAATCTTCTTCATTGAGAAAATAAAAAAAACTCTTGAAACACAAATTATTGCTATATTATACCACACTATGAAGCCCAAAGGCTGAAAACCAATTATGGTCATGCGCACCAAGATATGTATTATTTACATGAATTAATTATTCAACATCTATTATTGTTGTATGCATACTGAAATAGATATACATAATATAAGCACATTACAATATGTAGGACTACCAACTACTAAAAAATGAGTGGAAGAGTACAAATTGAAACTGTAAGGATGTGTGAATGTATGAAAGGTTGAGGAAATGGTTTAGGATGTAAACATGTGAAAATGTTGGGAATGTTGTACTTTTATTATCTTACATGTACTGTATTGGGGCCCCTGCTTATAAGCTATTACAGCTTCCTGGGAGTTTCCCTTTTACAAAGCACTTACAAATCATATAAATCTGAAGTGTAAGGACGTGTATAATGTTTTGAAAATAAAGAGAATTGTTTTTGTTGAAGGTGATTAAGGATTTATTTTTATTTTTGGAGCGTTCAAGTGTTTTTGTAGTTACTATAATTATTACTAGTTATCTCGCTTCTAATATATATTTTTTGGAAGGGTGGAACATGGACAAAGGAAGAACACAGTGAATTAACTGTATTATGTTAGTTGTAATAATATATTTGTTTAAATTATAAATTAACAAGTTATAAATACATTTAAATGAAATACAAATAAAAAATGCTCTGTTTATGATGCTCAAATAACATTATTATTATTTACGACTAATGTGTAACCAATTTTTCAAAAGTTATTAAATATTAAAGATATGGATTATTAAAAGTGGTGAAAATGCACAAATTGTTGGTCAACTGCTTTAGTACATAGTCAATGGGGCTCAAAATTTTAAGTGTGACCTGTTTATTAAAAAAATAAAATCATAGTTTTCTTAATATTTACCCCTTTTTTAAAAAGGTTGGTATAATTTGAAAGCTTACTAAATAAAGAATCTGAAAAAAATGTCACAGTTACGTGTATTTTCAATTGATTAAATTCATGAAATTGGCTTTGGAAGTGACGGAAAAATTGAGTAAACGTGGCTGCTCGAACTCTACTTGTGAGTCACGTCACAAACGACCGGGTAATCGGCGGGCCCAAAAAAAATCGGTGTGCAAGTCGATCAGTTGAAAAGATATTTGGCATACTCGCAAATAAATGTATAACTTATATTACAAGTGGGATTCTAATGAACATTTTACTCACCGTAGATGCAGGGGAGTTTTGTCAAGTGTAAACTTGCCAAACTTTGTGGCGCGAGTACTTGTTCAATCCGAAAATGTTGATTTCCGGTTAAACTAGGACAGGGGTTTTTTAAATTTTTGACCTAAGTTTTCCTCTACAGAGGGGCCTGGGGCCCACTCAAATTCAAACACTGATATAGTAATCTTGCTCCTAATTTTAGTCGTATTCAACAATTATATCCAACCTACTTACAGTTTAACATGATAAACTTGTCAAATGATATGAACGCATGTGTTAATCACAAAGATTGTTATCAAGGCTTAGGTCAGACTGATTGCCAAAATAAATACTAATTAAATGCAAAAAAGAAGGAAATGGTAAAAACTGATGAAAATAGACTTAAAAATGCATTTAAAAACATAAAAAAATAATGAATAATAATACATATTAGGGCTGTGAATCTTTGGGCACCACACGATTCGATTCAGAAGCGATTTGAAACGATTCCCCATTTTTAAATCAAATACTTTTTTAATAAATTCGGTGCAAGTTTCATGATACACTACATTCCTCCATACTATAGATAAACAGCTCTGATAAATTACTATATTACTTAAAAGAAAATGGTTTTGTTTAACATAAAATTCTACCCAAACATTTAATAAAGTCAAATACGAATAAGGCAACAAGAGAAGTATCCAACACTTCTTTTTTGTAAAGTAAATCTGTACAGCAGATATGATCATCTACATCAGGGGTGTCAAACTCAAATACAGAGTGGGCCAAAATTTTAAACTGAACAAAACCGCAGGCCAAGGTTGAACAAATGAACCTTTTAATAGGGACCCAAACAAGTTTTGCATTGAATATTGAACAAGCAAGGCTTATATAACTTTATAGTGACATGCAAAATCGAGTTTCAAATAATAATAATAATAATAATAATAATAATAATAATAATAATAATAATAAAAAAATATCAATGGCATATCAAATACAATTTAAATAAAACATTACAATTTCAATAGGGTCCTCTGTCCCATTGTAAAAGGACTCCCGTTGGGATTCCTTTTACAATGGGCCACGCGGGCCCTAATAAAAATTGAATGCCTCTTTTCTATTTGCAGCCTTCTGAGGTAAATATCAACATTAACTTTTTCCACAGGCTAATAAATTTGAAAATAAAATAACAATGAATAAACCAACCATTCAGTACTTTAAACTGCTCAGTTTGCAACACACTGATCTAATGTGATGTGCCCAAGCCAGATACCTGCCATCTTTTCTTGGATGCTAGTTCATTAATGTCGGGGCTTTGAGCTGAGGCAGCCTTCATTATCGAACGAAGGTGTTCATCAGTCATTATATCTCGTAGTCCAGCCGGACCACAGTCTTGGGGCGTGACTTAAAGGCATTGCCTTTAACGTCCTCTACGAGCTGTCGTCACGTCTGTTTTTCATCCATTCTAACAACGTGCCGGCCCAGTCACAAGATATGTGCAGCTTCTGTACGCACGCACACATGAATGCAACGCATACTTGATCAACAGCGATACACATTACACTGAGGGTGGCCCTATAAACAACTTTAACACTGTTATAAATATACGCCACACTGGGAATCCACACCAAACAAGATTGACAAACACATTTCGGTAGAACATCCGCACCGTAACACAACAGAACAAATACCCAGAACACCTTGCAGCGCTAACTCTTCCGGGCTGCAATATACACCCCCGCTACCACCAAACCCCGCCCCCCACCCCAAACACACACATTGTAGCATCCCGGAAGAGTTAGTGCTGCAAAGGATTCTGGGTATTTGTTCTGTTGTGTTTATGTTGTGTTACGGTGCGGATGTTCTCCCGAAATGTGTTGTTTATGGGGCCACCCTCAGTGTAACCTGTATCGCCGTTGATCAAGTATGCGTCGCATTCACTTGTGTGTGTGTGTGCGTGCAGAAGCCGCACATATGTGACTGGGCTAGCACTCGTTGGACTGGATGAAAAGCGGACGTGACGATTTTCGGGAGGGGCACTGAAATTTGGGAGTCTCCCGGAAGGGTTGGCAAGTATGAGAATTTGCGGTGAATGCGGTGTTACCGCGGCACCGCCGTTGTATATAATCGGCGGGCCAGCTCTAGTGTTAATTTGATATCGCCAAAAGGGCCAAGTGAAATTACACGGCAGGCCAATTTTGGCCCGCGGGCCAGAGTTTGACACCCATGATCTACATCAACAATATGATTTGTCTGAGTGACTGGAAAGGACAGATTTTCATGTTTTCATTTCTATTTTAATTTTCTATTATATATTCTAACTTTCTATTTTTTATATACTTTGTAGCACTTTGAGATTTTAACAAATGTAAAGTGCGTTACAACTTCATTATTATTATTATTATTATTTAATAATAATAAAAAATATTATTATTTTTTAATCAATTAAGAATTGTTACAACTAAGAATCACGATTCATGCCAAAATCAAGAAGAAACTTCTCTATACTTTAGCCCCAGACTTCCTCTGTTTGTTTGAGATCATCATTATTACTGCCACAAGTGGTGGGAAAGTGTTTTACCACTGAGTACTCCTGCATCCCATAGGAACCAAAGCTGAGAAGCAGCTATTTTTTGGTTAAGAAATACTGAATGTGTTCTACGTCATCAGTAATATTAATTTCCAACTTATGTGTAATCAATTTCTCAAAAACTATTCCTGAATTTGTCAGTGAAAACAAATGGAGCAACGTGAATAGGGTTTAATCCCAATGAGGACGTCACTGTTGTTTTTTGGAAAGGCAGAATTTTCCTTGGTTTTGGATGCCATGGGACTGTGCGACCGTGTCGGATGTTCTCTCCATGGGCGATCATGTGACGCCCGGGTCTAAGACTTGCCTCAATGAAGGAGTCGATGTGCAGCATGAGCGCCTGAGTCCGGCTGATGATGAACTGGTTCACACAGGCGATGGCATGGGACCTGCGAGACGAGCACAAGGGGTCACCACATGTTTCGCTTGCAGGCGCAGCGCTGCGAAAAGCGGTCATATGTGCTACTGCCGCACAATCGCCTCCACACAGGAGTGGAAATGTTTTAGGGGAATTTAGCTGCGAGATGAGTCAGATTAAGTGGGAGGAAGCCAGACCTGATCTTGGGGCTGCTGTGCTTGAAGAACTGCAGGAACTTGGGGATCATGACGTTCAGAGGCCGATCCAGCATGTCGCTGTCCAGGATCTCAGCGGAGTCCTCGCAGATCTTCTGGAGGGCTCCAAAGGCCCCCTTGATGGACAACAGAATAATAATGTGATAAAGCCAGTCCCCAAAACATCTGCCATATTTACTATACAGTATATAGTGAATCATACACTTAACCCTTGTGTAATGTTCATATTGTTGTTACTCAGCCAGCGTTTGTGGGTCTGATGGACCCGTTGCATTTTGTGGCTTTTAATGCCTCACAATCAAACACTTTTATGTTAAAATACTGATGTTTACCTTATCCCAATAAACATCTGTTCAGAATTTTAACATAAAAGTGTTTGTGAGGCATTAAAAGACACAAAATGCAACGGGTCCATCAGACCCACAAACGCTGGCTGAGTAACAACAGTATGAACGTTGCACGGAAAATTTTTCTGGCAGTTTCTGCATCCCACAGGGATTCTTCTTTTGTGTTTCTGCACCTGCAGTTCCCACACAAGGTTGCAACATTGCTTGTCAACACTGTCTGCTCTCATTTTCTCGCACATTTGACCCTCTGATGTTTTGTGTACCTACACTCTGTCCTCCTCCTGTCTAGGCCTGCTGTGTGTGTGTGTTTGTGGGTGGGTGTGCGTGTGGTACACAGAACATCAATTTCCACACTTCTATTAGCCCCGGGTCCAGTGGACCCGGACATCTTATATGTAATAGAAATGTGTAGAGGGGGGTGTATGGTGTGTGGTCATTAAATATGTATTCTGATATATATTCTTCACAGAAAATGAGCCAAAGTCAGTGAGTCTCAGTTTGAAATATTAATTAATTGTACAGAGAACAAGGAAATGGGATAAAATTGCAATGGTATGAAAAGGGGTAGGATTAAAGAAGCTCAGCTTCTTCCTACTCCTTTTCGGACGAGCTGTAATGAAACAACTGGAAATATGTGATGCATTATATTGTATCGTATGCATGTCCGAAATAAACTGAAACTGAACTGAACAGGTGCATTATTATGCACGACCAAGTCTGTGGTACAGTATGCGTGTATGTGGTGTGCTAAAAAGCAAGAGTTGCACTGCCATCTACTGTTGGAACTTCAAGCTAGACAGACAGTCCTGTTAAAATGTGTTTAAAGCGAAAATACCCACCAAAAAAACAGTCGTTAAATAATAAATGAATGTTTGTGAAAGAATATGCACAAATGGAGGAAAACACTTTGATTATGTCGGCAACGCTCATGTGCAGACTGAGAGGTAGAATAGAATAGAGAATAGAAAGTACTTTATTGATCCCTGGGGGAAATTCAGCACCACAGTTCGCTCACAATAAACAATAAACACTTAGGTATTTTTTACATGTGAATAATATAAATACAGTCTATTATACAGCATTATTCACATGTGAATAATATAAATACAGCCTATTATACAGCATTATTCACATGTGAATAATGCTGTATAATAGACTGTATTTATATCATTCACATGTGAATGGTATAAATACAGTCTATTATACAGCATTATTCACATGTGAATAATGCTGTATAATAGACTGTATTTATATTATACAGCATTATTCACATGTGAATGATATAAATACAGTCTATTATACAGCATTATTCACATGTGAATAATGCTGTATAATAGACTGTATTCATATCATTCACATGTGAATAATATAAATACAGTCTATTAAGGTGTCGACTTAAACGTGTTGCATTGTATTAGTGTAAAACATACTGAGAGAATGTACGTATAACCCCAATAAATGCCTTAACCCCAATGGATGCGGTTGAGTAACCAAAAAAAAAAGTAACCAAACATTATATGAAGAAATAATCTTATATTCAGGCTTTACCATTCATATTTCTGCTTTAAAACGAGGCAGCTGTGAGACGTTGATTTAACCCCCGTGGTTCTCAATTACTTTCTCGCCCCCCCCCCCCCCAGCTGTTAATATATATTTTTTTAAATCTGTATGTGTCAAGATAGTTCTTTACCAACATTAAAGAAGCTGTTACGCCATTGCCCCGTGGCGCATCCCCAGGGGGGCCCGTCCCACTATTTAAGAAGCACTGCATTAAACGTTTGGAACTTGCTCAGTTAGATTTTTCTAGGGAACATGAACACACGCGCACACACACACACACACACACACACACACACACACACACACACACACACACACACACACACACACACACACACACACACACACACACACACACACACACACACACACAAGTCCTCGTGCTGTGAAATGGATGTTCTCAATAGGCGGCAGAAATCGGCGTCTGGCACCACTATGTTGTCCGACACCTTCCAAAATGTGTTTCCATGGAAACTGTTGCCATGGCGGCATTGCTACCAGACGAGAGATGCAGAATGTGGAGGGTCGAAAGGGAAAAAAAAGGAAGATTTTTTTTATAAAAAAAAACACTGCTGTTCATTGCATTTTGATTTGGGGGCCTCTCCCGAGGTTTGTATGACATGTTCGGAGGGCGGGGGGGTCTTACTGCATTCCGGTGATACTAAGATGTCTTGTGTGAAGCCCCCCCCTACCCCCATAAACATCCCAGACCCTCCCCTCTTCCTGAAAGTCCTGTTCAGAAAGAGCATTAAATAGGAGGATTAAGCAACAACTGAACTCGTTCAGGAGGTGTTTAAGTAGTGAAATATGTTTCCCACTGCATGAAGATCACTTTCCCTCCAGATTGGAGTCAGTTTCAATCGGCATCGTAACGGATTCCCCAGCAAGTCGTGCCAAATCTAAATAAAGCAAACCGCCGTCACCTGCTCGCGTCTTTTTATAGAGACGATAGACAGCCGCAGTGCAAATGCGGCGACACGTGGCGCTCTTTTGTGTATTGCTTAACCGCTACTAGCGGCACTACTTGGCGACAAGAGCTTGGGTAAAACAATCTGAACAGTCCACATACTCGTACCATTAATCCCTCAGAGGTTATGTATCCTTAAAAGGGAACTGCACTTTTTTGAGGGAATTGTGCCTATCGTTCACAATCATTACGAAAGACATGATGACAGATGGATTTTTTTTTTTGCATTCTAAATATTAAAAACCGTATTTTTCGGAGTATAAGTCGCACCGTAGTATAAGTCGCACCTGCTGAAAATGCATAATAAATAAGGGAAAAAACATATAAGTCGCACTGGAGTATAAGTCACATTTTTTGGGGAAATTTATTTGATAAAACCCAACAGAATAGAGATTTGAAAGGCAATTTAAAATAAATAAAGAATAGTGAACAACAGGCTGAATAAGTGTACGTTATATGACTCATATATAACCAACTGAGAACGTGCCTGGTATATTAACGTAACATATTATGGTAAGAGTCATTGAAATAACTATAACATATAGAACATGCTATACGTTTACCAAACAATCTGTCACTCCTAATCGCTAAATCCCATGAAATCTTATACGTCTAGTCTCTTACGTGAATGAGCTAAATAATATTATTTGATATTTTACGGTAATGTGTTAATAATTTCACACATAAGTCGCTCCTGAGTATAAGTCGCACCCCCGGCCAAACTATGAAAAAAACTGCGACTTATAGTCCGAAAAATACGGTACATTTGATCAAAAGTCCGCTTACAATGGAGCCACACTATTCTGCCAATAAAGTTATTAAAAAAACATCCAAACAACTTCATTAGGGTTTTATATACAAAAGTATATATGTAATGTAGTAACAGGCACATTCATAATAACATTTAATATTTATGTATTTTGATCATTTTAAGCATTAAATTAAAAAAACACATCACAACGCTTGCTTTTTTTTTTCTTCATCACTGATTATCATCATATTTTTCGGACTATATGGCGCACTTAAAATCCTTTCGTTTTCTCAAAACTCGACAGTGCGCCTTATAACCCGCTGCGCCTAATGTACGGAATCATTTTGGTTGTGCTTACCGACCTCAAAGCTATTTTATTTGGTACATGGTGAAATGATAAGTGTGACCAGTAGATGGCAGTCACACATAAGAGATACGTGTAGACTGTAATATGACTCTATTAAACAACACCAAAATTGTATATGTTCCATTGAAAATATAGAACATTAAACACGGCGCTCAAAGATCTATCAAAATGTTTTAGTACGACTTTGGTAAGCTATGAAGCCGCACCGCTTGATGGATTGTACTGTGTTTCAACATACGAGTATTTTTATGGTGTGTGTATAGCGCAAGACATTATCTGGCGTTTTTTGTTTCGCAATATTAGGCAAAATCCACTTTTCTTACCTTCTGGTACCTGTTGATGTGTATTTGGGATCTGCATAAGTCCTGAAAAATTGTGCGAGTCCGCCTTTGTAGTCCGTGCCGACGCAGTAGTAGATAAGCTTCTTCTTTTTCTCTATCTTCTTGTTATGGGACACATTTCTGGCCTTGTTGTTGCACTAGAGAGCCATGGATGAGATACTGCTCCGTTGTTGATTTAAGTAAAGTCTGAATGTCATTAAAACAGTTAGCGCCATCTTTTTACACTTTTTACACTACCGTCCTTGCACGCTACACCGCTACAACAAAGATGACGGGGAGAAGACGCTGTGGAAGGTGAGCCACGTAAATAAGACCGCCCACAAAACGGTGCATCCTCAAGCGACTGTCAGAAAGCAGCTTGAAGATGATCTGTAATACATCATCTATGCAACATTTTGACCAAAAAAAACACCATTAAATGTCACGTAGACCACAAGGAAGTGTTTTCAATTTAGAAAAAAAATAAAAAAATATCACCCCTTTATTGCGCCCTATAATCCGGTGCGCCTTTTGTATGGAAATAAACCTGACTGGACCCGCTCATCGGCAGTGCGCCTTACAATCCGGTGCGCCCTACGGTCCGTAAAATACGGTAATCACTGCAAACTTCATGAGAGCCATCAAATATAATAAAACACCACTTACTGTGCAAGGTCTTCTGTCATTAGGATGCCGACTTCTAGGATGTTCATATATTCCCATTTAAATGAAAAATGTCTCATAATCCTCGCCAAGAAACGAGGATTCTTATTTTTACACTTTTGTGGCGCTTAATCATGTAACATGTTAGGGGAATAAACTTACAGGGAGCAGGAACGCGAGGAAGAAGCAGACCACTTGATGTAAACATAGGCACACACGGAAGTCTGTGTTAGCGCTTATAATTACAATATCATTAATACTTGGTTAATATTCAAGTCACAAAATGTAAATAGAGTATTGTTGGCGCTTTTTCAATGGTTATTTATCTGATGTTATGGGCGGAATAGCGGAGCTCCCATTGGCTCCGCTGTAAGAAAACTTTTATTTACGTTTATTTAATATTTAGAATGCATTTTTTTAAAATCCATCCGTCATGTCTTTCGCGATAGCCAAAACTCCCCCCAAAAGTGCAGTTCCCCTTTAAAAAGGTCCCCGATTGTGTAAAAGGGACTTTTTGACGGTGATATGTGGCCGTACAGGTTGTACACCAGCCTTAAAACTCATCCCTCTTGCTTATTTCGACCACTTTTGAGAGCAGAAGGGCTCAAACTCTCACTTTCAAACTTCGCCAAACAGGTTTTGCTGCACGTCTTAAAAGGCAGCCTGTAGATCTGCCAACTGTATGTCAACAGACAGGACAGACCTACGTTTGAGCGTGATTTTCTTCAGTGAATACATTGGCTAACCTAGCATAATGTTGCTAAAAAAAAAGCAATTTTAGCACTGCCGCAAACATACCAATGGTAACTAGTGTTGCTGACGTTTATGTATGTCCTCCTGTAACACTCCTTAATGTTACGTTGTTTGTCATAAATGGCATCTATTACCTTGGACTAGGGCTGGGCAATATGGCTGGAAACTGCATCGCAATATAAGTGATTTATACCAGTCGATATCGATAATATTTTTTATGACTTATGGAAGAAGATAAGGAGCAGAAGAAAAATATATGAAATGTAAACATTTTCATTTCAAATGTAATTTTCCTTTGATTATAATCCCCTCAGCTATCAAGGCAGAAAGGAAATGTCAACACAAGCATGGAAAACACTCAATGTAAAGAAAATTGTAAAATCACATTGAACATTTTAAAGTAAGCTCTTCAAATGAAGGTGAAAAATAAGGAATATGTAAGAAATGCTTAATAAAGTGTAACAAAATAGTGCAAAGTGTGAAAATGTAAACATAAAGAAACCAGAGAATAACTATTTTCTACAGGTTTAGTGCCAGGAAGTTACAGCTGTGCTCTAAAGGGTGAGCCTGCCTTGCATAATTTACAGACCACATTGGTCAAGACTAGGGCTGGGCGATACGGACAAAAAAAGTATATCTCGATATATTTTTACTTAAACTCGATATTCGATATACACTACCGTTCAAAAGTTTGGGGTCACATTGAAATGTCCTTATTTTCGAAGGAAAAGCACTGTACTTTTCAATGAAGATAACTTTAAACTAGTCTTAACTTTAAAGAAATACACTCTATACATTGCTAATGTGGTAAATGACTATTCTAGCTGCAAATGTCTGGTTTTTGGTGCAATATCTACATAGGTGTATAGAGGCCCATTTCCAGCAACTATCACTCCAGTGTTCTAATGGTACAATGTGTTTGCTCATTGGCTCAGAAGGCTAATTGATGATTAGAAAACCCTTGTGCAATCATGTTCACACATCTGAAAACAGTTTAGCTCGTTACAGAAGCTACAAAACTGACCTTCCTTTGAGCAGATTGAGTTTCTGGAGCATCACATTTGTGGGGTCAATTAAACGCTCAAAATGGCCAGAAAAAGAGAATTTTCATCTGAAACTCGACAGTCTATTCTTGTTCTTAGAAATGAAGGCTATTCCACAAAATTGTTTAGGTGACTCCAAACTTTTGAACGGTAGTGTATATCTCCATATATTTTCCGGTGAAAATATTTATATAAAGATTCATTTTAGAGCGTGATTGACTGAAATTGAAGTGAATGACAAATGTACTGTAAACAGTCAGTGGCACTTTTATTAACCCAGTCAGTCAAGATGGGTATTAACAGCACAGAAAATAAACTGTTTAAGTAGCACAGAATTACATAACATAAATAAAATGGAAAAACAAAAAATGTATAAATAAAATAGAAACATTCTTTCTACATAAAATAAATAACATAGCTGTGCAAATAATACAAAATGTATCAAACTCAGATAAAAAATTAATTTGCAGGCAGGCACTTTTTAATTCCCAGTCGACGATGTAATGGACTGTCACACACGTACGCTTCTGTGGTCCTACTAGAACAGTGTTTTTCAACCTTTTTTGAGCCAAGGCACATTTTTTTTCATAAAAAAAATTACAGAGTGTTGTTAAAAGGAAAGGCCATGTAACACAGTGGTAGAAATGCCCCTGTGCCAACTTTTTTTGCAATGTGTTGCTGCCATTAAATTATAAGTCAATGATTATTTGCCAAAAAAAAAAAAAGTTTCTCAATTCGAACATTAAATATCTTGTCTTTGCAGTCTATTCAATTGAATATAAGTTGAAAAGGATTTGCAAATCATTGTATTCTGTTTATATTTAAAAATTACACAACGTGCCAACTTCACTGGTTTTGTATATTTATGGAAAGTAAACTAAAAATAAAATGAACTTTTATGAACTTATGGTCATGATTAATGTTAGGCCAGGAGAGAACGCCCTGCTGGCGCTGACGGCACACCACTGCTGATTTCAAATTGAGACCTTTAACAAGCCTTTAGGGTTTCATTGAAGGCGACAGCGCAACACTACAACAAACCCGGTCCACAAAATGCTATTTGACTGTGTCCAAGCAGACTTCCCCCCCCCAACAACCTTAAAGCGTCAACAACTAAGCAGCTTTGAAGTTTCCAAGCTGCTTTTCAAAATCACAGCCAGCCTTATGAGGAGTTGCTACATTTGCTGGCTGTTGCGCATCGTAAGCCTCCCACACTTCGCGAATCTTAGCCGTGACCTAAATCTTTGCTCGGGAATAAGCTTCATCAGACGGGAAAAGTGCACGGACGCTTTAAGGACGAATGCCTTTCTGTGTCACAAGTCTTTTTTCTTTAAAGGTCAATCGTGCCAGCGATGGAGGGTCGGTCGGCGATGTCACACGTGTGCTGCTGGACACGTTTGTGCAGGCATCAATCAGGCGTGAAACGAGAGTGTGTTTTATTGTTTACACACAACCCAATCAGTGTTTGCAAACAGTACACGCGAGTGTCTCAGTAAACAAAGTCTGCAAAATGAGGTCACACGGTGCACTGGGTACAAACCGTGTTGAATAATCTGTATTTGCGCCGGTCGCTCCAGCTGTGACAGAGTCACTCGCTCATCTGGCCAGCGGGATCGCTACCCAGGCGCCAGCTCTTCCTTTTGCATCGTAAATCAAATAGACACACGCTGCTCCTTTAATGTTAGACAAACGTATGCCCTTTAAAGACATAATAAGTAACATTAACAAAACCATCAACTAGCTTTAGTGTGTGTCAATGGCATTGGTCTTACTCATGTCAAATGTCAAATACAGATATGAAATCATGGAACCAAAAATAAAATGATATAGGGTCAAACCTTCATTAACCACCTAACATTTAACATGATTAAGCACCACTAAAGTGTACAAATAAGTTAACCAAAGAGCCAACAGGTCACTGAATTTACTGGCGGACTGACGTTACACCCTAGTTCTGGTACAACTTTCTCCCTTTTGACACAATAGCCATAATGAAGCCTTGAGTACTGGCCGATACTGATATTGATCTGATACCTTATCAGCAGGAATCAAACATATGTTTATTTTTTGGAAATGTGGAATGTTAGCACAGGTTTGATTAAGTGAAATTACTCATAGAATAAAGGCAGTTATAAAAAACACTAACCTTTCTATTCATAAACATCTGGAATGGACTTGTGCGGTCTTTAAGACCTGCTCAGTGGCCTTGTGGTTAGAGTGTCCGCCCTGAAACCTAGTAGGTCGGGAGTTCAAATCCCAGTCGAGTCATACCGAAGACTATAAAATGGGAGCCATTGCCTCCCTGTTTGGCACTCAGCATCAAGGGTTGGAATTGGGGGTTAAATCACCAAAATGATTCCTGAGCGCAGCCACCGCTGCTGCTGCTCACTGCTCCCCTCACCTCCCAGGGGGTGAACATGGGGATGGGTCAAATGCAGAGGATAATTTCACCACACCTAGTGTATGTGTGACTATCATTGGGACTTTAACTTTAACTTGAAGTGGAGTGGAGTGGTAATTGGTTTTTTGGGAAGCCTAATGGCCATAATACATTATTACTGTTATTTTCTGGACTATAAAGCGCACCGGCATATAGGCCGCACCCACTAAATAAATAAAAAAAATTTAAATTGTTTTTCATGCATTCGCCGCTTCGGGTTATAAGCCGCAGATATACACGTAGTGAAATAAATTATATACACAAAAAGATTTTGCAAATACTGTATTTTTCGGACTATAAGTCGCTCCGGAGTATAAGTCGCACCGGCCGAAAATCCATAACAAAGAAGGAAAAAAACATATATAAGTCGCACTGGAGTATAAGTCGCATTTTTGGGGGAAATTTATTTGATAAAACCCAACACCAAGAATAGACATTTGAAAGGCAATTTAAAATAAATAAAGAATAGTGAACAACAGGCTGAATAAGTGTACGTTATATGACGCATAAATAACCAACTGAGAACGTGCCTGGTATGTTAACGTAACATATTATGGTAAGAGTCATTCAAATAACTATAACATATAGAACATGCTATACGTTTACCAAACAATCTGTCACTCCTAATCGCTAAATCCCATGAAATCTTATACGTCTAGTCTCTTACGTGAATGAGCTAAATAATATTATTTGATATTTTACCGTAATGTGTTAATATTTTCACACATAAGTCGCTCCTGAGTATAAGTCGCACCCGCGGCCAAACTATGAAAAAAACTGCGACTTACAGTCCGAAAAACACGGTATGTTATCGACATACCTTGATTGTTTCCAAACGGTGTCTGTAACACGGCAGTAAAACAGCTGATCAAACAAAACAGAAGTCATCGTCATGGACCCACTAGCTGCGGAAGCTAGCTCTCCAATCAGCTAAACAGACTCAATAACTACTGTGACGTTTTGAATTTACTGAGGAATTTGTGAAACAATACAAAAAAGAATGCCATTGTAAGTTAATAATACTAGAGCAGACCCTCGTAGACGTGTGAGCATATTTGCTAATGCTAACGACGCTAGCTTCAGTACATTACGATAGCATGTACAAATATGCATGAAAACACTCCTACAGACATCACACATGAGACAGTTTAGTAAGCATGAATTGTTTTAGTTAATTTGTCAAACTTACAAACATTGCTTGGAGTGATGAATGAAGAATCCATATGAGTAGTTACACTATGGACGATTAGAAGACGGAACGGCACTTGTACCTCCGGTTCAAAGCTTTAAACAGCATGAAACACTGAAGCCATTCACCCAGCAGCACCTGCACTGAGCGAACTCATCCAAAAGATGGCGCCATTGCACAAACAATAACACAACAATTCAACGTATTTACATGTTTAATGAAAACTATTTGCCTTATGGATGTCAGCAAAGAAAAATGCATAAATTAGCCGCACCGTTTCAACCAGGGTTAAAAAAAGTAGCGGTTTCTAGTCCGGAATTTACGGTCAAGTAAATTTAAAATTGATGCGGACACAGTTGTTACTGGATACTGTCTAATATGCTTCTGCTATTGAGACTTTGTATGTGTAAGTAATATGCAACTATAATTATTTGATACTTGTGCTGTTTCAGACTGCAATATTGTTCAATGATTAATAAGTATGTCTAGCATGTGTGCTAAGCTGTTGTGTAGCTGTGAGATCCTAGTAGCTTATGGCCTACCAATGACTTGACTAAAATACAAGACCATGTTTGTGTGTTTTATGGAGGAAACTCCAAATGGCTGTACAGCTTTACACAAGAAGGACTGCTTGTATTGAAGCGCTTTCATCAGAGATTTTACATGCAAGCCCACAGAATCCTTGCTATTTTGCTAAAACGAACCAATATCCGATATCAATTTTGGATCGGGACTACTAGTTTGACATTTCGGTCAAATTTTCAATCGTGCAACCTTTGGAAGCAGCACTTGTGTTTACAGTCCAGCGTAAATTAAGCACTACCATGAACACACCAGCTTCCTGCTCAGTGGCCTAGTGGTTAGAGTGTCCGCCCTGAGATCGGTAGGTCGTGAGTTCAAACCCCGGC
>NC_084738.1:59130479-59215479 GCF_033978785.1 Entelurus aequoreus | reverse complement strand
ACACACACACACACACACACACACACACACACACACACACACACACGCACACACACGCACACACACACAAACACACACACACAATAATGATTAAAATAATATAATATATACACAGCACAGAGCCGACAGTATTAAATAACACTGTCATTATAACTGTGGGGAATAGTTACAGCCAGCGCGTGTCTGACAGCAATGTCTTGACGCCAAAGACATGTAGGTCATTGCAGTGCAGACGCCGGAGTCAAGAGCTCAGCAGTGCCAGGAATCAGGTTTATAATTAGAGCGACCCATATTCCGAGCGCCCTCATCGGGTCAGCGGAGCCATTGGCCGATGGAACCTGGCTGCGACGCGCTCGTTCGTTGGTTGTGCATCGAGGAACAAAAAAAGCCACAAGAGATTGGCTTCTTACCTTCGGATTTGAGCTTGGTCAGAACAAATATCAGGTAGTTGTTGAAGTCTGGAAACTGGTTAAGCTGCTCCAGTCTCTGTGGGGAGAAGCGGTTGAGGAAAAACAACTACAAATTTAGCATGTGTACATGCTGCCCTTAGATGTGTACTTGTGTCATAAATGACATAGTTGTTGACTGCTGCTGTTATTGATCACCAGCTTCAAGCACCGTGTCACAAGTCCTGAAATACTGCAACCTTTGATAGACGGGACATAAAAGCACAGATCAGGTTTGGAAACATTTTTATCCGAGGACTATAGCAATGACCTTGAACACATGAAAAAATTTAATATCGGTTCATCCTCCAGTCTCAGCGGACATTAGTTGGGAGATATCAAATTCCTCCAAGCGCAAAGCAAAGAATCGCAAAAACTGACAGACAGACGTAGACACTGATATTACTCTGTAATTAGTCGCAAGGGCACATCTTTTAAATCCATCCCTTTTATCTATCGACATCATGCCCTGTGAGTAGATATGGCAAAATTCAAACTAGACCATTAGTTTTTTATTTTACATGTAAACACATTTAGGGAATATAAAGTATGAATGTACATATACAGTGCATAGCCTATTATTTGTGCACTATTGTCTCGTGATGCACCAAAAACTCACTTTGATCCAAAAACAGGATTTTGTGATGGCGTAGACAAGACCCACGCGATTGTCTGGAGCGGGGGAAGCAAGTCTGCAATGTGGATGTACTTTTAATATATCCGACATGTACCCGTGGACAGCCTTCTACAAAATGTGTGATGTGTAAATGTTAAAACAAATGTGGTGACTTTTAAAAGGAAAGAAAGTCCAATTGGAGCAACAGCGCGAAGCAAGAGTGACCTCGCAGTTCGTCGCAGACATCGAGCAAGAGAAAACACTAACACCAGAAAAAGATGCTACATTTGTTGCTAGTTGTTTTCAATAAAGAAAAAGTCACTAAAAGGATTGGAGAAGTCTCTAGAAACATTCTCAATGAAGTACAATAATAAGCAGCAACAATTGAAAAATAGAGCAAAACGATGAGAAAAAATATATGTTAATATTAATTACTAATAACAGATTTGTTTTTTAAAAAAATTCAGCTTTTTTAAAGAAAATACATACATCAACGCCGATTATACAAGTTATGTGATAGCGTCATATTGACCACGCCACCATCCTGACGTGATTTGATTATTAAGCTCCCCATCGCCACAGAAATATGCAAATTGGGGGGGAGGCCCTGTAAACCAGTGGTCCCCAACCTTTTTGTAAGTGCGGACCGGTCAACGCTAGCAAATTTGTAGGGGGGGTAGGGGGGTATGGTATTTTTATTTTTTTTTGTAATAAAAAAATACAATCATGTGTGCTTACGGACTGTATCCCTGCAGACTGTATTGATCTATATTGATATATAATGTAGGAACCAGAATTATTAATAACAGAAAGTAACAACCATTTTGTGCGAATGAGTGTGAATGAGTATAAATGGGGGAGGGAGGTTTTTTGGGTTGGTGCACTAATTGTAAGTGTATCTTGTGTTTTTTATGTTGATTTAATAAAAATAAAAAATAAAAAATATATATATATATATTTTTTTTTTCATGTGCGTGCGGCCCGGTACCAATCGATTCCACGGACCGGTATGCACTTCCTGCAGCTGCGCATGTGTATGAATCCTGAAAACACGGAATTGTAATTGCACATCGAAGGAATCTTTCACGAGAGTACAATCGTTATATACTTGTCACGCTATGTTTACTTTATTCTGTAATTTCCATGTTTCACACTATAAACAAATGCATGATTAATTAAATAAACCAAAAGTGCTCCCAACTTGCGGCATTTTGGTGAGGACGGCGGAAAAGATCATCAGGAATCCTCTTCCTCCTACCCAGGAGATCGCAAAAAGCCGCTGCCTGACCAGGGCTCAGAAAATCTGCAGAGACTCCTCCCACCCCCACCAAGGACTGTTTTCACTGCTGGACTCTAGAAAGAGGTTCCGCAGCCTCCGTAGCAGAACCTCCAGGTTCCGTAACAGCTTCTTCCCTCAGGCCGTAAGACTCTTGAACACATTAAAATAATACCCTCAATTCCCCCCAAAAATGGATTAACTGGCTGGAATATAAAGACAATATAACATACATCCATAAACGTGGATGCATATGCAAAAGTGCAATATATTTATCTGTACTGTAATTTATTTATTTATATCTGCACCTTATTGCTTTTTTTATCCTGCACATCCATGAGCTAATGCAACAAAATGTTGTTCTTATCTGTACTGTAAAGCTCAAATTTGAATGACAATAAAAAGGAAGTCTAAGTCTAATTTGATTTTTGACATCTTCACAAGAAACCATAACCTAATAAATCGTATATTAGATTTTTTGTTATGTTTTTGTAATTTAAAACACGAATATTAAATGATTAAAAATAATAAAATAAAAAAATAGCATGATTTAGTGGTACAGTCGCAAGAAATACCTGCACAAATGCAGTGCGTGCATGAATTCCAATGGGGAGCATGTCTCGCCAGAACACAGGCCAAATTCATGACTGAATAGAGTGTCTTGTATACATTTACCCTCCGTTACACCCTTGGAATCTAGAGGGGTCTGAATACTCGCTGAATATAGCAACACAGCCACTAAGCTAGCAACACTGATCCCCTCTTGCAACGTGTTCTTATTCTCTGGCAGACCAGGTGTGTACGATGCATACGGACACCTAAGAGGTAATGCCAAATCTCTGTTTGGCGGGCCTGATTGTGTGGGAAACACTGGAATAAGCTACTGTATTCACAGGGCATTCAATCACATGCAAGTGGACTGTTGGGTGTGTCTTAGAAGACGTTTCGCTTCCCATCCGAGCAGGCGTCATTGGTCAGACTGATGAAGCCTGCTCGTCTTCTAAGACAAACCAAACAGTCCAGTTGCGATCGACTGAACACCTTGCGAATGTAATGGACTGGATAAATGAAACGTCTATAGACACTGAACTATGTATTATTCATGGCACATTATATATTCTATTACAGTGATTTTCAAATTGTGGTACTCCAAGAAGAAAATGACCCCTGTGGAGCCCATCAACATCCAGGGCCGGGAGGTGGCAGTAGCGGGGCAGTACAAGTACCTGGGAGTCCACTTGACCAGCAGACTGGACTGCAAGGACAACAACAAAGCTGTATACAAGGGTATGTGTAGACTCTTTTTTCTGAGGAAGCTTAGGTCCTTTAATGTGTGCAGCAAACTGTTGGGAGACATTTTTTCAGTCTGTGGTGGCCAGTGCCCTGTACTTTGCAGTGGTTTGTTGGGGGAGCAGCACCAGCAAAAGGGACTTAAACCGGATTGACAAACTGATTCGGAAAGCCGGCCAAACTGTTGGCACGCGGTTGGAGGCGTTTGTGTTAGTGAGGGACAGGAGGAGACTGGACAAACTGCTCGCCATCATGGAAAATCCTGCCCACCCACTCCACCTGACAATTGAGGGACAGCAGAGTTCATACTCCAACAGCAGAGTTCATACTCCAACAGGCTCTTTCAGCTTCGTTCCTACAGTGTTCGATTCAAGAACTCCTTCCTTCCACACTCCATCCAGCTGTATAATCACTCGCCATACACCAATAGATGATATCTATCTATGACCTGACACCTTCTATGTTAGCTACCTCTCTTTGTTTATAATGTATATTTTCTGCTGGATCTACTCTCTATTTTATGCTGCCCTTTTTTTGCTGCAGCTGTTACATATATTGTAATATTGTACATGGTAATTGTTATATATTGTATATATTATATAAACATATAATATAATATATATATATATCCATCCATCCATCTTCTTCCGCTTATCCAAGGTCGGGTCGCGGGGGCAGCAGCCTAAGCAGGGAAGCCCAGACTCCCCTCTCCCCAGCCACTTCGTCCAGCTCCTCCCGGGGGATCCCAAGGCGTTCCCAGGCCAGCCGGGAGACATACTCTTCCCAACGTGTCCTGGGTCTTCCCCGTGGCCTCCTACCGGTCGGACGTGCCCTAAACACCTCCCTAGGGTGGGTTATATATATATATATATATATATATATATATATATATGTATATATATATATATATATATATATATATATATATATATATATATATATATATATATATATATATATATATATATATATATATATACACATATATATATATATACACACAATATGTAAATATTACATATATGTTATATTTTATATTACTACTATGGTAAATTTTTAGTCTACTTAATACCTTTTGTTTTCGCCCTTTTTTTGTGCCATTGTGTGCATTATCCTTGCCATCCTTTGTAACTGAGCTACTGTGTGCAACAATTTCCCTTGTGGATCAATAAAGTTTGTCTAAGTCATATAGTTGTATGCCAAAAAATCTTTGTTAAATATTCAAACAGTGTGGCCAAAAATATTAAATATACTTGTTAAACCTAACCTCTGCCTTGTTTCTTATTTATATTGAGGCCAACTATGCTACTGTATTTTAACGTTGGTCATTACGATGGTACTTGGAGAGCCAAGAGTTTTCTGAGGTGGTATATTGTGGAAAAAGTTTCAGAATCACTTTTCTATTATTTTCTTTCCCTTGTTTTTGCATGTGAATGTGCTGCCACTACAAAACATGGTGCACAAAAAAAATGTGATTTGATTATTAAGATCCACAGTCATGAAACAAATCAAACCTTAATCAACACGACACTGAGGCGTGATTACTATTGGAGTACTCATCTGATATCTTGACTTAGGGGCAGCCCATATGTGCATTTTAAGTGCAGCGTTAGTCATAACTACATTGCAAGTTTACACAGTATTAATGATTTGTTTCCTTTAAAAGTTTTTTACATGATAGATTGGCACCACAGTCGTCTGATAAATTACAATACTGTGAATGAATGTTGTGGCATTCCTACTATACAGCTTTAAGGTTATTACATTTGTATACGCTGCAAGCACTAAATAGTATGCAAAAAATGTGTATTTTAATTATTACAACGCAGAGTCATAAGACAAATCAAACCGTAATAAACATGACAGTGAGGCGTAATTACTGTTGTAATTTACATACTTTGCCATCTTGACTGAGGGGCAGTCGAATGCTTTTTATGTGCAGCACTCATAATTCCATTAGTTGCAAGTTTATACAGTATAATAATGATTGGTTAACTTTTTTACGTGATAGGGTGCCACCCCGGTTGTTTGCAAAATGCAATGTTGTGAATGACAGATGTGTGACGTTTGCGAACTGCAAAAAGGGAACTGCATTTTTTTGTGGAATTTTGCCTATTGTTCACAATCATTATGAGAGACAAGAACACACTTTTTTTTTTAGAGTTTTAAAGATGATAAAAAAAAGCTTGGAAGATGCGGCTAATAGCAGTCTCTATTGGAGCCCTCTAAACAACTTTAAAACCCTCCATCAACGTTTTATATACACACTGTAAGTCTATATATATATATATATATATATATATATATATATATATATATATATATATATATATATATATATATATATATATATATATATATATATATATATATATATATATATATATATATATATATATATATATATATATATATATATATATATATATATATATATATATATAAATAATGTAGTAACAGACACATTCATAACAATAAATATGTTCCATTTTTTTACCGTATTTTCAGCCGTTGTGTCCTTGAGCAAGACACTTTACCCACCTGCTCCCAGTGCCACCCACACTGGTTTAAAAATGTAACTCAGATATTGGGTTTCACAATGTAAAGCGCTTTAAGTCACTTGAGAAAAGCGCTATATAAATGTAATTCACTTCACCTACTTATTTGTGTATTTTTCCCTCTATTGCTAAAATACATTTTGTGCAACAACATTTTATGTCATGATCCGTGGCCAGGATAATGTTTTGGTATTTTCGGTTAGTTTTGGACTCCCTCAGTTCCTGTTTTGTGTACCCCTGAGTTTGTTTTGGTTGCTTATTATTTTCACCAGCCTCTGATTGGTGTTTGGGACGCTCACCTGTGCCTTGAGCACTAATCAGAGGCATTATTTAAGCCTGCCTTTGCCGATCAGTCGGCCTGGCCTCTTTCTGTTACGTGCGGGGGGTCGCAGCTTGCTGCGAGGTTTGTTCCTCCGGGATGCAAACGGACCACTCCGGACAGGACGTGCGGGTAGGAACTTGATTTACTTTTCGAAAATCAAAGAAGCACCAAAAACAGAAAAACAAGACGAAGGAACAACGTGTCGATCGCACTGGAAGCTAAGGCTATCACTTAGTAGTGATGTGTTGATGAGGCGTTTCGACACATTGCAAAACTGTATTGATACTGTGTCGATACTGTCACTAAATACTGACATCTGCTGGACATTAAAAATCTCTACAGGCAACCTATGGACCGACTCAACTGACACTGATTTTATGACCTAGTATATACAATAATATAAACCAAGTCATTGTATTTCATTTAGGATTATTTCATATCTTCATTTAAATAAAAATATATTTTTATCTTTTTTTAGATACAGTCAATAAATAATATGAGCATGTATCATAACATGGAAATCTAAGAGAACGTGTTGTGAATGAGGATGCGTGTGGACTGGGAATTTTTTTAATACACATATTTAAAAAAAAACAGTTTTTCCAACATATTAAATTTTTGACGATTTCTCTTCCTAGTTATTATTTCTCCGGCTTTCTCCCGCTCACAGGGCACAGAGGAGGCGTTAGTGCGACACAGTTCACGTACCGGTCACGTGACCGAAACAGCTCATGATCGGTCACGTGACTTTCTAAAAGCGGTACGCGCACCGACACAGGGTTTTGCTTTTGAAGAATCCTCCATCAAGTCTTTTATTGGGCGCCAAACAATCATCCATGCCACACCCACTTCAAGTCCACATGCGCCGATGCATTGGTGTTGCCGGAACCATCACTACCACTTAGCATAGACTATGATACAAGCAATACTCACGTAGCAGGTTGCGTGTATCAAACAAAGAAGCCAGGCCGACTGACCGGCAAAGGCAGGCTTAAATAATGCCTCTGATTAGTGCTCGGGGAACAGGTGAGCGTCCCGAACACCAATCAGAGGCAGGTGAAAATAATAAGCAACCATGGCAACCAAAAAAAATTCAGGGGTACACAAAACAGGAACTGAGGGAGTCCTAAACTAACCGAAAATACCAAAACATGATCTGGGCCACGGATTGTGACAGTTTTATAGGTGAGGGTGAATTCAAAACAATGATGTCACTTTTAAAGAATAGGGAAATGGCACCAACTTATGGAATGTTGACAGTAAAAAAAAAAACAGTAGTAGAATTTCTGACCTTTGACCTATATTTCATGTCTGTCAAGAATGTATGCTCATTTTGATTTCTCTTCTATTCTGTGTGAATTTTAAGTCATGCCAACAGAATGCCAACAGTCAACAGAATGTGTTGACTGTCTAAAGGATTCGAGTTGTTATGGAACAGATAGGGAAAACAAAAAGACATTGACGCACTAACAAGAGAGATAAGAAAGGGATAAAGTCAAACGAAGAGAGTGTTTTGGTAGCCATTATTCCATGCTGTCGGGCGCGCCCGGGGGAAAACTTTCTGTGTGCTCGACAACTCAACCCAACCATTGTACCATTTGATTATGAGTAAAATAAAACTCTTGTGTTAAATCTACTTTGGTTCTCATTGACAACCTGGACTTTCCACTACACAAATTGGCGTCACGAACAGGATGGTCCAGAACTCTGCAAGTTAACATCCGCTCCCGGCTTCTCTCTCAGGCAGACAACGCTTGCACGCGCGCATCTAATACAAGGTAAGCTATTTTGCTTATTGTGTAAAAGTTGTCTGTCTGAAGAGAAACGGGATCGGTAAGACGAAAACTGAATTTTTTTTTCATAAAAGATAGGCCTAGCAGGTTCTCCAAAAACAACCTAGACTGGGGCATGTGTTGGTTGGCTTGAGTTGTTTTATATGTGATGATTTGTCTGTGTGTTTGTTGAAAACTTGTGATTTCTTGTTTTTAGCTATAAGGGGATTGTTAATACAATTTTGGTGGTTTGGAGTGTTTTTGAAGCATAGACGATGTGAGACGAAAAATTTCTTTTAACCTCTTCATCCTCTGTCGTTGTTGGCAGAGGATGCTTTTTTCTGCAAGTACATTAGGTTAGCCGGAGTTGGACACAGCGAAATTTACGGCAAGGTTTGCTAACTGGTGTGACATTTGGCCCACACAAATTTATGACGTCTATGAAGGTCCTACGTATCGGTCTATGTGGAAACTGCAGCCGGGTAAAAAGCCTGATATAAGGTGATCGTTCAGTGACTCCGGTAAAGGAGATCAACTGAGCCAAGTTGTCACGAATTTGGAAATTTTCTGCAGTATAGATGGATAGAGTTAAGGGCTCCAAATGGTAGAGCCTTGGTGAAACTATATGGACTGACCAGACACGATGTACTGTAGGATTGTTGGGTGATTCCTAGTGATTCTACAGCGCCTTAGGCCGGTTATCCGTGTTGGTCAGGAAGGATAACGCAGGTGCTGCTTCAATGAAACGGGTTAATCGCCGTTGTATGAGCAATGATGGAACATGGTTTTTGTGATATGAGACGGCCGATTCCACAAAAGCATGCGTGCATTAGTTGTTTATATTTGTCCGGACATGGGGTGGTATTGTAATTTATAAATGTGTGTATAATGATGAATGCTGAAATGTGTGTGTATTGAGTGAGTCAGTTTATGTTGGTACATTTAGATATATGCGTAATTTAATAACTTTTGTGTAGCACCTGTTTTCTTATCTGTTTTAATTCCCCTCTAATTGTCTATTCCCCTCTTCTGAAAGGCAAACATTATACCTCTCGGTATTCCCCCTCCCTCACGCAACCTCTCCCCTCCCCTCCCTTCACGCTTTTTCTCACAGCCCCGCTGATCTGTAAAAGTTGGGAAATTGTCTAAAATGTGTGTGCTTGTGAGAAAGTAGACAAAGTTTATGTACAGAAAACATATGAGTGAATGATCTATCCATTTAATTATCTTATTCCGCTCTCGGAGGTTGGATCGCGGGGGCAGCAGCCTAAGCAGGGAAGTCCAGAATTCCCTCCCCCCCTTGGCTATTTGTCCATCTAAGAGTGAATGATAAATGTTGTTTCTTATTATTAAGGTTCTGATATGATACAGCTGTGCTTCTGGAGGAGAAAAATAGTTGACTGTTGCATTTATTTTTAACTGTGCTGGTGATTGAGACTGTGCGATATTATAGTTGTAAGAAGGCATTGAAACTATAAATACGGAAAAAAGGCTTTCGCTCTCTGGTAAATTCTCTGTGTGTGAGTGCGTGTGTGACGCATATAAAAGAAAAAGGAGTCTCAGCTGGGAGACATTATGAGATAAGAGTGTGTCATTGTGACGAGGCTGTGTGAGTGACAGCTGCACGAGACTTGGTTCGAAGAGGTGTGACACAGCTAGGTTAGCACCTCTTTTTGCTTTCAGGAGAGCGCCTACAATTAAAAACATGGTCATGTATAAGAATATGATTCCCAAAAAGACCACCACATGGTTGACAACAACAACAACAACAGGCATGTATAGATGTGGTAACTGTGCCTGCTGTAACAATACAACAAAAACTAAATCATTTAACCATCCTCACACTGGGAAGAAAATTCCAATAAGGGAATTCATCAACTGTAAGTCAACTCATGTGGTCTACATGCTATTATGTCCCTGTAGCTTAGCCTACATTGGAAAAACCAAAAGGCCGCTAAAACAAAGAATATCTGAGCACAAAACAGCAATTCGTACAGGCAATATGGACTATGCCATTGCAAGACATTACTCTGAAGCAAACCACGGTTCACCCTCTTCATTAAGATTCTATGGGATTGAACAAATCATGATGCCCAAAAGAGGAGGAGATATTTTGAAAAAACTATCACAGAGAGAAATGTTCTGGATCTACACACTCAATACTATGACACCAAATGGACTCAATGATGACTATAGCCTAAAATGTTTTTTAACATAATTGTTCCTTCTGTGTCATTGTAGTCATCCAGTATCCAGTCCAGTGCCATCTAGTGTATGCTAGTCCTAACAACAGTGTTTTGCAGAAGCTCCACCTGAAAATTGGTCCCAGCATCAGCAAGGAAGAAGACATGTGATTGGTTCCCCAGTAATTGGATCCAATTCCCAGTTGTGAACTCTGAGTGTGTGTGTATGTATAAATTGACACTGAAATTGTATGTACTCTTAAACGCTCTGACGAAGGCCACGTGCCGAAACGCGTAAGCGTTCCTCTTTTTTGATGTGAGCAATAAATCAAGTGAAATGTGAGTATTTTGTCCTACTAGTCTTAATTTTGGGATGTGCTACCTTTTCAAACATTTTTGAAACATTTACTGGATTACTTTTTTTTGGGTTTGGCACTCCATCTTGAATCACATTGAGAAGCGCAATCTCCTTTTTGAACCAGCATTGAGCTAGGTTAGCATTGAGCTAGGTTAGCATTGAGCTAGCATAGCATTGGATTAGTTTAGCATTGAGCTAGGTTTAAAGAATAAATAAATAAATAAAAAACTATATATATATAGTGGACAGCTGTACTCAATCTGAAGAGAAGGCTGACAGGTTGGTTTTGATAATAGGAAAAATAAAATATACTGTATATGAATAAATAAACATTTAAATATCAATACATACATGTGGACTGGGACATTTAAGCATTGTTAAATTCATTAGTCATTAATTATGTGTGTAATATACTGTATTGAACAGCCTTGTTGCTTATCTGATCCATCCAGTTCCTGTGTGGAAGTTGAGACAAACACACACACACACACACACGCACATCATAGGTTGGAACACATTGTAGCTTTGAATTAATAATGATATAGCAAACACATTAAATAAAATTATATTTAATAAAGGTAAATTGATTATTTAATTATATTGACATTATTATTATTTCAAGAATAATCACGATGAAGTAAAATTTCAATTTATATTCTAAAACATCTAAAAACATCTGTGAATCAGAGTCTGAGGAAGTACAGATAAGAATCGCCAACACTCAGCGCCATAGTCAAAACTAAACGTAGAGAAGCGTTAAACAAATTCTAATCAGAAGGAAGACAGACCAAAATATGAGAACTTAAGTAAACAGACAGCAAGTAAACCAGAAATAATAATGTAAATAAATAACAAAGAAAGCACATTTCTATGTGACATTGGTGCATGTAGAATTACATGTAGAGAATAAAACTAAATGGAAATAACTGTCTGCAAGATGAGCATGACGTTATGAATTGTGCTCGGGGTAATAATAGACAGATAGATAGACAGATAACACGTTATTGATTACTTCAGGAGAGTTCCCTCAGGAAGAAGAAGTAAAAAGTAAACAGTAACTAATAAGGGTATAAATGGAAACAAAATAGAAAAATATTACAAGGAAAATAAAAAGAACAGTAAAATAAGAATATAACAAGAGAAACTAGGCATTAGCGACCGTGTTATGAAAAAGTATTGTACTGTTATTGTTTTGCATTCCCTGTCATCCTAGCCCCCCCAAAGAGGAGTTGTACAGTCTAATGATGTGTGGGACAAAGGATTATTTATAGGCAAAATCAGTAGTTCTCAAAGGAGGGGGGTACCTGAGATTTTAAATATTTTAAAATAGCGACAATTCAAAATCCTTTATAAATATAATTATAGAATAATACTTCAACAAAATAAATATTTAGAATTAAGTTCACAAGTCCAGATGAATCACTATTACAATATTCAAAGAAGGTTGATGATTGATTATATGTATAGAAATCTTTATTATAATTTAATCACTTGTTTAATTTTTAAAACGTTTTAGTCATTCTTATATTTTTTTGTTGTCCAAATAAGTCAAGTAAGACCACAACAAATGAGCAATATGGTGCACTGTTATACAATTTAATAAATCAGAAATTGATGACATTATGCTGTATTTTATTTCTTTATTTTACTGGAAAAAAAGGGGGTTGAAAAGCACTGCCCTAAATCATATTTAGAGCTAAAATTATTTTATAAGACTGATTATTTTGGATTATTGTGTTTGTATTGAGAGAGAAAGAGAGAGAGCAGGTGAAGGAAGATTGTTTGTTTGGTTGGTTGAGTGAAATGGGAAGAAATCAATAGGAATAATTACATGCAAAATGGAATAAAACTATGAGTGCAATAGATAATGAATGAATAAATGAAATAAGTTTATTTTGGTCATATAATTAACCAGTTTGTGTGAGCAGTTTAACAGTACAGATTAGACAAATTAACATTCATACACATTTACACACAGAAAGAAAATAAAAGAAAAAGGATGACCGAAAAAGGAATAGGCGGAAGCCAAAGATTATCCTATACATTCACTGAACATTAAATTACCTGGAACATCAACGATAAAAGATGAAAGTAATTGTTACTATATTTCATAATGTTCAAAAACTTCACCTTTCAAAGGTCTCTTAAACCATAACAAAAAACTACATGTGTTCAGCTCATCACTGAGGATGGTCCATCATTTAACTCCTAGAACTGAATTACATTTGTATTTGTATTTTTATTTTACTTGACCTATTTCAAAAATCATTCTTCCCCGTAAATGATAGTTTTCTCCTCATAATGTAAATAAGATAAGAATACAAACTGGAAGGCTGTTGTTCTTTACTCGAAACATAATTGCCATTGTTTTAAAATTAGATTATCTGAACATTTAACACAATATAACTTATAAAAAATGGATTGGTAGGATCATAATAATAATGCTTTGTGTATTATTGAAATGAGCCTTTTAAGTTTAAGTATTGGGTCTATATTTCTTCTATAAACATTTCCCCAAACTTCAAAACAATATTACATATGGAAAAATAAATGAATGACATAACATATGCAGACATTTCTTATTCAGCATGTGTTTTACTTTATACCGAATGGCAATGGATTTGGATATTTTTCTTTAATATGTTCAATATGCGGCTTCCAACATATTAATGATCAATTACTATTCTCAAGAATGTAGTTCATATACTCTGTCAATTTCCACTTGATTCAACTTTAATTTTTGTTTCACAAATTGACTTTGCACCCTGGACAGGTCGTCACCTCATCACAGGGCCAACACAGATAGATAGACAGACAACATTCAAACACTAGGGCAAATTTAGTCTTATTAATTTCCCCATATTGAGATCTATTACTCAAAACAACTACTTAACCACTATTGTGAAACATCTTTCTAATTTATGGGAGTATTGGGATAGGATTGAGGAAGATGTCTGCTGTGGTGGTGGTTAGTTTGGAAATCAATTTAATAAAAGTAAGTTTAAGTCGGGTAACTTTAAAGTGTAGTCTGACATTTTTAATTTGGAGTAATTTATTTTTATTTACACATTGCAGTACACCATACTTCTGGATGTTGAGCAAGAAGAGGATAATGGCATGACAGAATAAAGTTAAAGTTAAAGTTAAAGTACCAATGATTGTCACACACACACTAAGTGTGGTGAAATTTGTCCTCTGCATTTGACCCATCCCCTTGGTCACCCCCTGGGAGGTGAGGGGAGCAGTGGGCAGCAGCGGTGCCGCGCCCGGGAATCATTTTTGGTGATTTAACCCCCAATTCCAAACCATGATGCTGAGTGCCAAGCAGGGAGGTAATGGCTCCCAAAAATTTTTTTAGTCTTTGGTATGACTCGGCCGGGGTTTGAACTTGCGACCTGCCGATCTCAGGGCGGACACTCTAACCACTAGGCCACTGAGATGAAGGAGGCAAACCAAATCTCAACAGCTTTCAGTTAGCTATAGATTTTGAGAGTATAATGCGAATAACTATAACTTTACAACTGTTTGCTGTGAATAGTGCTGAATAATAATTACAAATAACAACCTACATTAATAATTAGAATAAGAGCCGATATGTAAAGTGTTAAAAAGAGGAGAAGTGTGATTAGGCCTGGCGCGTAGAGCATGGCCTTGTGTGTTTGTTGTGACTAGGTTGGATAACCAGTCGGAGACAGGCAAGGCAAAGAGGGGCAGCTTTGTTTGTGTGGCGTTTTTCATGCAAAGGGCAGACTCAAAGTGCTTCACAGACAACAAAGTGAAATGAAAGAAAATAAAAGCAAAATTAAAATGCAGACAACAAAAATAAAAACAGTGCGGACGTTAAAAGTTAAAAGATTAAAAGATTTAGCTGAAAGATAACGAGAAACGTGAATAAAAACAATCTTTTGTTTTGGAGAATATCACGCACAGCGGGAGGTCAGAGTGCAAGCATGACAGATTGCTCGAACCTACTGACAGACAAATGATAGTTTAAATTAACTTATAGATAATCTTTAAGTGAATTAAAAGGGTACTTAAATACACATGAAGTAGTATGTATAATCTTTGAATTAGGGTTATTGATTAACATTTAATGGGATAGTTAAGACTGTGATTTTAAAACGTGATATGCACATTTGAACTAACCGAGAGGATATGAAAACGATGGGTGTACATGTTTTGAGTTCCAAATTCTGGAGGGAAAAAACCTCAACAAAACGTAAAACCATACAGACGGACTTGGGTAGTAGTCACGGTTGTCCTAGGTCAAGCTAGGGTGGAGTTAAGCAGCCGGGGGACTGCCAACTTCTCTGAACAAGACAAGCTCCAGAGTTGTAGCCAGAACATGCTCACAAAAAATACAGGTGTGACAGAGGACGCACACAGCAAGACGAACAGCAGGATACAAACAGACACCTGCTGGACATAAGTGTCAACGGACAATGTTCAACACAATCTTTGAAGCATTCCTTTGTGGTCAACCTGCACACACCTTGTAATGACCTGCTTACGAACTGTGCCCTGACAGTTCAATACCGCACAGAAGGAACTTCCTGATGTTGCCTGACAGCACGACATCAGCTGACAACTACTGGGGACGCCTCCCAGGAAGGAATGGAGGACGGGGACTGCTCCAACTGTCCTAGCACTGGCTGTCTGATGTGCGTCCGTGTGCCCTGCCACCCAAACCGCCAAAGTGTATGATCACCAATTAGACGACTCATAATAGGAGCCTTTTGACTCTTATATATGGTGGGACTCAAGGTATGGCCGCTCATGTGAACTATCCTTACAACAATTAGCATGGTATAAGATGGACAACTAATGACCCACATTGTTCCTTTGCTCTCTGTCCTGCCTACGAAACCAAAAATTTAGGTCAAATGATAAAACAGGGCGTAGCTGCCGCTGATTGAACCGATACGCTAATACCACATTTTCAATTATTTCGGTTGTCTGTTAAAAACATAGCTATTGGCTGCAATTTGGACATTCCTGCTGTAGGCTACAAAGAGCTAGCAGCTACACAACAGCTGAGCTAAAACAAATTTAAGCATATCAAATGTTTATAGTTGCTTATTACATACACAAAGTTGCAGAGAGACAGAAGTCTGTAGAAAGTATTCAGTAACAAACGTGTCCGCATTATTAAACTTTCTACCACAGGAAACATACTGAACAAATACAGCAGTTACTGTCAGACTCTAATCCGGATTACCTTGTCTATCAGAGACATGGTTAAAACCCACAACACCTTTCGTTCTAATTAATGTCCCGGGGGACAAGAATTACAGAAAAAACAGATCGAGTGACAAAGCGGGAAGGAATTATGATTTATGAAAGGGAAAACATTAAAAGTAGATCAATTTGAGTATGTTGAAATTAAAATCACATTTTCCTCAGAAATGTATTTCAAGGTAATTGTAGTATACCGACCGACCACAGATAAAGACATTTTTCTCGATTCATTTTCAGACATCCTCAAACAGCATAGTATGAAAGAAGTAACGTCATGGGGGACGTTAATCTGGACTGGTTAAATAAGACGCGTAGAAAGAAACTTAAGGATATTATAAACGGCTTCTACAATGATACAAAGGATAAGCAGCCCTACTAGAATTACAATTGGATGACAAAAATCAAAGATATCATCTGTAAATACACTAATACAAAACCAGAAAGAAGAGTGCTAAAATAAAAATACCTTGGATTAATAAAACAATTTGGATTCTAATAAAGACATCGGGACTCAGCTCTCAAAAGAGCAATTAAAACAGGTCTAAATACAGATCGTATGATTTTAAAAGTTTGGAGGAACAAAGTTACAATGTTTATGCGGAAGTCTAAGGCTGACTTTCACTTAGAATTAATCAAAGCTGCAAAAGGGAACATTAGAAAGTTATGGAAAACCAGATACAAACTTACGGAAAGAGAGCAAACAAGAAACAACACTATAACATTAAATATCAATGGCGCTACTATCGCAGACAGTCTGGACATAAGTAATAATTTTAATGAACATTTCATCCAGTCTGTACAAACCCTGAATAAAAAGTCCCTCAAAATCAGTGCAAATAATTGTCATTTATTCAGGATGGACTAATTTTAGAATTAACAAATGAAACAAAGTTAAACAAAATCTTCACTGCATTATCAGACTCACGATCTAGAGATATATATATGGGTTGGACACTATCTTCCTAAAAACATTTAAGGATTGTATTATTGCTCGTATAACAACAATTGATAAATAAATCAATAACGGAAAACACTTTCCCTACCACGTCGAGAAACTGCTACTATAATTAAATCCATAAAGCAGGAAATAAAGAAGACCAGAACATGTACAGACCAATTAGCCTTCTCCACGTTATAACAAAAGGAATAGAAAATTTGAAGTTAAAAAGTGGCTTTGGAGCAATCAAGGCTGCTCACACGGTCACTAAGAGGGGCATTATGTTGACACATCAATTTAATGAGTATTATATTTATCTATGAGAGCATTTTTGTTGTAAATTGTGAGGTATGGCTGTTAAAAGCTTGGTTGTTGTTACGAATGATGACAGATGTGAACAAGAGCATGTATTGTCTTTGTGTGATGATGTAAATAAGGTGTGGTTGTATTGTATATTAAGAATGTGTCCATGAAGGGGCATTTTATGACTTTTCTTAATTTGATTACATGCTACAGTATGATTATTTTTTGATTAATTATTGATTATTATGAATGTATATATTTATTATGATTAATTAGTGTCATAATTTTATTGCTTGATTTTTGGATCCCTTTAATTTAGGTAGCCAGGGACTGCAGATGGAAAGTAGCTATTTAGATATAATCTGATACAGAACATATCTGTTTCTGAACTTAATGTTTCTGTGCATTGTCCCATCATAGATAGACTAAATTAAATACAACTATTTAGTGAATTATTGAGGCCACAATAATTCACTAGGTGTTTTAAAATATCAAAGTACTATTGCAAAAGACAACAGTGACCTCAAACATGACCTGTCCTCCGCCTCTGTTCTTGCTGCACTTGACTATCAGCTGCCTTTTCTTTTTCTTGGATGTTTCTGAAACTACTACTACTACCACTACTACTATTACTATTACTACGACTAACACTGTCCCTGTGAGAGGGACAGAGGGGGGAGGTGAGTTTGGATTGGGTCAGGTTTGAGCGTGTTGAGGTTTTATTTAATCGATATGATCAATCCGGTACAAGAATAAGGGAACGTAATGATTTAGATTGACAATTGCAGTGGTTGGCGAAAGCAACCCCAACCTCAAAGGAGGGTGCCAATTCAGTAATTAAATGTTTTGTGAATGATCTAATATCCCGACATGGTTTCCCCAAAAAGATTAGGTCAAACAACGGCACCCATTTTAAGAAAACAGGTTATCATCTTCAGTCACAAGATCAGCACTTCTCAGGACCAGCAGCTTCCTAGGAAGGCGGAAAAACCATGAGACCAAAATGGTAAGTTTGCAAAATGTAGAATTTGTGTGCCAGTTCCTCTGTGCAGATTTGAGGATGAAAGCAGCCACTCCAGATTCCCTTGCACTCGCTAAGAGGGGCACGGTCAAAGCCAATCCAGGACCAACACCCGATACCTGACTGGAAGGAACCGAGAGGAGAGACAACACCTTGCCAGCGATGACGAGAACGACTAAGGTTGCCAGCCAATATGTGTCCGTCGGGACTCCAGCAGCTGTGGAAAGAAGTATCGGGAGTGCCGAAGCAAGCCGAGGGCCTGGACCAAAGCCCCCACAGCTCCAACTCTACCTGAGTTTTCCCCAAAGCGGCCAGCGCGCACATGCCATAGCACAGTCTGCCCAATGGACTGAACCACACCCCAAGAAGAGACAGAGACAGACTGTTTGAGTGGATCTCTTTCTTCACCAAGGCAGCCAAAAGCCCAACGAGGTGTCGGCAGGCAACCAGCCTGAGGCACCACCGAGCCATCTATACGAGCACTAATCAAACATGGACTCATACGAAATTCAGTTGTGTGTTCAAAATCAATTGGTAATTAACAATATTGGTAACTACATTCATTGCAAATGCCGGAAAAAATATTTTTGCAAATGTCTTACAGTCATAAGTCTATATACATTCATCTATTTATGTTCAATGATGTTCATGATCAAAGTATTTGTTATTCCTTTACTAAATCAAAGCTTAGGCCACTAATTGTGTTCTGTGAGATGGTTTTACTGCAGGCTGGTAACAGCGATCGCTCTGAAGGAGGGTCATAGACAGAATTTTTGCCTCGTATAAAAACATTGAGGTTTTTGCCTCTATCTGTGGTAGAGATTTAACTTAGTGGTCTACATCAGAAATTGTTTTGGTCCAGGGTCTTAAGACCCTGGAAGGCGGGTATGTAGTAGAATTTCTGACCTTTGACCTACATTTCATGTCTGTCAAGAATGTATGCTCATTTTGATTTCTCTTTTATTCTGTGTCCCCGGGTGTGGGACAAAAGTGAATTTTAAGTCATGCCAACCTGTCTACAGAATGTGTTGACTGTCTAAAGGATTCGAGTTGTTATGGAACAGATAGGGAAAACAAAAAGACATTGACGCACTAACAAGAGAGATAAGAAAGGGATAAAGTCAAACGAAGAGAGTGTTTAGGTAGCCATTATTCCATGCTGTCGGGCGCGCCCGGGGGAAAACTTTCTGTGTGCTCGACAACTCAACCCAACCATTGTACCATTTGATTATGAGTAAAATAAAACTCTTGTGTTAAATCTACTTTGGTTCTCATTGACAACCTGGACTTTCCACTACAAAACAACAACAAAAGTACAGCCAATAATTCAGAATATAGTATACAAATAGTGTAATATTTATGTAACTTTTAATTATTCTGAGCCACATCTTATCTTATAACTACTACCATTGATTGTTCCATGATAAAATAACTATAATAAGCCAGTTTCTAAAGATCCATCTCCTTTAAAAGAGCCATTAATTCCATCTCTATAAGGACATCATGCTTTGGACTTGTTAGTCCATTAGTATGCACTAAATAGTAGGCAAATGATGCAATATTATTATGCATAATCATAAGACTAATTAAACCTTAAATAACATGATCACTGTTGCATCCAGTCTGACTGGCAGCCATTGAATGCAATTTCAGCGTGGCCTTAATCATAACTTGCAAAGGAAACAAGGTCTGCTTGGGCTTCAATGTTGCAACAACTAACAATAACAACAACAACAAATAAAAACAACAACAGGTCGGCACCTGCGTAGGTTGCAATGACCGTAATAACCCATTCAGTTAGCATCAGCTAAAGCTAGCCTAGCGTTGGTCATCATGATTTCTATTGGAGAAAGGATACTTGCTGCACGGATCTCTGCGTGGACGTGTCCGGCGACTGGGACTCCTTGAGCAGCTGTAAAATCTGCTGAAGTCCTTGCTCGTCTGGCTTCCACACGCACTCCATCTTGACTGCGGATGAGGACACAGCGCTGGAAGCTAGCAACCAAGTAAAAAATAAATAAATAAATAAAAAACACCCACCAATGGGGCCTCCCCGGGGGCGGGGACACGCCGGGGGTGACACCGTGGGAGTGACACCGTGGGAGTCTCTCACCTGTCGGGGCGCGCTTCGCCGGGTTACTGGAGCGGGGCTGGCTGCGTGCTGGGTGGCGTGCCTGGACTGTCAGACATGGGCCTGTCCGTCACTGGGGGGTCATCCTGCTCGCTTCAAGCAGAGAGAGCGAGAGAGAGAGAGAGAGACGCTGGGCGGGAGCAAGACCAGCCTATTTAAATGGCTGGTAGGTCAGCTGGTAGGTTGCTGCCGGGTCCTAGTGCTCGTTATGTATGTAACCAACCATGTTTCTTTTGTTGTTGTTTAAAGGCCTACTGAAATGAATTTTTTTTATTTAAACGGGGATAGCAGATCTATTCTATGTGTCATACTTGATCATTTCGCGATATTGCCATATTTTTGCTGAAAGGATTTAGTATAGAACAACGACGATAAAGATTGCAACTTTTGGTATCTGATAAAAAAAAGGCTTGCCCCTACCGGAAGTAGCGTGACGTAGTCAGTTGAACATATACGCAAAGTTCCCTATTGTTTACAATGATGGCCGCATGAAGTGAGAGAGATTCGGACCGAGAAAGCGACAATTTCCCCATTAATTTGAGCGAGGATGAAAGATTTGTGGATGAGTAAAGTGCAAGTGAAGGACTAGTGGGGAGTTGAAGCTATTCAGATAGGGAAGATGCTGTGAGAGCCGGGGGTGACCTGATATTCAGCTGGGAATGACTACAACAGTAAATAAACACAAGACATATATATACTCTATTAGCCACAACACAACCAGGCTTATATTTAATATGCCACAAATTAATCCTGCATAAAAACACCTGCGTGTTTGTTATGCTAGCTCCTAGCTCCTCTGCTAGCTCCTAGCTCCATAGAACACGCCAATACAATACAAACACCTGATCAACACACACAATCACTCAGCCCAAAAGACCGTTTACCTAACCCAAGGTTCATAAAGCTTATATATTTTTAAAAAGTTACGTACGTGACGCGCACATACGGTCAAGTTATCGAATGTTTAGCAGCCAAGGCTGCATACTCACGGTACCTGATATTCAGCTGGGAATGACTACAACAGTAAATAAACACAAGACATATATATACTCTATTAGCCACAACACAACCAGGCTTATATTTAATATGCCACAAATTAATCCTGCATAATAACACCTGCGTGTTTGTTATGCTAGCTCCTAGCTCCTCTGCTAGCTCCTAGCTCCATAGAACACGCCAATACAATACAAACACCTGATCAACACACACAATCACTCAGCCCAAAAGACCGTTCACCTAACCCAAGGTTCATAAAGCTTATATATTTTAAAAAAGTTACGTACATACGCAAAAAAAAGCCAAAGCTGCATACTCACAGTAGCACGTCTGCGTCTTTGTCATCCAAATCAAAGTAATCCTGGTAAGAGTCTGTGTTGTCCCAGTTCCCTACAGGCGTCTGTGTATCCAAATCAAAAGTCCTCCTGGTTAGAGTCTCTGTTATCCGAGTTCTTCCATCTTGACTGCATCTTTCGGGAATGTAAACAAAGAAGCGCCGGCTGTGTACTGTTGTGGCTGACTACGTTCGAAAAATACGTCCATTTCGCACCGACAACTTTCTTCTTTGCTTGCTTGGCTTCCTTCTCCATAATGCAATGAACATGATTGAAACAGATTCACGAACACAGATGTCCAGAATACTGTGGAATTATGAAATGAAAACAGAGCTTTTTCATATCGGCTTCAATGTGGAAGGCATACCCGTGTTCGTCGGGCTACGTCACACGCATACGTCATCCTCAGAGGCGTTTCGAACCGGAAGTTTAGCGGCAAATTTAAAATGTCACTTTATAAGTTAACCCGGCCGTATTGGCATGTGTTATAATGTTAAGATTTCATCATTGATATATAAACTATCAGACTGCGTGGTCGGTAGTAGTGGGTTTCAGTAGGCCTTTAAAGGCCTACTGAAATGAAATTTTTTTATTTAAACGGGAATAGCAGATCCATTCTATGTGTCATACTTGATCATTTTGCGATATTGCCATATTTTTGCTGAAAGGATTTAGTGTAGAACAACGTCGATAAAGTTCGCAACTTTTGGTCTCTGATTAAAAAAAAAACCTTGCCCCTACCGGAAGTAGCGTGACGTTGTCAGTTGTTCACTCCCTCATATTTTCCTATTGTTTTCAACGCAGCTAGAGCGATTCGGACGATTACCCCATTAATTTCAGCGAGGATGAAAGATTTGTGGACGAGGAACGTTAGAGTGACGGACTAGAATGCAGTGAAATACATATTTTTTTTCGCTCTGACCGTAACTTAGGTACAAGCTGACTCATTGGATTCCACACTTTCTCCTTTTTCTATTGTGGATCACGAATTTGTATTTTAAACCACCTCGGATACTATATCCTCTTGAAAATGAGAGTCGAGAACGCGAAATGGACATTCAGTGCCTTTTATCTCCACGACAATACATCGGCGAAATGCTTTAGCTACGAGCTAACGTGATAGCATCGTGCTTTAACTGCATATAGAAACAAAAAAATAAACCTCCGACTGGAAGGATAGATAGAAAATCAACAATACTATTAAACCGTGGACATGTAAATACACGGTTAATGCTTTCCAGGCTGGCGAAGGTTAACAATGCTGTGCTAACGACGCCATTGAAGCTAACTTAGCAACCGGACCGCACAGAGCTATGCTAAAAACATTAGCTCTCCACCTATGCCAGCCAACCCTCATCTGCTCATCAACACCCGTGCTCACCTGCGTTCCAGCGATCGGCGGAAGGACGAAGGACTTCACCTGATGCGTTTGGCGGCCCGGAGACGTAGGAAGTCAAGGTGAGGTCGCCGGCTAGCGCGTCTGCTCTCCAACAAAGTCCTCCTGGTTGTGTTGCTGTAATCCGCTGCTAATACACCGATCCCATCTACAACTGTCTTCTTTGCAGCCTTCATTGTTCATTAAACAAATTGCAAAAGATGTCCAGAATACTGTGGAATTATGAAATGAAAACAGAGCTTTTTGTATAGGATTCTACGGGGTACCATAACTTTCGTTAAACTGACTTCGTCACGCGCATACGTCATCATACCGCGACGTTTCAGCCGGATATTTCCCGGGAAATTTTAAATGTCACTTTATAAGTTAACCCGGCCGTATTGGCATGTGTTGCAATGTTAAGATTTCATCATTGATATATAAACTATCAGACTGCGTGGTCGGTAGTAGTGGGTTTCAGTAGGCCTTTAACCATGTTATCAAGCATTTAAAGGCCTACTGAAATGAAATTAAATGTTTTTATTTAAACGGGGATAGCAGATCCATTCTATTTGTCATACTTGATCATTTCGCGATATTGCCATATTTTTGCTGAAAGGATTTAGTAGAGAACATTGACGATAAAGTTCGCAACTTTTGGTCGCTGATAAAAAAAGCCTTGCCTGTACCGGAGGTAGCGTGACGTCGCAGGTTGAAAGGCTCCTCACATTTCCCCATTGTTTACAATGCAGCGAGAGCGATTCGGACCGAGAAAGCGACGATTACCCCATTAATTTGAGCCAGAATGAAAGATTTGTGGATGAGGAACGGGAGAGTGAAGGACTAGAGTGCAGTGCAGGACGTATCTTTTTTCGCTCTGACCGTAACTTAGGTACAAGGGTTCATTGGATTTCACACTTTCTCCTTTTTCTATTGTGGATCACGGATTTGTATTTTAAACCACCTCGGATACTATATCCTCTTGAAAATGAGAGTCGAGAACGCGAAATGGACATTCACAGTGACTTTTATCTCCACGTCAATACATCGGCGAAGCTCTTTAGCTATGGAGTTAACGTGATAGCATCGGGCTCAAATGCAGATAGAAATAAAATAAATAAATAAACCCCTGACTGGAAGGATAGACAGAAGATCAACAATACTATTAAACCATGGACATGTAAATACCCGGATAATAATTTCCAGCTTGGCGAAGCTTAACAATGCTGTTGCTAACGACGCCATTGAAGCTAACTTAGCAACGGGACCTCACAGAGCTATGATAAAAACATTAGCGCTCCACCTACGCCAGCCAGCCCTCATCTGCTCATCAACACCCGTGCTCACCTGCGTTCCAGCGATCGACGGAAGGACGAAGGACTTCACCCGATCATCCGTGCGGTCGGCGGCTAGCGTCAGCTAGCGTGTCTGCTATCTAAGTCCAAGTCCTCCTGGTTGTGTTGCTACAGCCAGCCGCTAATACACCGATCCCACCTACAACTTTCTTCTTTGCAGTCTTCATTGTTCATTAAACAAATTGCAAAAGATTCACCAACACAGATGTCCAGAATACTGTGGAATTTTGAGATGAAAACAGAGCTTTTTTGTATTGGATTCAATGGGGTACCAATACTTCCGTTTCAACAATTGACGCCACGCGCATACGTCCTCATATATAGACGTTTTCAACCGGAAGTTTAGCGGGAAATTTAAAATTGCACTTTATAAGTTAACCCGGCCGTATTGGCATGTGTTGCAATGTTAAGATTTCATCATTGAAATATAAACTATCAGACTGCGTGGTCGGTAGTAGTGGGTTTCAGTAGGCCTTTAAATGAAATTTTCTTATTTAAACGGGGATAGCAGATCCATTCTATGTGTCATACTTGATCATATCGCGATATTGCCATATTTTTGCTGAAAGGATTTAGTAGAGAACAACGACGATAAAGGTCGCAACTTTTGGTCGCTGATAAAAAAAAGCCTTGCCTGTACCGGAAGTAGCGTGACGTCGCAGGTTGAAAGGCTCCTCACATTTCCCCATTGTTTACAATGCAGCGAGAGCGATTCGGACCGAGAAAGCGACGATTACCCTAGTAATTTGAGCCAGGATGAAAGATTCGTGGATGAGGAACGTGAGAGTGAAGGACTAGAGGGCAGTGCAGGAAGTATCTTTTTTCGCTCTGACCGTAACTTAGGTACAAGGGTTCATTGGATTCCACACTTTCTCCTTTTTCTATTGTGGATCATGGATTTGTATTTCAAACCACCTCGGATACTATATCCTCTTGAAAATGAGAGTCGAGAACGCGAAATGGACATTCACAGTGACTTTTATCTCCACGACAATACATCGGCGAAGCTCTTTAGCTACGGAGCTAACGTGATAGCATCGGGCTTAAATGCAGATAGAAACAAAAGAAATAAACCCCTGACTGGAAGGATGGACAGAAAATCAACAATACTATTAAACCCTGGACATGTAAATACACGGTTAATGCTTTCCAGCCTGGCGAAGCTTAACAATGCTGTTGCTAACGACGCCATTGAAGCTAACTTAGCAACGGGACCTCACAGAGCTATGCTAAAAACATTAGCTATCCACCTACGCCAGCCAGCCCTCATCTGCTCATCAACACCCATGCTCATCTGCGTTCCAGCGATCGACGGAGCGACGAAGGACTTCACCCGATCATCCGTGCGGTCGGCGGCTAGCGTCGGATAGCGCGTCTGCTATCCAAGTCAAAGTCCTCCTGCTTGTGTTGCTGCAGCCAGCCGCTAATACACCGATCCCACCTACAACTTTCTTCTTTGCAGTCTCCATTGTTCATTAAACAAATTGCAAAAGATTCACCAACGCAGATGTCCAGAATACTGTGGAATTTTGAGATGAAAACAGAGCTTTTTGTATTGGATTCTATGGTGTCCGAATACTTCCGTTTCAACGATTGACGTCACGCGCATACGTCATCATACATAGACGTTTTCAACCGGAAGTTTAGCGGGAAATTTAAAATTGCACTTTATAAGTTAACCCGGCCGTATTGGCATGTGTTGCAATGTTAATATTTTATCATTGATATATAAACTATCAGACTGCGTGGTCGGTAGTAGTGGGTTTCAGTAGGCCTTTAATTCCCATCTTAAAACTCATTTGTATACTCTAGCCTTTAAATAGACCCCCTTTTTAGACCAGTTGATCTGCCGTTTCTTTTCTTTTCTCCACTGTCCCCCTCTCCCTTGTGGAAGGGGAGTTACACAGGTCCAGTGGCCATGGATGAAGTGCTGGCTGTCCAGAGTCGGGACCCGGGGTGGACCACTCGCCTGTGCATCGGTTGGGGACATCACTGCGCTGCTGACCCGTCTCCACTCGGGATGGTTTCCTGCTGGCCCCACTATGGACTGGATTCTCACTATTATGTTGGATCCACTATGGACTGGACTTTCGCTGATATGTTGGATCCACTATGGCTAGGGTTGGGTATCGTTTGAATTCGAACGATTCTGATTCCGATTCCGATTCTTTGTTTCGATTCCGGTTCCTGACTATTCTCGGTTCCGATTCTTTTAAGAGGCAGGGTCAAAAAAAAGTTTAGGATATTTTAAATGAGCTAGCTAACCTACAGTCTTTCTGAATGAAATAGTCTGACATTCTCCATCAATTTTAATTCTATTAACTTTTTATGAACTTTACTATAAATTCCTCACAGGGCTGTTTTCAACTAGAATATAAATATCAAATCTATGAACTTGAATATAAATATTATAAATTATGAATACATTTTCCAGGGGTACACTTTCCTCAAGAGAGCTTTATTTTTGAAAACCTCATGAAAACACATTTACACATAAGTGTATGATGCTGCAGGAAACCTCATGAAAACACATTTACACACACAAGTGTATGATGCTGCAGGTACTTAAAAATGTTACCGTGCTCCCACTGATGGGCTAACCTGGTGCAGAAAAGCAAATAAACAATAAGAAACAACTTGCAAAACCCAGTCCAGATTAGCAGCAGGTACAGTATAAAATCAGAGACAGTTCTTGTTTAGGAAAATGGCCATATCCGCCTTCTCAGGCAGGATGCGTGAGCGTTCTGGACAGATAGTGTCTCCTGCTGTGGAAAATACACGTTCGCTGGGTGTGGAAGAAGCTTGAACGCATAAATAGGAGAAAGCGAGATCTGACAGCAAAGGATAAGTCTTTTGTTGGTTCCACCAGACCACCACCATGCAGCAGGGTCGTCAGACATAAGTATCGGTGGAACGTCCTGGTACATCTGCAGCTCTCTCTCCACTCGTTTCTTGATGGACATGGAGCTCTGTTATTTCGCGGTTATTTCATTTTTTTTTGTAAAGTAAAGCCACACTTTCGACCGCCGACGCCCGCTATTCATGCTTGAGCTTGACTGACTCGCTCGGCTATGCTAACACTTCCGGCGGTGGCCGCTTCTTCGTTGGTGTTCAGCGGCTTCTTCTTCCGGTTCGGCGGACTAGGTATCGAAACTAGTAATCGAAATTTAAACTTTTGAACAATTCCGGGAGAATCGGAAAGTTAGTCCCGGTTCCAATCGATACTCGATACTCGATACCCAACCCTAACTATGGCAGACCTGGGCAAATTAAGGCCCGGGGGCCACATGATGGAAACTGTAGCTGCCATTATGATGTGCAGTGATTTTTTCAAATGACCGTAAATCTTGAACTATACAAAGAATTTCAATGGTTGGAATCTGCGCTTTTGCATGATATACTAGTTAATATGGTAATCTAATTAGTTGCTATGGTAATCTAAGTCACAGCAGCTCAGACGAGGCACTATGCAGTGTGGGTGGAGAGCGTTTCCACAGAGTGTTTCCAGAGCGGTCAGCCTGAAATGCGGGTGTCAGGGACAGACGCGGAAGGAGATTTTTACAACAAAGTTCTAAAGGTTAGTGATATATCAGATAGGTGGGTTTTCTTTCGTTTTTTCACGTTCACATTTCGCTGTGTTTGTTGCATTTTGTTGCGTTTCGCCTTATTGTAAAATATGTCAATCGACGTTCATATGTTGACAATATTCACTGTTTTATCGTTCATAGTTGATATTGTAAACCCCACATTCTTTATTTTCATGTACATTCTGGCTCATTCAGTAAAAAAAATTAAAAATTCCATTCTGTTTTTTAAGGCGGTCTGTCATAACGTTTTTAGCATTCAATCAGACATTATTGTGAGGTTTTGCATTAGTGTTCCTAAAAATAGATATACCGGCCCCCAGACACATTTTTTTCTCTAACTATTGCCCCCGAGTCAAAATAATTGCCCAGGCCTGCACTATGGACTGGACTTTCACAATATTATGTCAGACCCACGCGACATCCATTGCTTTCGGTCTCCCCTAGAGGGGGCGGGGGGGGGGGGTTACCCACATATGCGGTCCTCTCCAAGGTTTCTCATAGTCATTCACATCGACGTCTCACTGGGGTGAGTTTTCCTTGCCCTTATGTGGGCTCTGTACCGAGGATGTTGTTGTGGCTTGTGCAGCCCTTTGAGACACTTGTGATTTAGGGCTATATAAATAAACATTGATTGATTGATTGATGTTTCTTTTGTTGTTGTGTTGTTTTTAATTTTTAAATTTTTATTTTTTTAAATTGAACAACAAACATACATGTATAATGCACACAAAAGTCAAGGCACTTTCAACATAACTCACAAGCTACACATCAGGTTGAGCAAATCACGACATCAGCAAAACATGTCAAGGAAAGAAAACAAAAGCAATTACAGGTAGAGTATTAAGTATTAATAAATAATAATAATAATACAAAAATATGAAAAATAAAATATGTGTTTTGTGGACTTGGAGAAGGCATTCGACCGTGTGCCCCGGGAAGTCCTGTGGTTAGTGCTCAGAGAGTATGGGGTATCGGACTGTCTGATTGTGGCGGCCCGCTCCCTGTACGATCAGTGTCAGAGCTTGGTCCGCTTGGACCCGTATCCAGTGAGGGTTGGACTCCGCCAAGGCTGCCCTTTGTCACTGATTCTGTTCATAACTTTTATGGACAGAATTTCTAGGCGCAGTCAGGGCGTTGAGGGGATCCGGTTTGGTGGCTGCTGGATTAGGTCTCTGCTTTTTGCAGATGATGTGGTCCTGATGGCTTCATCCGGCCAGGATCTTCAGCTCTCACTGGATCGGTTCGCAGCCGAGTGTGAAGCGACTGGGATGAGAATCAGCACCTCCAAGTCCGAGTCCATGGTTCTCGCCCGGAAAAGGGTAGAGTGCCATTTCCGGTTTGGGGAGGAGATCTTGCCCCAAGTGGAGGAGTTCAAGTACCTCACGAGTGAGGGAACAGTGGATCGTGAGATCGACAGGCTGATGCGGACGCTGTATCGATCCGTTGTGGTGAAGAAGGAGCTGAGCCGGAAGGCAAAGCTTTCAATTTACCGGTCGATCTACGTTCCCATCCTCACCTATGGTCATGAGCTTTGGGTTATGAACGGAATGACAAGATCACGGGTACAAGTGGCCGAAATGAGTTTCCTCCGCCGGGTGGCAGGGCTCTCCCTTAGAGATAGGGTGAGAAGCTCTGTCATCCGCGAGGAGCTCAAAGTAAAGCCACTGCTCCTCCACATCGAGATAAGCCAGATGAGGTGGTTCGGGCATCTGGTCAGGATGCCACCCGAACGCCTCCCTAGGGAGGTGTTTCGGGCACGTCCGACCGGTAGGAGGCCACGGGGAAGACCCAGGACACGTTGGGAAGACTATGGCCTGGGAACGCCTCGGGATCCCCCGGGAGGAGCTGGACAAAGTGGCTGGAGAGGGAAGTCTGGGCTTCCCTGCTTAGGCTGCTGCCCCCGCGACCCGACCTCGGATAAGCGGAAGAAGATGGATGGATGGAAAATTTAAAAAAGACAAAAAGGGCTACCTAAATCACTTTAAATGTTTTTAACACGGATATCAATTTAAGGGCTTTTGTACTCTTAATCATTCTCCAAGATTTAATTGATAATTGTAACCCATTAAGCCAATTAGAAAATGCAGGCCTTACTTTCATAAATCGCCATTCTGCGATGAGGTGGCGACTTGTCCAGGGTGTACCCCGCCTTCCGCCCGAATGTAGCTGAGATAGGCTCCAGCATCCCCCGCGACACCGAAAGGGACAAGCGGGTAGAAAATGGATGGATGGATGGACATTTATGTAGAAACAATTTTGCCTGGAGCATAATAATGTTGACAAACATTTCTATGTTACAGTCGTTTACAAAAAATACCAAATTTGATCTTTTCTATAGAGCAGTGTTTTTCAACCTTTTCTGAGCCAAGGCACATTTTTTTCATTGAAAAAATCTCGAAGCACACCACCAGCAGAAAACATTAAAAAATTAAACTCAGCAGCCGATATTGACAGTAAAAAGTTGTTCTCGCAATTGTTGTATATGAATTCAAACCATAACCAAGCATGCATCAATAGCTCTTGTCTCAAAGTAGGTGTACTGTCACGACCTGTCACATCACGCCGTGACTTATCTTGAGGTTTTTGGTGTTTTCCTGTGTGTAGTGTTTTAGTTCTTGTCTTGCGCTCCTATTTTGTTGTTGATTGTCATGTCATGTACGGATGTACTTTGTGGACGCCGTCTGCTGCTCCACACGCTGTAAGTTTTTGCTGTCGTCCAGCATTCTGTTTTTGTTTACTTTGCAGCCAGTTCAGTTATAGCTTCATTTAGCTTAGCCATCCCTTAGCTTCAATGCCTTTTCTTAGCGGCACTCGCCTTTTTGTTTATTTTTGGTTTAAGCGTTAGATACCTTTTTACCTGCACGCTGCCTCCCGCATATTGTGATCACGACAAACCATCTTCCCGACACCTATAAAGCAATTAGCTACCTGCTGCCACCTACTGATATGCCGAGCTTTAGACAGCACAGACACCCAACAACGGCACATTTGCTGATTATAATTACTGGTTTGCAAAAAATATTTCTAACACACTTAGGTGAAATTACACTATCTCCCACGGCACACCAGACAATATCTCACGGTACACCAGCGTGCAGCGGCACAGTGGTTGGAAAAACACTGCTATAAAGAATGGGGACATCTCCACACCCTTTTTTCTCAGCCAATCTCTGATCACCTCCCAAAACACATGTACACTCTCACATTCCACAAACAGATGATTGACATCCTCTACAGCTCCACAGATATAACAGCCATCAACCTCCATGTTAAATTTAAGTTTCAAAAAATCCTTTGAAGGGTGTGTTCCATTAATAATTTTAAATTGTATTTCTTTAATTTTTGGAAGAATTGGGTATGTAATATATCTTGTCCTTATTTTCCTTAGCTCAACTTTTGTAAACTCCTTCAGGATATATTGTCTATGAACTGTGCCCGGAAAATATTATTTCACTAAAACTGCCCTCTTACCGGTATATTTCTTGGAACATTTTTCATCACAGAAATTAGCATCTTCAATATTAAGGTTTCTCAGAGAAGGGGTAGTATTTGAATATAAAACATTTTGAGTCACCATAGATTTTAAGGATAGAGGTATTGCTTTGGTGATCTTTTGAAACAGATTTTTTTGAACAACAACATTGATACTTTTAATACATTTTTTCATACGTAAACAAACTGCCACAACTGTCCATCCATAAAATGTCTGACATCCCAAATACCTACAGAGTTGCATTCTTCTGTATCAGTCATTTTCAACCACTGTGGCACACTAGTGTGCTGTGAGATACAGTCTGGTGTGCCGTGGGACATTATCTAATTTTACCTATTTGGGTTAAAAATATTTTTTGCAAACCAGTAATTATAGCCTGCAAATGATGTGTTGTTGTTGAGTGTCGGTGCTGTCTAGAGCTCGGCAGAGTAACCGTGTAATACTCTTCCATATCAGTAGGTGGCAGCCGGTAGCTAATTGCTTTGTAGATGTCGGGAACAGCGGGAGGCAGTGTGCAGGTAAAAAAGTGTCTAATGCTTAAACCGAAAATAAACAAAAGGTGAGTGCCCCTAAGAAAAGGCATTGAAGGTTAGGGAAGGCTATGCAGAACGAAACTAAAACTGAACTGGCTTCAAAGAAAACAAAAACAGAATGCTGGACGACAGCAAAGACTTACTGTGCAGCAAAGACGGCGTCCACAATGTACATCCGAACATGACATGACAATCAACAATGTCCCCACAAAGAAGGATGAAAACAACTGAAATATTCTTGATTGCTAAAACAAAGTAGATGCGGGAAATATCGCTCAAAGGAGGACATGAAACTGCTACAGGAAAATACCAAAAAAAGAGAAAAAGCCATTAAAATAGGAGTGCAAGACAAGAACTAAAACACTACACACAGGAAAACAGCAAAAAAGTCCAAATAAGTCAGGGGGTGATGTGCCAGATGGTGACAGTTCGCCTACTTTGAGACAAGAGCTATAGTGATGCATGGTTGGGTATGGTTTAAAGTAGGGCTGCAACAACTAATTGATTAAATCGATTAAAATCGATTATTAAAATAGTTGCAGATTAATTTAGTCATCGATTCGTTGGATCTATGCTATGCGCATGCGCAGAGTTTTTTTTTTTTTTTTTTTTAATCAAAATGTTTTAATTTTTTTATTTATTTATTTATTTTTTTAATAAACCTTTATTTATAAACTGCAACATTTACAAACAGCTAAGAAACAATAATCAAAATAAGTATGGTGCCAGTATGCTGGTTTTTTTTCAATAAAATACTGGATAGGATAGAAATGTAGTTTGTCTATTTTATCCAATTATCAATCGATTAATCGAAGTAATAATCGACAGATTAATCGATTATCAAATTAATCGTTAGTTGCAGCCCTAGTTTAAAGTCATTCCCAACAATTGCGACAACGACTTTTTACTGTCAACTGAGTTTCGTTTTTTTAATGATTTCTGTTGGTGGTGTGCCTCTGGATTTTTCCAATGCAAAAAATGTGCCTTGGCTCCAAAAAGGTTGAAAAACACTGTTCTATATATATATAGATTTTTTATGAACTAGAATGTGACGGTTATTCCATATAGGTGTGTTGTGTGGAGAGAAATTGTGTCTAAACAATAATTTCCAGTAAAGTAGGGTGAAACCAACCATGTTGACAACGACCATAATGTATGCATCCTTTTACTATGGTGGGTCAAATGGGACAAAATCCAATAAATAAATATGTAAATTATTATATTATATTATAATTGGAATTAAACATATTAATGTGTTGTCAAATGTTTCATTAATCTATTTAATGTAAAAGTATAATTCATTATTTCATCATTTAGATCAGGAATGCCCAAAGTGGGGCCAAATTTGGCCCACTGAGTTGTTGCGTTTCGCCCGCCAAAGGGTAGGATCTTTATTATTAACGTTTGGGTTATTTGTGTTTCATACTTAAAGTTAGGGTGTCCTGATCCGATATTGATATACTGTAAGATATTGGTGTGACACCAGCAAAAACCAAGTATCGGATGATATCAGTTTGCATGTAAAATCTCAGATACAAGCAATCCTGCAGCACCTTTACTTGTGCAAAGTTGGTATACATTGTAGGCCATCTAGTGGTACACCAAAGGATCACTTAATTAAATATTCAAACACTGGTTTACTCTTCAAGCTATGTAATGTGGTCAACACTATTAAATATACTTGATAATTAAAACCTCTGCCTTGTTTTTAATGACTATCTTGGCCTACTGCGCTACTGTATTTTAATGTTGGTCATTATGGTAGTACTTGGAGAGCCCAGTGTTTTCCGAGGTGGTACTTGGTGAAAAAAGTTTGACAACCACTGTGGCTGTAGGCTATAGGCTACTCGCAGCTACACAACAGCTCAGCACACAAGCTAGACATACGTAATCATTTAACAATATTGCAGTCTATAACAGCACATTTGTCAATATAAACAAGTATTACATAATTATAGTTGCATACTACTTAAAGTCTCCAAGGCATGTTAGAAAGTATCTAGTAACAAACGTGTCCGCATCATTCAACTTCACAAGCTTAACGTCGTGAACGTTGTGGCCACCAGGTGTCGCAAAAAAATAATAATTACCACTCCACATCAACCTAAATACAGCATAAGTCCATTGTAGATGGTTAATAATAAATAGGTTAGTGTTTTTCATGACCACTTTTGTTCTGTTTGACTCATTTCACTTAAACAAACCTTTTCTAAAATTCCACTCTACAAAATAACACAAATACTGTAAAACTGTATATATGATTCAGTCTGATAATATCAATAACGGAATAGGCTCGAGATCTTTCGGTGTGGAGTTTGCATGTTCTCCCCGTGACTGCGCGGGTTCCCTCCGGGTACTCCGGCTTCCTCCCACCTCCAAAGACATGCACCTGGGGATAGGTTGATTGGCAACACTAAATGGGCCCTAGTGTGTGAATGTGATTGTTGTCTGTCTATCTGTGTTGGCCCTGTGATGAGGTGGCGACTTGTCCAGGGTGTACCCCGCCTTCCGCCCAAATGCAGCTGAGATAGGCTCCAGCACCCCAAAAGGGACAAGCGGTAGAAAATGGATGGATGGATGTATTCTGTTTTTATTTATGATTTACAAACCCCGTTTCCATATGAGTTGGGAAATTGTGTTAGATGTAAATATAAACGGAAGACAATGATTTGCAAATCCTTTTCAACCCATATTCAATTGAATGCACTACAAAGACAAGATATTTGATGTTCAAACTCATAAACTATTTTTTTTTTTGCAAATAATAATTAACTTAGAATTTCATGGCTGCAACACCTGCCAAAGTAGTTGGGAAAGGGCATGTTCACCACTGTGTTACATGGCCTTTCCTTTTAACAACACTCAGTAATGGATCATTAAAGTTTGTTTAAGTCTAAGTCTAAACGTTTGGGAACTGAGGAGACACATTTTTGAAGCTTCTCAGGTGGAATTATTTTCCATTCTTGCTTGATGTACAGCTTAAGTTGTTCAACAGTCCGGGGGTCTCCGTTGTGGTATTTTAGGCTTCATAATGCGCCACACATTTTCAATGGGAGACAGGTCTGGACTACAGGCAGGCCAGTCTAGTACCAGCACTCTTTTACTATGAAGCTACGTTGATGTAACACGTGGCTTGGCATTGTCTTGCTGAAATAAGCAGGGGCGTCCATGGTAACGTTGCTAGGATGGCAACATATGTTGCTCCAAAACCTGTATGTACCTTTCAGCATTAATGGCGCCTTCACAGATGTGTAAGTTACCCATGTCTTGGGCACTAATACACCCCCATACCATCACAGATGCTGGCTTTTCAACTTTGCTCCTATAACAATCCGGATGGTTATTTTCCTCTTTGGTCCGGAGGTCACGACGTCCACAGTTTCCAAAAACAATTTGAAATGTAGACTCGTCAGGCCACAGAACACTTTTCCACTTTGTATCAGTCCATCTTAGATGAGCTCAGGCCCAGCGAAGCCGACGGCGTTTCTGGGTGTTGTTGATAAACGGTTTTCGCCTTTTATAGGAGAGTTTTAACTTGCACTTACAGATGTAGCGACCAACTGTAGTTACTGACAGTGGGTTTCTGAAGTGTTCCTGAGCCCATGTGGTGATATCCTTTACACACTGATGTCGCTTGTTGATGCAGTACAGCCTGAGGGATCGAAGGTCACAGGCTTAGCTGCTTACGTGCAGTGATTTCTCCAGATTCTCTGAACCCTTTGATGATATTACGGACCGTAGATGGTGAAATCCCTCAATTCCTTGCAATAGCTGGTTGAGAAAGGTTTTTCTTAAACTGTTCAACAATTTGCTCAAGCATTTGTTGACAAAGTGGTGACCCTCGCCCCATCCTTGTTTGTGAATGACTGAGCATTTCATGGAAGCTGCTTTTATACCCAATCATGGCACCCACCTGTTCCCAATTTGCCTGTTCACCTGTGGGATGTTCCAAATAAGTGTTTGATGAGCATTCCTCAACTTTCTCAGTCTTTTTTGCCACTTGTGCCAGCTTTTTTGAAACATGTCGCAGGCATCAAATTCTAAATGAGCTAATATTTGCAAAAAAATAACGTTTTCCAGTTGGAACATTAAGTATCTTGTCTTTGCAGTCTATTCAATTGAAAATAAGTTGAAAACGATTGGCAAACCTTTGTATTCAGTTTTTATTTACGATACACACAAGTTTAGTTTAGTTTAGTTTAGTTTAGTTTAGTTTAGTTTAGTTTAGTTTAGTTTAGTTTATTAAGGATCCCCATTAGTCTACACCGCAGTGGAGACTATTCTTCCTGGGATTCAGGCAAAAAACATCACACAATCACAAAACAAAAGATTACAATGCAGTACAACATGATCAAATAATAAAATGTTGTAATACAAAAATAGCAACAACAAAGAACCAAAGAAACAAACAAACTATAACTTCGAGTTTACATAATAATGTTCATACCAAAGATAAAAAGAGCAACATGCCAACTTCACTGGTTTTGGGTTTTGTAATTTGTGTAGCCCACAAGGCAGTGTTTTAAATGTAGAAAAATATCCTGGTATGACCCTTTCAAGTTCCAAGTAAGTGTTTGATGAGAATTCCTCAACTTTCTCAGTCTTTTTTGCCCCTTGCACCAGCTTTTTTGTAACATGTCGCAGGCATCAAATTCTAAATGAGCTAATATTTGCAAAAAATAACAAAAGTTTACCAGTTCGGAAATTAAGTATCTTGTCTTTGCGGTGTATTCAATTGAATATAGGTTGAAAAGGATTTTCAAATCAGCACGGTGGTAGAGGGGTTAGTGCGTCTGCTTTACAATACAATGGTCCTGGGTTCGATTCTGCTCTCAGAATCTTTCTGTGTGGAGTTTGCATGTTATCCCCGTGACTGCGTGGGTTCTCTCCGAGTACTCCGGCTTCCTCCCACCTCCAAAGACATGCACCTGGGGATAGGTTGATTGGCAACACTAAGTGGTCCCTAGTGTGTGAATGTGAGTGTGAATGTTGTCTGTCTATCTGTGTTGGCCCTGTGATGAGGTGGCGACTTGTCTAGGGTGTACCCCGCCTTCCACCCAAATGCAGCTGAGATAGGCTCCAGCACCCCCCGCCATCCCAAAAGGGACAAGCGGTAGCAAATGGATGGATGTATTTTGTTTTTATTTTGAGAATTGTTGGGCATTAGTAAAAAAAAATGTGTATGTTTGTGGAGTTTGTGCAGTAATTTCAATACATAGTGGCCCTAAAGGTTGAAAAAAAAAAATCTACTTATTGTATCGGTTTTGAAAAAGAAAAATATCAAAAATAGAGATGTCCGATAATATCGGCCTACCGATATTATCGGCCCATAAATGCTTTAAAATGTAATATCGTAAATTATCGGTATCAGGTTTTTTATTATCGGTATCGTTTTATTTTTTTTTTTTAATTTTTTAATTTTTTTATTAAATCAACATAAAAAACACAAGATACACTTACAATTAGTGCACCAACCCAAAAAACCTCCCTCCCCCATTTACACTCATTCACACTCATTCACACAGAAGGGTTGTTTCTAGGGATGTCCGATAATGGCTTTTTGCCGATATCCAATATTCCGATATCGACCAAACCCTTAATTACGATACCAATATCAACCGATACCGATATCAACCGATAACAATATATACAGTCGTGGAATTAACACATTATGCCTAATTTGGACAACCAGGTATGGTGAAGATAAGGTCCTTTTTAAAAAATAAAAAATAAACTAAAATAAGATAGATAAATTAAAAACATTTTCTTGAATAAAAAAGAAAGTAAAACAATATAAAAACAGTTACATAGAAACTAGTAATTAATGAAAATGAGTAAAATTAACTGTTAAAGATTAGTACTATTAGTGGACCAGCAGCACGCACAATCATGTGTGCTTACGGACTGTATCCCTTGCATATATTGATATATATTGATGTATAATGTAGGAACCAGAATATTAATAACAGAAAGAAACAACCCTTTTGTGTGAATGAGTGTAAATGGGGGAGGGAGGTTTTTTGGGTTGGTGTACTAATTGTAAGTGTATCTTGTGTTTTTTATGTTAATTTAATTTAAAAAAAAACAAAAAAAAAAAAACAACCTGATACCGATAATAAAAAAAACGATACCGATAATTTCCGATATTACATTTTAAAGCATTTATCGCCGATTATAGGCCGGACATCTCTAGTTGTTTTTTTCTGTTATTAATATTCTGGTTCCTACATTATATATCAATATATATCAATACAGTCTGCAAGGGATACAGTCCGTACGCACACATGATTGTGCGTGCTGCTGGTCCACTATAGTACTAACTTTTAACAGTTAATTTTACTCATTTTCATTAATTACTAGTTTCTATGTAACTGTTTTTATATTGTTTTACTTTTTTTTTTTCAAGAAAATGTTTTGAATTTATTTATCTTATTTTATTTTATTAATTTTAAAAAAAAGGACCTTATCTTCACCATACCTGGTGAACACATAATAATGTGTTAATTCCACGACTGTATATATCAGTATCGGTTGATATTGGTATCGGTAATTAAAGAGTTGGACAATATCGGAATATTGGATATTGGCAAAAAGCCATTATCGGACATCCCTAATCAAAAATGTTTTTTTCAGTGTGCGGCCCTAAATGGAAAAAGTTTGGACACCCCTGGTTTGCACTGTCGTCCAGTAGGTGGCAGCACAGGGGAGCGATGCCAGCAGTCCGGCTTTGGACGTCCCGTGAAGAAGTCAATCCCTCGGCGTCAACAGTGGAGCAGACATTAGACGACCAGCAGCTGTTTGTCAAACCAACACGTTTCACTTGTCTTCCTTTGTGCGAGCGTACAACGTCTTTATTTTTAGTTTTTTTATTCGTCGCGTTATTTGGGGGGGATCGTTCGCCCCGAGAGAACCGCGAGAAAGGGCGAGAAGTGACGACAGGGACTTGTGAGACTTGGACAAACAATCCCTCTTCCTCCTCCTCTACCTTCTTCTTGTCTGCTCACTGTTTGCTGAGGAAGAAGAACATTTTCCACCTGCCTGAAGAAACATGAGCTTTCTTTTGTAAGTTCTGAATTATAATTATTGTGTTGAGTCTTTATTATTGTGGCCATCGCTTTCCATACTACACTACAGCATAGCCGTGTTAGCGATAGCATGTGACGGGCTAAGACTACTTCCCGGAGTGTATGCTGATGTGACGTTTACGTCTTACTTTGTTTCTGTTGCAAATCCATACATTTGTGGCCTCCAGGTTTAGTAACCGTCATGTAGCAGCCGCCACGGCATGTCGGAGACTCGTACCTATAACATCTACGCAGCCTTCACGTTGTACCGAAGTATTGGCGACGTGTCTCGGATAGTTGCTGGTGTGTACAATGTTGCAGTTATAGGGTCTTTAAATGTCCTTTTTTTCACAGTGTGGACTTTTTTTGTTTTTTTTAAGTACCACTGATAGTCACACACACGCACACTAAGTGTGGTGAAATTGCCCACCCCCTTGTTCCACCCCCAAAGGGAGGTGAGGGGAGCAGTGAGCAGCAGCGGTGGCCGCGCTCGGGAGTCATTTTGGTGATTTAACCCCCAATTCCAACCCTTGATGCTGAGTGCCAAGCAGGGAGGTAGTGGGTCCCATTTTTATAGTCTTTGGTGTGAACTCACGACGAGGGATGATGTTTGATAAGAAATTATCGAGTTCGAGCCTATTATCGAATCCTATTATCGAATCCTCTTATCGAACCAATTCCTTATCGATTCTCTTATCGAGTCTAGATAGGTTGTTGTGAATGAAAAAAAAACACACAATATTTGGTTTAACAAAAGCTCACTTTTATTATATAAGAAAAAAATAAAATCTAATAAATAAATATTGACTGTTACCCCCTTAAAAAAATAAAATAAAAAAAATAAATATTGACTGTTGTTACCCAAAGTATATTAAGTGGGATTTTTTCCCCGAAAAACAAATATATACAGTAACACAAAAACAACCTGTCTCTGTGATCACTATAGGTGTATAAATAATAATATAGTGTTAAATAAAATCAGTCCTTTGGGCACAAAACTGAAAATAATACAGCTCTCCAAAAAGTGCACTTCTGCTGCTATTTGACATAACTGTTTGTTATGATGCTTTGACATTTTTGCACTTTATTTCTTTATTGAAAGAAAATTCTATGAAGAGAAAAGTTGTTTGCAAATGTGGTTACAATGCTAAAAAATGAAAAGTTAAAGGTAAAAAAACAACAACACTTTATTGAGTTAACATTATTTCTTTATAGGGGGAAAGATGTGATGTTATGAGCTAGGGAATATAACAACTACACTACCCAGCATGCAACAGGAGTGACGAGCATGCGCTGTAGCCCTGAAAAGTGTTGTTGCATGTCGTCACCCGGCAGCTGAGAATGAAGTTATGAGCACGCTGTGAAAGTAAACGTCAAGAACTCAGCCAACACGCCTCGTCTGCATTATTTATAATTAGACAGACAACACATATACAGTGTTATTTTGTTTTGTTTACAAGGAAAGAAAAACAAAAGTTCAAAAAGGGAGATGTCATATATGTATGTGCTGCGGTTGCTTTAAGAACGTTGCGACAACTGCCGTAAAGGAGGTACGTTGCTAGCCTGGTTGCTATGTTTCCGGTTGGTCGTAAAAGTGTTCGTCATGTGTTTGTACCCTGCTCAAATCTCTCAGTAAAGTTATTCATTGGATTATACCTTTTGTTTTGAACTTTATTACACCTTGGAGCGCTTTTTCCGGTCCATTGTTTTTCCTGCTTTCCCTATCTGCGCCTAATGACTGAGCTACGTGACGTCATTTCTTGTGATGTCCCACAGAGCATTTCTGGTCGGGACGGGATTCGTTCCCAGGTATTCGAATAAAGAACCAACTCTTTTTCTTTACTATAGTGGTCTCGATAACGGGTACCGGTTCTCAAAAAGGGATTCGAGTCAGAGGACTCGGTTCTTTTCTTATCGAACAACCGGGAAAATCGGTTTCGAGTATCATCCCTACTCACGACCTACTTAGTTGTTGTGTGAGGAATACACTTTATATGAGCTCACGTGGAAATGTGTAAATAATGAAAAGTGTATTAAAGGACATATGAAGGATACATACACTATATTGTCAAAAGTATTTGGCCACCAATCCAAATGATGGGAATCGGGTGCCCTAATCACTTGGCCTGGTGTATAAAATCAAGCACTCAGGCATGGAGACTGTTTCTACAAACGTGTGAAAGAATGGGCCGCTCTCAGTGATTTCCAGCATGGAACTGTCATAGGATGCCACCTGGGCAACAAATCCAGATGTGAAATTTCCTCGCTCCTAAATATTCCAAAGTCAACTTTATTATAAGAGAAGTGAAGAGTTTGGGAACAACAGCAACTCAGCCACCAAGTGGTAGGCCACGTTAACTGACAGAGAGGGGTCAACGGATGCTGAAGCGCACAGTGCAAATACTTTCTGCAAAGTCAGTTGCTACAGAGCTCCAAACTTCATGTGACCTTCCAATTAGCCCACGTACAGTACGCAGAGAGCTTCATGGAATGGGTTTCCAGGGCCGAGCAGCTGCATCTAAGCCATACATCACCAAGTCCAATGCAAAGCGTTGGATGCTGTGGTGTAAAGCACGTCGCCACTGGACTCTAGAGCAGTGGAGACGCCTTCTCTGGAGTGATGAATCCCGCTTTTCCATCTGGCAATCTGATGGACCAGTCTGGATTTGGAAGTTGCCAGGAGAACGCTACATTTCGGACTGCATTGTGCCGAATGTGAAATTTGGTGGAGGAGGAATTATGGTGTGGGGTTGTTTTTTCAAGAGTTGGGCTTGGCCCCTTAGTTCCAGTGAAAGGAACTATGAATGCTCCAGGATACCAAAACATTTTGGACAATTCCATGGGATGGCACTTCAAGTTCATATGTGAGTCAAGGCAGGTGGCCAAATACTTTTGGCAATATAGTGTATTTAGGTGATAAATCCAAACGCTCCAAATTAATGTTGTCCCAATACCACGATTTTGGTACCGGTGTTGTGCCAAAATGTGATTGTCTTGATATTGACACATTTAATTTCTGCATATTTTACTATAGAATACCCTTATAAGCATTACATATATCAAAATCAAGTACCTACTATACTGTTTACTTGTTGAAATACCCTTTACAAAGCTAAAATCTACCCAAACAACCCCTTTGCTGCTTTCAAAAATTGATTTCAAGTAATATTTTGATCTTGACACATCTCATCTGCATATTTTAATAAAATACCCTTATGGGCTTAACGTATATCAAAATTAAGTACCTACTGTAGTGTTTACTTGTTGAAATACCCTTTACAAAGCTAAAATCTACCTAAACATCCACTTTGCTGCTGCCCAAAATTGATTCCAGATACTATTTTGACACTGGCAGATCTTATATCTGCATGATGTACTAGAATAGCCCTATGGGCATTACATATATCAAAACCAAGTACCTACTGTACTGCATAGTTGTTGAAATACCCTTTACAAAGCTAAAATCTACCCAAACAACCCCTTTGCTGCTGCCAAAAATGTATTTAAAGTAATATTTTGATCTTACACATCTCATCTCTGCATATTTTACTAGAATACCCTTATGAGCATATATCAAAATCAAGTACCTACTGTACTGTTTACTTGTTGAAATACCCTTTACAAAGCTAAAATATACCCAAAAAACCCTTTGCTGCTTCCAAAAAATGATTTCAAGTAATATTTTGATCTTGACACATCTCATCGCTGCATATTTTACTAGAATACCCTTATGAGCATATATCAAAATCAAGTACCTACTGTACTGTTTACTTGTTGAAATATCCTTTACAAAGCTAAGATCTACCCAAACATCCACTTTGCTGCTTCCAAAATGTATTTCAAGTAATATTTTGATACTGACACATCTCATCTCTGCATATTTTACTAGAATACCCTTATGAGCATATATCAAAATCAAGTACTTACTGTACTGTTTACTTGTTGAAATACCCTTTACAAAGCTAAGATCTACCCAAACATCCACTTTGCTGCTTCCAAAAATTGATTTCAAGTAATATTTTGATCTTGACACATCTCATCGCTGCATATTTTACTAGAATACCCTTGTGAGCATATATCAAAATCAAGTACCTACTGTACTGTTTAATTGTTGAAATACCCTTTACAAAGCTAAAATCTACCCAAACATCCACTTTGCTGCTTCCAAAATGTATTTCAAGTAATCTTTTGATACTGACACATCTCATCTATGCATAATGTACTAGAATACTCTTATGAGCATTGCATATATCAAAATCAAGTACCTACTGTACTGTTTACTTGTTGAAATATCTTTTTTAGAGCAAAAATCTACCCAAACGACCAGTTTGCTGCTGCGAAAAATTGATTCCAGATAATATTTTGATACCGACACATCTCATCTCTGCATATTTTACTATAATACCCTTATAAGCATTACATATATCAAAATCAAGTACCTACTGTACTGTTTACTTGTTGAAATACCCTTTACAAAGCTAAAATATACCCAAAAACCCCTTTGCTTCTTCCAAAAATTGATTTCAAGTAATATTTTGATTTTGACACATCTCATCTCTGCATATTTTACTAGAATACCCTTATGAGCATATATCAAAATCAAGTACCTACTGTACTGTTTACTTGTTGAAACACCCTTTACAAAGCTAAGATCTACCCAAACATCCGCTTTGCTGCTGACAAAAATTGATACCAGATAACACTTTGACACTGACACATCTTGTCTCTGCATAATGTACTGGCATAGCCTTATGGGCATTACATATATCAACATCAAGTACCTACTGTACTGTTTACTTGTTGAAATACCCTTTACAAAGCTAAAATATACCCAAAAGACACCTTTGCTGCTTCCAAAAATGTATTTCAAGTAATATTTTGATATTGACACATCTCATCACAAATATGAAAATGTTTTCCCTCAGCACATACTGGAGCTGTGTACCATTTGTCTGTCACAGAATGACATCACACTAAGACATTCAGTGACAGTTTTACAGTTTTTATCAGTGTTTTTAGTTATTTAAAATGTTACAGTGAAGACCTTTTAAACAAAGTGTTTGCTAGTGAAATTTTCAGAAATGTGTAGGTATATTCTTGCTATCGTTTACATTTCCAGTATGTATAATATTTTTTTTAAAGAAATGTTTCAATCAATCAATACATTTTTGGCCGCAGCAAAGTGGCCGTTTGGGTAGATTTTAGCTTTGTAAAGGGTATTTCAACAAGTAAACAGTACAGTAGGTACTTGATTTTGATATACATTATGCTCATAAGGGTATTCTAGTAATATATGCAGAAATGAAATGTGTCAGTATCAAAATATTACTTGAAATCAATTTTTGGAAGCAGCAAAGGTGTCGTTTGGGTAGATTTTAGCTTTGTGAAGGGTATTTCAACAAGTAAACAGTACAGTAGGTACTTGATTTTGATATATGTAATGCACATAAGGGTATTCTAGTAAAATATGTAGAGTTTCAAAAACTCAAAAAAATGTTTCATGAACTCATAAATGTTACAAAATAAATGTTTTTTACAAAATCAAAAAAATATTTCACAAACTCAAAAAAATGTTTCACAAACTCAAAAATGTTTCACAAACTCAAAAAAATGTTTCACAAACTCAAAAAAATATTTTTGCATTTATGAAGCATTTGTTTGCGTTTGTGAAACATTTTTGAGTTTCTGAAACATTTTTTGGAGTTTCTGAAACATTTTTTGGAGTCAGTGGGGAGTTTTGGCAGTAATTTCACTCCATTTAAAAACACCACAAACTCAAGAAGTGTTTAACAAATAATAAAATAAAAAGTTTCACAAACTCAAAAATGTTTCACAAACTCCCAACAATGTTTCATTAACTCATAAATGTTTAACAAACTCAAAAAATTTTCATAAACTCAAAAATGTTTCACAAACGCAAACAAATATTTCACAAATGCAAAAATATTTTGGGGAGTTTGTGAAACATTTTTGAGTTTGTGAAACATTTTTGAGTTTGTGAAACATTTTTTTGAGTTTGTGAAACATTTATTTGAGCTTGTTATGGGGTTTTGGCAGTAATTTCGCTCCATTCACTTTGTGTTCAAATAATTTTTGAGTTTGTGGATGAAAACATTTTATTCCTGAAATAATCATTAAACATGTTTTATGTGTTGGTACACATAATTTTACAGTACCTCAAATTAAAACTGCACTTTAATGTGCTTTTATTAAATATAAACTATAGTATTTGAGTTTTAAAAACTCCACAAACTGAGTCACCGCTTGTTGTTTCCCAAAGCACTGGTGAGAAGCACTGATGTATACAAGTAATTAAAGAACATAAATAATGATCTACCACTTGAAAGTGTTGTTTAGTAAATGTTAACTTGAAATAAAAGTATTTTAGTATGATACTTTGTTTACTGCAGAATATTTGTGAAGACAGGCAAAAAACAAAATAACTTTTGGAAGCGTCCCGGAAGAGTTAGTGCTGCAAGGGGTTCTGGGTATTTGTTCTGTTGTGTTACAGTGCGGATGTTCTCCCGAAATGTGTTTGTCATTCTTGTTTGGTGTGGGTTCACAGTGTGGCGCATATTTGTAACAGTGTTAAAGTTGTTTATACGTCCACCCTCAGTGTGACCTGTATGGCTGTTGACCAAGTATGCTTTGAATTCACTTGTGTGTGTGAAAAGCCGTAGATATTATGGGACTGGGCCGGCACGCAAAGGCAGTGCCTTTAAGGTTTATTGGCGCCCTGTACTTCTCCCTACGTCCGTGTACCACTTCGTACACCGGCGTTTTAAAAAGTCATACATTTTACTTTTTGAAACCGATACCGATAATTTCCGATATCACATTTTAAAGCATTTATCGGCCGATAATATCGGACATCTGTAACTAATTGTGATAATTTTTTTAACCATATCGCCCAGCCCTACTCCACATTACTTGTGTGGTTCGGCGCCTCTTGCTAAAAGAGAAAAAACGTGTGTTCTGTGTGAATGATGGGCAAAATTCCAAGGCGGATGATTGTTTTGTTTACATAACAGCAAATCACAATCAATGCAGACATGCACACACACCCCTTCGGTGAAACAAGCTCACGTCAGTAGCCTGGATGCTGGGGTTGGTTTTGGAAGTGATATAAGACCCATTTGTAACGTTAACCGTAACCTTGTTCATCACAGGAAGATGTTACTGCCCAAGCATAAATATTGTTGTGTTTCCACGGAAGTGACCTAATTATGTTTATGCCAACTCTTCCTGTCGACACGCAATAAACCCAACAGGTCCGTGTGGACAAACTGCACTGTCTTGTGAGACTTCAGAGCTTTTCCACAATCGACAGATCCTCCAAACTAAGCGTGTTCCTCCCTGCTGTGACTCACATGAGTTGTTAAACCGGGGCCATGACAGAGATTGAACACCGGGCCTCCCCGAGTGGCCTCATTAGAGACACAGAGACACTCTGTTCTCCACCCCTTGTTCCGCTCTGCCAAACCCGTCCTGCTCAACTCTTTTGTCAGCATATTCTTTTAAAAAAAAGAAAGTATGTTATGAAGACGTATTGTTAGCAAAGTGGTTGACCTGTACCTCTATGTGTGTTAGAGATCGACCAATTAATGGCGCCAATATTTGGTGTCGGCATTAAAAAATAAAAAAACTACATCAGCAGATTCAATATACAGCTATGGTCAAAAGTTTACATACACTTTTAAAGAACGTAATGTCATGGCTGTCTTCAGTATCCAATAATTTCTACAACTCTTATTTCTCCTGGTTACCAGTAAAAAAACATGGTAACACTTTAGTATGGGGAACATATTCACCATTAATTAGTTGCTTATTAACATGCAAATTAGTAACATATTGGCTCTTAACTAGTCATTATTAAGTACTTATTAATGTCTTATTCGGCATGGCCTCATTATACTCCCTAACCCTCTAACCCTGGCCCTAACCAAATAACTCTATATTAAGTCTTTGTTACTTAGAATATATTCCCCATACTAAAGTGTTACCAAAAACATATAACTTTGTCTTGAATTCGAAAAAAAAACATCATTTTATTTTTCACTAAAGAAGGGTTCGGTGAATGCGCATATGAAACTGGTGGGGTTCGGTACCTCCAACAAGGTTAAGAACCACTTTGATAGAGTGATTGGAGCACATACTTGTTGGTCACAAAAAACATTCATGAAGTTTGGTTCTTTTATTAATTTATTATGGGTCTACTGAAAATGTGAGCAAATCTGCTGGGTCAAAAGTATACTATACATACAGTAATGTTAATATTTGGTTACATGTCCCTTGGCAAGTTTCACTGCAATAAGGCACTTTTGGTAGCCATCCACAAGCTTCTGGTTGAATTTTTGACCACTCCTCTTGACAACATTGGTGCAGTTCAGCTGAATTTGTTGGTTTTCTGACATGGACTTGTTTCTTCAGCATTGTCCACACATTTAAGTCAGGACTTTGGGAAGGCCATTCTAAAATCTTCATTCTAGCCTGATTTAGCCATTCCTTTACCACTTTTGATGTGTGTTTGGGGTCATTGTCCTGTTGGAACACCCAACTGCGCCCAAGACCCAATCTCCGGGCTGATGATTTTAGGTTGTCCTGAAGAATTCGGAGGTAATCCTCCTTTTTCATTGTCCCATTTACTCTCTGTAAGGCACCAGTTTTATTGGCAGCAAAACAGGCCCAGAGCATAATACTACCACCACCATGCTTGACGGTAGGTTTGGTGTTCTTGGGATTAAAGGCCTCACCCTTTCTCCTCCAAACATATTGCTGGTTATTGTGGTCAAACAGCTCAATTTTTGTTTGATCTGACCACAGAACTTTCCTCCAGAAGGTTTTATCTTTGTCGATGTGATCAGCAACAAATTTTAGACGAGCCTTAAGGCAGTGTTTTTCAACCTTTTTTGTGCCAAGGCACATTATTTGCATTGAAATAAATCCGGTGGCACACCACCAGCAGAAATCATTAAATCATCAGTTGATATTAAAAAGTCGTTGTCGCAATTGTTGGATATGACTTTAAACCATAACCAAGCATGCATCAATATAGCTCTTGTCTCAAAGTAAGTGTACTGTCACCACCTGTCACATCACGCCCTGACTTATTTGGAGTTTTTTGCTGTTTTCCTGTGTCTAGTGTTTTAGTTCTTGTCTTGCGCTCCTATTTTGGTGGCTTTTTCTCTTTTTTTGGTATTTTCCTGTAGCAGTTTCATGTCTTCCTTTGAGCAATATTTCCTGCATCTACTTTTTTTAGTAATCGAGAATATTTCAGTTGTTTTTATCCTTCTTTGTGGGGACATTGTTGATTGTCATGTTCGGATGTACATTGTGGACGCCGTCTTTGCTGCACAGTAAGTCTTTGCTGTCGTCCAGCATTCTGTTTTTGTTTACTTTGTAGCCAGTTCAGTCTTAGTTTCGTTCTGCATAGCCTTCCTAAACTTCAATGCCATTTCTTAGGGGCACTCACCTTTTGTTTATTTTTGGTTTAAGCATTAGATACAGTTTGACCTGCACGCTGCCTCCCGCTGTTTCCGACATCTACAAAGCAATTAGCTACCAGCTGCCACCTACTGATATGGAAGGGTATTACACGGTTACTCTGCCGAGCTCTAGACCGCACCGACACTCAACAACAACACATCGTTTGCAGACTATAATTACTGGCTTTGCAAAACCCAAATAGGTGAAATTACATAATCTCCCACGGCACACCAGACTGTACCTCACGGCACACTTGTGTGCCGCGGCGCAGTGGTTGAAAAACACTGCCTTGAGGTGTCACTTCTGGAGCAAGGGCTTCCTTCTTGCATGGTATTCTCTCAGTCCATGGCGATGCAAAACACGCTTGACTGTGGACACTGACACCTGTGTTCCAGCATAGTGTAGTGAAATAAGTATAGTGAAGTAGATATTAGCGTTGTACAATATATCAGACCGGTACTAACAAAGTACTGCAATACTAATAAGTGAAAAGCAGTATTATTGCTTGGATTTGCATGGCGTCACGTCCGGCTCATGAAATATGCGTGGCGGTCAAGCCACCGTCTGGTCTCAATGGTTACTAGGCGCCATTTAGCCTTTGTCGAAGAGAAATCCCCTATGCTTGCGTTGTTTTAGGCTGTGCGACCCGTTCAAATCGCGGAAATGATAAACGTTTCTAAGAAGGGCGAAAGAGTGCAACATTTTACGAATGACGTCGAGAAAAGTAGCACGCACTCCAGTCCAAAGGGAGCAGAGTCGAAGAACGTGCGAGTTTGCAGTGATAACTTTGTTAAAGGTTTGATTGATGTACTTTTAACGTTTAATATTTCCCATTTAAGTATTGTTGTGATATTAGATGTATTTTTATCTTGCTTCGGAGTTCTTAAAACTGGGAGTGTCAAAAAAAAATAGATTTTCAAATTAATTGCGTGCTTATTATTGGGGCGGTATAGCTCGGTTGGTAGAGTGGCCGTGCCAGCAACGTGAGGGTTCCAGGTTCGATCGCCGCTTCTGCCATCCTAGTCACTGCCGTTGTGTCCTTGGGCAAGACACTTTACCCGCCTGCTCCCAGTGCCACCCACACTGGTTTAAATTTAACATAGATATTGAGTCACTAGAGAAAAGCGCTATATAAAAATAATTCACTTCACTTCACTTATTCATTAAAGATTTGTAATTGATAAAAAAATAAAAAATCGATTTAAAAAAAATGTACTGGACTATAATATTGGCACCTTTTCAAACTTGTAACTTAGAAATAGTTGTATTCTAAGCATGTGATTCTCCGTTAATTTGTAATCAAACTCACCTGTAGCAAGTAACAGGTGCTGGCAATATAGAAATCACACTTGCAGCCAGTTAAAATGGAGAAAAGTTGACTCAACCTTTGTGTTATGTGTACCACACTGAGCATGGAGAAAAGGAAGAAGAGCAAATATCCTTCAGAAGATTTGAGAACCAAGATTGTGGAAAAGCATGGACAATCTCAGGGCTACAAATCCATCTCCAGAGATCTAAATGTTCCTGTGTCTACTGTGCGCAATGTCATCAAGAAGTTTAAAGCTCATGGCACTGTAGCTAACCTCCGTGGACGTGGACGGAAGAGAAAAATTGACGAAAGACTGCAAAGGATTGTTAGATTTGTGAATAAAGAACCTCAAACCACTTCCAAACAAATTCAAGCTCGCACTATCCAGTGTTTCCCATAAACTGCCAAGATACCTGTGGCGGTGGGGGCGTGGCTATGGGCGTGGTCACCATGACATCGAGTAATTTGCATAATTTACTACAATATGATTTTCTCTAAAAAGGCTAAAAAAATGTATACTTACTAATTAATAATAACAGTTTTGTTTTAAACGTCCATCCATCCATCCAGCCATTTTACAATACAATTACAACACTTTATGTACATATTTTAAAACAGATTTGAACAATAAGTTATTCGCTGAAATATATTTATTAATTGGGGTTCTTACAAAAAATATATCTTATAAAATATAAAAGCTAAAATGTCTCTTAAAGCTCTGCCCCTTTAATTAGTGCATACTAAATAATTTAACTTTAGCCTACTACTACAACCATATTATTTACCAGCAACATAAAGTGAAACAGAGGCAGAGGTGTCCTGCCACGGTCAGTAACAAATAAACAGAAAACAGTGGTGGTCAAATACAAATAAGGCAACAAGAGAAGTATCCTACACTTCTCTTTTGTAAAGTAAATCTGAACAGCCTATATGGGCATCTACATCAACTATATGATTTTCCTGAGAAGCTGGACAGGACAAAAAAAAAAATTATTTTTATTTTTTATTTTTTATTTGTGGCGGACGTAATTCTTTCGTGGCGGGCCGCCACAAATAAATGAATGTGTGGGAAACACTGCTATCTGTCGCCATCTCAATGAAAAGGGACGCTATGGTAGGAGACACAGGAAGACATAAAAAAGCAAGACTGGAGTTTGCAAAAACTTACCAGAGGAAGCCAAAATCCTTCTGGGAGAATGTCTTGTGGACAGATAAGACTAAATTGGAGCTTTTTGGTACAGCACATCATCACACTGTTTACAGAAAACAAAATGAGGCCTTCCGAGAAAAGAACACCATCCCTACAGTCAAAGATGGTGGAGGTTCACTAAAGTTTTGGGGTTGCTTTGCTGCTTCTGGTACTGGATGCCTTGACTGATTTCATAATGCATGGCATCATGAAATCTGAGGACTACCAAAGAATTTTGGGGCATAATGTAGAGCTCAATGTCAGAAAACTGGGTCTCCGTCAGAGGTCATGGGTCGTCCAGCAGGACAGCGACCCAAAGCATACTTCAAAAAGCACACAAAAATGGCTTTTAAGACAAAGCGCTGGAGAGTTCTGAAGTGGCCATCAATGAGTCTAGATTTAAATCCTATAGAACATCTGTGGCGAGATCTAAAAACAGCAGTTAGGAGAAGGCACCCTTCAAATCTGAGAGACCTGAAGCACTTGTTTTATTCCAGAGGGATGGTTGCTAGAAGTCAGACGTGCGCTGCTATGGAAACGGAAATAAATGAGCTCAAGAATTAGTTCCGGCAATGAATAAAATGTCCAAAATACAGTAAATATTGAACATATTGTTATGAACATGTCTGTTACTACATTATATACATATACTTGCAGTGTGTATATAAAACGTTGGAGTGTTTTGAAGTTGTTTTAGAGGGCTTAGTAGGCTACGACGGTGACTACCATCAACCTCATCTTCCAAGCGTTTTTTTAATCATCTTTAACATCCCTCCCCAAAAAAGACATGTGTTCTTGTCTCTCATAATGATTGTGAACAATAGGCAAAATTTCCAAAAAAGTGCAGTTCCCTTTTTAACTGTGGCGTTCTCTTCTTGCAGTACGTCTCCTCTGCTTACCTGTCAAAGCTTTCATATTTTTGCTGGGGGATCCAATTTTTCTCCTTCTTTCTTGGCATCTTCCAAGTCCCGTTTCATTTGTTTTCGCTACTGCAGCAATCGAGTCGCTCTTAACAAATTCTTAACAAATGGAAGATTATTATATACGGTATTTTCCGGATTATAGATCGCACCGACATATAGGCTGCACCCACTAAATTTTTAGAAGAAAATATTTTTCCATATATTAGCCACACTGGACTATAAGCCGTAGATCGATACTTTGTCAAATTAGTTATGTAGGCATAAGCATTTTGTGAATGTTTATTGACATACCTTAATAGTTTCCAAACGGCGCCTGTAACACGGCAGTAAAACGGCTGATCAAACAAAACAGAAGTCATTGTCATGGGCCCACTAGCTGCGGAAGCTGTCTCTCCAATCAGCTAAACAGACTCAATAACTCCACAGTAATGTTTAAGTGAATTTACAAAACTGAAACATAACAAAAATAATGCCTTTGTATGTTAATTATATTAACGCAAATATTCGTAAACGTGTTAGTATAGTAGCTAATGCTAACAACGCTAGCTTCATTACATTGCCAAAGCACATACAAATATGCATGAAAACCCCTACAGACATCGGACATGGGACGGTTAATAAAGTGATTTTATCATTTATCACAGAGTGATAAATGAAGAATCCATACGAGTAGAAACGCTATGAACGGCAACTGCACTTCCGATAGGTTAAAAAAAAAAGTCTAAACAGAAGGGCAATGCAGCCACTGCAGCACCTGCAGTGAGCGAATTCGTGCAAAAGATGACGCCATAGCACAAACAACACACCTACTCAGTGTGTGTTTTTTTTTAAACTATTTACTTTATAACTGGCCGTCAGCGAAGAAAAATCCATAAATTAGCCGCATGGTTTTATAAGCCGCAGGGTACAAAGCCTAGGAAAAAAGTAGCGTTGGAATTTATGGTAAGTAAAGAAAAGCAGGCAGCAGCTCACACATTCTCATACTTTCTGTAATATCCAGGAAGAAACTATGTCAGCCATCGTGAAAAATGTCTCAACTATAATCTACGTGAAGGATCCCAGTAATGTTTGCAATATTTTTGGGTTCCTCACAAGGAAACCATACAATTAGAGATGTCCGATAATGGCTTTTTTGCCGATATTACGATATTGTCCAACTCTTAATTACCGATTTTGATATAAACCGATACAGATATATACGGTCGTGGAATCAACACATTTAATGCCTAATTTTGTTGTGATGCCCCGCTGGATGCATTAAACAATGTAACAAGGTTTTCCAAAATAAATCAACTCAAGTTATGGAAAAATATGCCATCATGGCACTGCCATATTTATTATTGAAGTCACAAAGTGCTTTTTTTTTTTTAACATGCCTCAAAACAGCAGCTTGGAATTTGGGACATGCTCTCCCTGAGAGCATGAGGAGGTCGAGGTAGGCAAGTGGGGGGCGGGGTTTAGGGGTAAGGGGTAGCTGGGGGTGTATATTGTAGCGTCCCGGAAGAGTTAGTGCTGCAAGGGGTTCTGGGTATTTGTTCTGTTGTGTTACGGTGCGGATGTTCTCCCGAAATGTGTTTGTCATTCTTGTTTGGTGTGGGTTCACAGTGTGGCGCATATTTGAAACAGTGTTAAAGTTGTTTATACGGCTACCCTCAGTGTGACCTGTATGGCTGTTGAACAAGTATGCCTTGCGTTCATTCGTGTGTGTTAAAAGCCGTAGATATTATGTGATTGGACCGGCACGCAAAGGCAGCGCCTTTAAGGTTTATTGGCGCTCTTTACTTCTCCCTACGTCCGTGTACCACTCCGTACAGCGGCGTTTTAAAAAGTCATACATTTTACTTTTTGATACCGAAAATTTCCGATATTACATTTTAAAGCATTTATCGGACATCTCTACTTACAATGTAATAAATTCATAGACTGCTATAAAATTGTATAATATTGAGTAAATGGTGAGTTATTGTGATGCAGACAAATGCCATATTTTTACCAATTTTCCCAGGAATTTTCCCATATTTTGGAATGCAAATATTGATGCTCCTCTTGGACACGTAATAAATGTGTTTGATGTTTTTGCTGCCAAATTAACCTTATCATTTTAGCCGCATAAAACATGTTGCTACTGGTCCCATGTTTCCTAAGAAATCATGCTAAAATACAACTTTCAGCCTTGTTCAGCTGTTTACTGACGTATACTGTCCATGTTTAAAAACTTTTGCTGGATATGAATATCTTCTACAAATATCGGGTATCGGCCTCCCTGACTACTACTAATCTGTATCGGCTATCACTTTTCTTCTCTGGATTGCAGCGGAAATCGCGCCTCCAAGACGTTCAAGCCCAAGAAGAACATCCCGGAGGGCTCTCATCAGTACGAGCTGTTGAAACATGCCGAGGCCACGCTGGGGAGCGGCAACCTGCGCATGGCCGTCATGCTGCCCGACGGCGAGGACCTCAACGAGTGGGTGGCAGTAAACAGTAAGCCCCAATCTTCACTTTTTCACCCCTTTGTGCTGTCTTTGAAGCCCCTCATGGAGATGATTGCGGGTGAAAATCACATTGCGCCGTTTCGCTTGGCTCAGCTTCATTTCTGTGAAAACCACACCAGCTTTATTGCATCATTCGGTACGAGACGGGGTGACAAATCACAACAAACGGCACTCGTTCGTTACTAAGGATGGGCGATATGGCTTAAAATCTATCTCGCGGTATATGCAACCTCCTGCGATAACAATATACAATACTTGCCAAAAGTTTACAATGCGTTTTCTTTATTTTCATGACTATTTACATTGTAGATTGCCACTGAAGGCATCCAAACTATGACACATGGGAAGTGAAAACCATTTCAGGTGACTACCTCTTGAAGCTCATTGAGAGAATGCCAAGAGTGTGCTAAACAGTAATCAGAACAAAAGGTGGCTATTTTGAAGAAACTAGAATATAAAACATGTTTTCAGTTATTTCACCTTTTTTTGTGAAGTACATAACTCCACGTGTTCATTCATAGTTTTGATGCCTTCAGTGACAATCTACAATGTAAATAGTCATGAAAATAAAGAAAACACATTGAATGAGAAGGTGTGTCCAAACTTTGGGCCTGTACTGTATATCACGATATATTGTTTGGTTTGCATTTCAAAACTGGTTACGAAGGCTTTTAATTTGGCTGCTGACCTATGCAGTAACATTGTGTCATTTTTTTATTGTATTATTTTCTCAAAACTATTAATAATCTACTTGGTCATTTTCTGTTAACATCTGCTTAATTTCTGTTGTAACATGTTTCTATCTACACTTCTGTTAAAATGGAATAAGCACTTATTCTTCTGTTGTTTGGATACTTGACATTAGTTTTGGGTGATACTCCATCCATCCATCTTCTTCCGCTTATCCGAGGTCGGGTTGCGGGGGCAGCAGCCTAAGCAGGGAAGCCCAGACTTCCTTCTCCCCAGCCACTTCGTCAAGCTCTTCCCCAGGGTACTTTAACTTTTAACTTTAAAATAGTGTACTATTGACTTGGGGTGTCCTGATCCGATATCCGCAAAACACAAGTATCACATTATATTGCCTTGCGTGTAAAATCTCCCATATAAGCGCTCTGATCCAAGCAGTCCGGCTGCGTGTTTACTTTTGCAAAGCTGGACTGGCAGATAACATCCTAAATGTCCTCCAATAAGCACACAAGGTTGGTCTTTTTCTTCTCTTTTCTTCAAAAGGTAAACATGGTACTACTCGGAGCTAGCAGCTACACAACAGCTAAGCACACAATAGCATACAAGCTCAACATTCTGAACAATGTGCGGTCTAAAACAGCACATTTGTCAGCAAAAACAAGTCATTACTTACACATACAAAAGTCTAGTTTAAAAGCAGAATAGAAAGTATCGAGTAACAAATGTGTCCGCATAATTCTACTTACCGGTACTTGTCATGAGCTTACCTTTATGAATTATTATTACACATTTAAAGACGGCATAAGTCCATTCCATATGGTTAATAATAGTTTAGTGTTTTCATACCTACTACAGTACTTATATGAGTATTTTTATTTGATCAAACCTTTTCTAACATTCCACACTACAATGTATATAAAGTATGTATGATTTGTGCTGATATATCGGATCAGTATCAGTGGAAAGTTTGTATCGGGACACTCCTATTTTGACAATGGAGAAACATAAACGGTGATGCTCGCTCGGTGCAAAGAGTGTTTTTGTGTCCCAGGTATCTCCAGTGTTATTTACTCCCCCAACATGACTGCGAGCGGATGCTGAAAGATCTTGGCAGTCCCTCAAAGACCCCCAGCGTTCCAGCTGGGAAAGGACAGAGTGAATGTTAAACAGATACAATTGTGTGAGCGGGGGGAGTTTTGTTGACTTGCCTCTAAAGTAGACACTTTCCCCCTCACGCTAGAGGCCCAGTTATGTCTGGGTTGTGGCAGCTTGTCTCCTCTTGAGACTTTTCATTTTGAAGCTCTATAGGAGTGTCACCAGAGCTACTGGAAAAATGAGAAGAACTCAATAATGTTCCTTTTTAAAAACAAAACAAAAAAAACCCAACATATTTGTCCTGGCTGCAGTTTTTCAGGTTTATCAGAAATTGTGACAAGAGTTCATCTGAAGGAATCAGAAAGTGACTTTATTTTTGAAAGAGTGCTGCTCGCAGCGTGCTATGTCAATGAGGAACTGTACATGGCACCTGTTAGCCTGATGAAAACACGTGTCTATTTTTATTTTGACATATCGCCGAAAACTGTATCACGATATCCGTTTTATATTGGTCAATATCGATAATTATTGATATTTTTCACGGCCTATCGAAAATAAGGACCGAGAGATAAATATATTAAATTTAAACATTTGTATCTGATTACAATCCCCTCAGCTATCAAGGCAGAAAGGAAAGGAAATGTCAACAAACACATGGAAAAAAACTCAATTTAAACAAAATTATAAAATCACCTTGAACACTTAACAATAACTTCTTAAAATAAAGGTGCAAAAATAAGGAATATGCAAGAAATGCTTAAAGGCCTACTGAAATTATTATTTTTTTATTTAAACGGGGATAGCAGATCCATTCTATGTGTCATACTTGATCATTTCGCGATATTGCCATATTTTTGCTGAAAGGATTTAGTATAGAACAACGACGATAAAGTTCGCAACTTTTGGTCGCTGATTAAAAAAAAGCCTTCCCTATACCGGAAGTAGTGTGACGTCACAGGAGGTAGGATTCCTCACAATTCCCCGTTGTTTACAATGGAGCGAGAGAGATTCGGACCGAGAAAGCGACGATTACCCCATTAATTTGAGCGAGGATGAAAGATTCGTGGATGAGGAACGTTAGAGTGAAGAACTAGAGAGGCAGTGCAGGGTGTATCTTTTTTCGCTCTGACCGTAACTTAGGTACAAGGTCTCATTGGATTCCACACTCTCTCCTTTTTCTATTGTGGATCACGGATTTGTGTTTTAAACCACCTCGGATACTATATCCTCTTGAAAATGAGAGTCGAGAACGCGAAATGGACATTCACAGTGACTTTTATCTCTATGACAATACATCGGCGAAGCTCTTTAGCTACTGAGCTAACGTGATAGCATCTGGCTCAAATGCAGATAGAAACAAAATAAATAAATCCCTGACTGGAAGGATAGACAGAAGATCAACAATACTATTAAACCATGGACATGTAACTACACGGTTAATAATTCTCAGCCTGGCAAAGCTTAACAATGCTGTTGCTAACGACGCTGAAGCTAACTTAGCAACCGGACCTCACAGATCTATGATAAAAACATTAGCGCTCCACCTACGCCAGCCAGCCCTCATCTGCTCATCAACACCCGTGCTCACCTGCGTTCCAGCGATCGACGGCGCGACGAAGGACTTCACCCGATCATCCGTGCGGTTGGCGGCTAGCATCGGCTAGGCGTCTGCTATCCAAGTAAGTCCCCTTTGTTGTGTTGCTACAGCCAGCCGCTAATACACCGATCCCACCTACAACTTTCTTCTTTGCAATCTCCATTGTTCATTAAACAAATTGCAAAAGATTCACCAGCACAGATGTCCAGAATACTGTGGAATTGTTCGATGAAAACAGAGCAGTTTGTATGGTGACACATTGGGTACGAATACTTCCGTTGCCGTCGTGACGTCACGCATATACGCATCATACATAGATGTTTCCAACCGGAAGTTTAACAGGAAATTTAAAATTGCACTTTATAAGTTAACCCGGCCGTATTGGCATGTGTTGCAATGTTAAGATTTCATCATTGATATATAAACTATCAGACTGCGTGGTCGGTAGTAGTGGGTTTCAGTAGGCCTTTAATAAAGTGTAATAAAATAGTGCAAAGTGTGAACATGTAAACATAGAAAAACCTGAGAACTATTTTCTGCAGGTTTAGTGCCACGAAGTTACAGCAGTGCTCTAAAGCAAGTGCCGTGAGATATTGTTTGGTGGGCCGTGGGAGATTATGTCATTTCACCTAATTGGGTTAAAAATGTGCCGTTGTTGAGTGTCTGTTCTGTCTAGAGCTCGGCAGAGTAACCATATTATACTCTTCCATATCAGTAGGTGGCAGCAGGTAGTTAATTGCTTTGTAGATGTCGGGAACATGGTTTGTCGTGATCACAATATGCAGACGACAGTGTGCAGGTAAAAATGTATCTAATGCTTAAACCAAAAATAAATGAAAGGGGAGTGCCGCTAAGAAAAGCCATTGAAGCTTAGGGAAGGCTATGCAAAACGAAACTAAAACTGAACTGGCTGCAAAGTAAACAAAAACAGAATGCTGGACGACAGCAAAGACTTACAGCGTTTGGAGCAGATGGCGTCCACAAAGTACATACGTACATGACATGACAATCAACAATGTCCCAACAAAGAAGGATAGCGTCCGCACAACTTAAATGGTCTTGATTGCGAAAACAAAGCAGGTGCGGGGAATAGCACAGAGAAACACCAACAAAACAGGAAGGGCCACCAAAATAACAGCGCAAGACAAGAACTAAAGCACTACACACAGGATAAACAACAACAAACTCAAGGTTGTCGTGCCTTATTTTGAGTTCTTCACTCTTGGCAGCAATCATTTTTACTTTCTCTTCACACTACATGCAAAGATTCAATCGCCAGACAACCACCAAACTCGATAGTTGATAGTGGCAGCGTGTGAGGTGGATAGAGCGGCCGTGCCTGCAACTTGAGGAGTCCAGGTTCGATCCCCACTTCTGCCATCCAAGCCACTGCTGTTGGGTCCTTGGGCAAGACACTTCACCCATGCTCTGTAGTCTCAAATTGGCAGCCACGCGTCCCTCAGTCAGCTGTGAATGTGAAGTGAATGAATGATGGGTTCTCACTTCTGTGCTAATATTATTGTTGCTGTTACCTGATTGGCTGTTTGTGTGTCACTTCCTGCGTTGCTCGGTGACCAGAGAGCGAGTGCCTTTGTTCATGTCACCAACCTTGCGTTGCAATTTCCGTTTAATTAATAGACGAAAATATACATAACAAAAACATCAGAAGAAAAAAATATTGAACATTTTATCGAGTGCATTTATCGAACACGATGACGTGTCTAATGTGATATACACTGGTATCGGTTTATCGTCCAGCCCTATAAATAACATACGTTGAAATGTTTTAAAAGCGCTACTCGAAAAGCTAGATCACAAGTCACTACCTTTTTTGACTGCTAACTCACTCTGTCATCCTTTAGTTTTGCTTCGCGTCATTTTGAAGTATTGGCACTTCTTCTCGCGCACTGAATGAAGCAATGCCTGCAGAGTTTTCCTTGTTTCTGACCAAGACTGAAGGTTTTCTCGTTTGCATTTGCAGCTGTGGACTTCTTCAACCAGATCAACATGCTGTACGGGACCATCACAGACTTCTGCACGGAAGAGAGCTGCCCCGTCATGTCTGCCGGTCCAAAGTAAGTCCTTCAAAGCAATTTGACCTAAAAAGGAACTCCGCCTTTTTTGGGGAATTTTGCCTATCATTCAAAATCCCTACCTAAGACTTTCTTTTTTTATGCATTTTAACTCGTAATATACGGCAAATACGAACTCCATTTACATCTCATGAATATTAATCAAGTATTAGCGATATCGTTATGACAAGCTCTAGCGCCGAGGAACTACTTTTAACAGCGCCGTGATCAATGAGTGCGAACAAGCTTATGAAGTTACTGACAGACTGAATCGGGGATCATCTCTAACTTTTTAAAAGTTAATTCTCGATCATAAAAAAATGCCTCTCCCCTGTATAGTAGAAGGATGTAGCCATAAATTGAGAAGTTGATCAAATTTGACGTTTAACTTAGACCCGGATATGACGAGAAAACCCAAAAAGACACCCGTTTTAAGGACGTTGCAGGATTATGATTAATTCTTCATATAAACGGGAAGATATAAACATCCCACCTGTCTGCATCCCGGTGAGAGCAGACATTGTACATTAAGTGATTGTTTTATTTTGCTTGTAGTTTGTATTTCTTGTTTAGCACTTAGCAATACTACTAATTGCTGGATCTGCACATCACTCAGCTTCTAAAACGTGTAGCTCATCCTCCTCATATTCAGGTTAAAAAATATAAGGTTCTGGATGATTATTTGTCCCAAAATAGTCGTCGTTGTCCCAAGAAGTCTACCATGATTAGTGTTGTTGTTTTTTGTTTAAGGAAATAGCAAACGTTTTGATGCGTCTGTGATATTAATACGCCGTTTTTTGCTGAAAATGATCAAAATACATAAGTATTACATGTTATCATGCATGTTACTACGTTACATATATACTTACAGCTAGGGATGTCCCGATCCGATATTGATATCGGAAATCAGTCCGATATTAGCCAAAAAAGTGAATATCTGATTTTATCGGACTGAATCTAAAAACTCCGATATAAGCGCTCCTATACAAGCTGTCCATTTACCGCTGCAGCATGTCTATAATAGGTGACTCTGGTTTGATCACACTCCAACAGAGTAGGTAGCGGCAATGCCCCTTAATTAACGTTGGTGCCGGCCGCGGAAGAAGAGTGTCTCCGATCCAGCATGCACAGCCCACGTGATCACAACAACGACAACGCGTGTGCTTGCAGCAAAGTGTATTGATGTCGGCTGTGTGGAAGTATTTTAACGTAAACTCGGACAAAGACGTTGCCGCTAAATGCAACATTTGTCAGGCGCAAGTGTCCCGTGGAGGGACAGAACCGGGAAGGTTCAATACAAGCAACCTCATCGCACATTTGAAAAAACACCACAAAAAAGAACATGAGGATTTTCGCGAGAGCAGCAAGGCGAAGCAACAAACCTCTGGCTCGCTTCACCAACCCACGCTGGCCGAAAGCTTTGCAAGACGTGACAAACTACCACGGGACAGCAAAAAGGCAATGGCCTTAACAGATAAGATAGCCTAGTTTATTGTGCTTGATGACCAGCCCCTGTCGGTGGTGAGTAATGTCGGGTTTAAACGCTTAATGGAGCACCTCGAACATCGCTACATTATTCTTAGCCGCCACTACATTGTAGACAAAACTATACCCCAGTTGCACGAAGAGGTTAAAAAGTGTATTGCCGCACACGTGGTGAAAGTGGAGGAAGAGGAGTAGTAAGGGTAGTCAGCACTGACTGATTATTTGTTTTATGCTCTTGTTATTAGAGTGATATGTTTATTGTGTTTACACTATTCTTCAGTGAAGACTAAGAGTAATTACTACATTGTTTTGGGCACAGTCAGTCAGTGAAACTGGAGCTGTGAACTCTTAACTTAGAGCAGTTGGACAGTGGACAATATTGTGTTGTTTTTGTCCCTGCCCACAGTTGTTTCCAACATATGCTGACAGTAAAAAAATAACTGAAGTGAACTTGAATTGTTTGCACTTTAAAACGTTTTTTTTTTTTTTTTTAAATTGGATTTACACTACCGTTCAAAAGTTTGGGGTCACATTAAAATGTCCTTATTTTTCAATGAAGATAACTTTAAACTAGTCTTAACTTTAAAGAAGTACACTCTATACATTGCTAATGTGGTAAATGACTATTCTAGCTGCAAATGTGTGGTTTTTGGTGCAATATCTACATAGGTGTATAGAGGCCCATTTCCAGCAAGTCTCACTCCAGTGTTCTAATGGTACAATGTGTTTGCTCATTGGCTCAGAAGGCTAATTGATGATTACAAAACCCTTGTGCAATCATGTTCACACATCTGAAAACAGTTTAGCTCATTGCAGAAGCTACAAAACTGACCTTCCTTTGAGCAGATTGAGTTTCTGGAGCATCACATTTGTGGGGTCAATTAAACGCTCAAAATGGCCAGAAAAAGAGAACTTTCATCCGAAACGCGACAGTCTATTCTTGTTCTTAGAAATGAAGGCTATTCCACAAAATTGTTTGGGTGACCCTAAACTTTTGAACGGTAGTGTATTTAGGTTATTTTTTAGGGTCTTCTAATTTATTTTTAATTTATTCTATTCAATCGCGACCCCAAAGGGAATAAGCGGTAGAAAATGGATGGATGGAATTGTATAATTATGTTGGTATTAGTGGTTATTTTGCACTTTAAATATAACATTTTGTTTTTATTGGATTTGTTGAGGTAATACTCTTATGTTGAAGGTTAAAATTTATGTAACCAATTGGTTAATAATAAATGGGTCAGTTTTTCCTATACCTACTCTTGCTGACTATTGTTTTCTGTTTTAACACTACAGCATCAGTAACAGTAACATCACTTTATCAAGCCTTTTCTAACATCCCACACAACAAAATAAGGAATAAATATAAGTATGATTCGTGCCTGTATCGTATTGATATCGGTATCGGCCAATACTCAAGGCTACAATATCGGTATCGTATCGGAAGTGAAAAAGTTGTATCGGGACATCCCTACTTACAGCATGTATATAAAACCTTGATGGAGGTTTTGTTATGTTTTTCAGAGCGCTTTATAGGCAGAATAGATGCAATGATTTAATGACTCCCATCACCTCTGTTGTTAGCTGACTTTTGCTAGCATTTTTTTACAAGTTAGAATGCATAAAAAAACAACGTGTTAGTCTTACAAAAGGATTGTGAATGATAGACAAAAAAAGTGCAGCTCCCCTTTTATTCGTCGTCTTATTTCCTCCAACGCGTCCACCGACTCCCAATGATTTGCTTAAAGTCTAAAACAAACTTCAGTTCTTGTGTCGACAGGAAATGCCTTAATTATTTGTCGACTATGCCTCTGCAGGTACGAGTATCACTGGGCCGACGGGACCAACATCAAGAAGCCGATCAAATGCTCCGCCCCCAAGTACATTGATTACCTGATGACCTGGGTGCAAGACCAGCTTGATGACGAGACGCTCTTCCCCTCCAAGATCGGTATGTTGCTGTTCTTGTTCGCCGTACGCTGCCTTAAAATACACCCTCACTGGCGACGTCATCCCTTAGGTTAGGTTAGATTAGACCAGCGGTCGGCAACTCAAAATGTTGAAAGAGCCATATTGGACCAAAAATACAAAAAAACGAATTTGTCTGGAGCCGCAAAAAATTCAAAGCCTTATATGAATGTTATAACGAAGGCAACACTTGACGTGTTTATATTAGCTATAATAGCCTACTATCAAAATTACTATGTCTCGCAGGCTGACGCAAATCTTCGGTAAATGTTGAAATTGTAATATTTATTCTACACATTTTTACAACATTGGAAAACATTAGTACAACGGAGGCTTCTCAGAGGGTTAAAGTTAAAGTACCAATGATTGTCACATACACACTAGATGTGGTGAAATTTGTCCTCTGCATTTGACCCATCCCCTTATTTACCCCCTGGGAGGTGAGGGGAACAGTGGGCAGCAGCGGTGGCCACGCCCGGGAATAGTGGTTAGAGTGTCCGCCCTGAGATCGGTAGGTTGTGAGTTCAAACCCCGGCCAAGTCATACCAAAGACTATAAAAATGGGACCTATTACCTCCCTGCTTGACACTCAGCATCAAGGGTTGGAATTGGGGGTTGAATCACCAAAAATGATTCCCTGGCGTGTCCACCGCTGCTGCCCACTGCTCCCCTCACCTCCCAGAGGGTGATCAAGGGTGATGGGTCAAATGCAGAGAATAATTTCGCCACACCTAGTGTATGTGTGTGACAATCATTGGTACTTTAACTTTTATAACAATGTTATAGACAAATTATATATTTTTTTATGTTACGCCTGGGTGTATTTTGTATGTATTGGTTTTTACCAAAAAAATATTCTCAGTTTTGATCATTATTGATTTGAAAAGTGTGTTCTAGATGTCATTGATTTACAAAGGGACAATACATAATAATGAACATTTGACATGTAAATATGTGAGATTATGGCTGATTTACATTTCCAGTCCCTCGGCAGATGGATGTTAAAATGGGTGAACACTTAAAAGAAAAAAATTCATGAGGAAAGCACACTATATATTTTTAATTATCCATTCTTTTTTAATGTATATTTAATTGTAGTTTATGCACACCTTTCTTTGTGGCTGGCTTTGTGGCAGCTTCTTTCGCAACAGGTATCTTGGTAGACTTTTACAATCCAGTCATAGCGATGCTGGCATTTTAGGTGGCAAAGGTTTGACGTGTTGAAGCGTGATGTTTTTTTTCCCCCTCTCCTCGCAGAATCTTTGCTCAGCGTGAGGTGCGAGTAGCTCGCCAAATGTCTTCCTCTGAAACAATGAAGAAGTCCCATGCAATCGACGCCATGTTTGTTTACAATGAGCTCAGGGAAGGTATATGACCTCCTTCGAGGAAAGGAGTGCTTGATTTGCTCACCCTACCCCAGGGGTCGGCAACCTTCATCATACAAAGAGCCATTTGAGCCCATTTCCCACCAAAGTTAACCCACCTAGAGCCGCAAAACTCTGTTTAAGCCCTAAAATGACAATAACACTACTTTTAGTTTCATTACATTTAAGCTATAGTATTTATGAAATCAAACACTAGACAGAATATGACATAGCAAGTATTTTTGCTCTGATCAGCTTTCCGCAGCAGTTCTGAAACTGCTCTTTTTCGGTCATCTCCAGCTTGGTAGTATTTTTCCGCAAATACTGTGTGTTTGTTCTGGAAATGTATTTCCACATTTGATGTTTCGTTGTTTGCTATTTTCTCCCCACATATTAAGCACACAGGTGAACCAATCTCGTCAACAGTAAACGCAAATGCAACTGTCCATGTAGCATTAAATGTTTAATTTTCATCAGAAATGTTTCTCTTTTTGATTTGTCCATTGCTAATTTACTGGGGGTTGACCACTAAAAACAATGCAATTGCTTGGCAGCAAAAGATGACGCATCGGGGGTGTTACGTACATTTCGATAAACAAAATATTGCAAGATCACGAACTCCAAAATAAAAACGGCTACATTAAAATAGACTAACTAAATAAAATAAAATACATTAAAATTAAATAGCCATTATTTATTTACATGTTTCAGTGTTTCCCATAAACTGCCAAGATACCTGTGGGGGTGGGGGCGTGGCTATGGGCGGGGTCACCATGACATCATCGAGTAATTTGCATAATTTACTACAATGATTTGATTTTCTCTAAAAAGGCTCAAAAAATGTATACTTACTAATTAATAATAACAGTTTTGTTTTAAACGTCCATCCATCCATCCATCCATCCATTTTACAATATAATTACAACACTTTATGTACATATTTATATACAGATTTGAACAATAAGTTATTCACTGAAATATATTTATTAATTGTGGTTCTTACAAAAAATATATCTTATAAAATATAAAAGCTAAAATGTCTCAAAGCTCTGCCCCTTTAATTAGTGCATACTAAATAATTTAACTTTAGCCTACTACTACAACCTTATTATTTACCAGCAACATAAAGTGAAACAGAGGCAGAGGTGTCCTGCCTTAGTCAGTAACAAATGAACAGAAAACAGTAGTGGTGGTAGATAGACACAGAGCTTCATCAAACATCTGATCCATTGAACAAAGAGCTCCAAAAATCTTGAACTTTAGACTGCCATCAGTTTTACTCCCTACACTTAACCGTGTTTCCTACTGCCTGCAGACTTTGCACCCTTTGTTATATACACATGTTGTGTTTCTAATATAAATACATTTAATAAAGTCAAATACAAATAAGGCAACAAGAGAAGTATCCTACACTTCTGTTTTGTAAAGTAAATTTGAACAGCCGATATGGGCATCTACATCAACTATATGATTTGCCTGAGAAGCTGGAGAGGACAAAAAAAAAAAAAATTTAAACATTTTTTTTTAATATTTTTTTTTTTTAATTTTATTTGTGGCGGACGTAATTCTTTCGTGGCTGGCCGCCACAAATAAATTAATGTGTGGGAAACCCTGTGTTTTAAAAGCCAAAGGGAGCCAGGCTGGATGCATGAAAGAGCCGCATGCAGCTCCAGAGCCGTGGGTTGCAGACCCCTGCCCTAGCCCAACTACAGCTCAGTATGTCCAATATTGCCTCATTAGAGGGTTTTTTTAAAAAAAAAATCTAAGATCATTTTTAATGCCCAAATTCCCCAAATCGGCCCAATATTTATCTGTCCGATATTTATCGTGCACCTGTAGTTTGCAATGGTAGAACTTTGGTACTTCAGAGCATTTCCTCCCACCCCCACCAAGGACTGTTTTCACTGCTGGACTCTAGAAAGAGGTTCCGCAGCCTCCGTAGCAGAACTTCCAGGTTCTGTAACAGCTTCTTCCCTCAGGCCATAAAACTCTTGAACGCATCATAATAATCCCCTCTATTCCCCCCAAAAATGGATTAACTCGCTGGAATATAATGACAATATAACATACATCCATAAACGTGGATGCATATGAAAAAGTGCAATATATTTATCTGTACAGTAATCTATTTATTTATATCTGCACCTTATTGCTTTTTTATCCTGCACTACCATGAGCTAATGCAAGAAAATTTCGTTCTTATCTGTACTGTAAAGTTCAAATTTGAATGACAGTAAAAAAGGAAGTCTAATTTGAATGCCAAAGCACAGCCACACAAAACACACATGCATATTTTGACGCTAGTGTGAGGTGAGAGAATAACTTGTACATCTTCACATTTTTAAGCAAGCTCTGCCAACTTGCCACTGAATGCTTACACAACCTCCAGTCCCAACTAGCCGAGGCTTGTGGAGTCGGGTGGAGGCCCAGTGAAGCTCTGGGCGGCAGCCAGCTCAAACAAATGTGTTCCTCAATGCATGAAGGTGTTCCCCTCGTGAGCCGCGCTCTACTGTTCACTTTGTGGCCAGCAGCACCTTGAAACTGATGATCAGGAAAGGCTAAAGACCGGAAAGCTGCTGTGAACTTTTCACTTAGTCGCCAAAAACGACGTGCGCCACATCCGTTGTGACAATATCAGAATTTCGTAACCCCAGCTGTGCGTGGGTGACACATCATTTGGCATGAGCGCGTGAGACAACGTGTTTTAGTGAGCGGCTGCTTGCACTTCCCCGAAATCGTGCAGCAGCCTGTCTGCCGGCATCCACTTCTGCTCACGATGTTTGATTAGCTCTTTTCAATGTGACATTTTCGAACGAGAGGACACAGCCCACGTGTCGAGACAATAATAGCACACGGGTGTCCAAACTTTTTCCACTCAGAGCGACATACCAAATACTACAAAACCCAAAACCAGTGAAGTTGGCACGTTGAGTAATTCGTAAATAAAAACTGAATACGATGATTTGCTAATCCTTTTCAACCTATATTGAATTGCATGGACTGCAAAGACAAGATACTTAATGTTCGAACTGAGAAACGTAATTTTTTTTTTGCAAATAATCATTAACTTAGAATTTAATGGCAGCAACACATTGCAAAAAAGTTGGCACAGGGGCATTTTTACCACTGTGTTACATGGCCTTTCCTTTTAACAACACTCAGTAAACTGAGGAGACCAATTTTTGAAGCTTTTCAAATGGAATTATTTCCCATTCTTGCTTGATGTACAGCTTAAGTTGTTCAACAGTCCGGGGTCTCCGTTGTGGTATTTCAGGCTTCATATTGCGCCACACATTTTCAATAGGGGCAGGTCCGGACTACAGGCTGGCCAGTCTAGTACCCGCACTCTTTTACTATGAAGTCACGCTGTTCTAATAAGCTGTCTTGCTGAAATAAACAGGGGCGTCCATGATAATGTTGCTTGGATGGCAACATATGTTGCTCTAAAACCTGTATGTACCTTTCAGCATTAATGATGCCTTCACAGATGTGTAAGTTACCCAAGCCTTGGGCACTAATACACCCCCATACCATCACAGATGCTGGCTTTTCAACTTTGTGCCTATAACAGTGATTTCCCCAGATTCTCTGAACCTTTTGATGATATTACGGACCATAGATGGTGTGAAATCCCTAAATTCCTTGCAGTAGCTCGTTGAGAAATGTCCTTAAACTGTTGAAGAATTTGCTCACGCATTTGTTCACAAAGTGGTGACCCTCGCCCCATCCTTGTTTGTGAATGACTGAGCATTTCATGGAAGCTGCTTTTATACCCAATCATGGCACCCACCTGTTCCCAATTAGCCTGTTCACCTGTGGGATGTTCCAAATAAGTGTTTGATGAGCATTTCCTCAACTTTCTCAGTCTTTTTTGCCACTTGTGACAGCTTTTTTGAAACATGTTGCAGACATCAAATTCCAAATGAGCTAATATTTGCAAAAAATAACAAAGTTTACCAGTTCGAACGTTAAGTATCTTGTCTTTGCAGTCTGTTCAATTAAATATAGGTTTAAAAGGATTTGCATATCATTGCGACCCCAAAAGGGACAAGCGGTAGAAAATGGATGGATGGATGTATTGTGTTTTTATTTTCCATTTACACAACGTGCCAACTTCACTGGTTTTGGGGTTTGTACTTTGATACATTTTGTGCATTAAAGATGCTACAACCAATCAGTCTGAACAAAACGTTAATATCTCAGCTCTGTGACATGGGTGACAAAGCAAATTAGTGTAATTTGTAACTAGAATATGCAATTTCAGGAGAAATTGCGTATGAATGCTGTATGTGCACAAACCGCGGAACCGAAAGATGCTAACCGCAGGTGTGAAGTACCGAGTTATTTGGGTACGGTGGCCAAATTGGCTAAAAAAGGTAGCATGCTAACTAGGGATGTAACGGTATTAAATCTCACAGTGTGATATTAATATGGTATTCAAGCCACATTAAGATATTATTGAGGTATATAAAAATTAAAAAAAGCTTTGGAAAAATGCCATAGTTTGTAAAATGTCAGGAATGTTTAGAATAAACACGCTGACTTGTAATTGAAAACAAACAATGCTGAAGTGTTCTAATCATATTTTTAAAAAAAAATCAATTTTCAAATAAATCGCGATTTTTATGTGTAACAATTCTCGATCGAAAATCGATTTTTTTTCTTCTTCCCCAAATTCTGTCCTGTCCACCCACTTAAGTAATCGTTTGGGTAGAATTTTATCAAACAATACCAGTTTTCTTTTGAGTAATACAGAAATTGATCAGAGCTTTTATGGAGGAATGTAGTTAATCATAAAACTGGCACATAATGTTATTAAAAAAATATTGATTTTTGAATCGAGAACCATTTTGAATTAAGAGTCGATTCTGAATTTAATCGTTACCCCCAAGAATCGAATTGAATTGATTCGAATCATGTGCTACCCAAAGATTCACAGTCCTAATATTTATTACTAGAAGCAAGTATTTCTAAGTGCCAAAAATTGTGCAGTAACATCTAGGGTTTTAAGCACATATTTAAAAGAATAACTTACAGTTAATGTTTTTAAAGTAAAAATGTAAACATCCAGTGTAAGAAGTGTAAAACTATACTGTACAGTTTAGTGTCATTCAACGTTTACATTATGGGAAGCAGTGTCCTCTACGGTGGTCATTTTTATATCAGTCTGGAAAATCTTGTTTCTCAGAAAAGTAAACTAACAATATAGTCGTTAATTATGTAAATACCTTACAAATAGATGTCTGGCTTTGCTGGCTGCAAATATTTGTTATCTATTGTTCTATTTGTAGTTAACCTACTCAGTGGCCTAGTGGTTAGAGTGTCCGCCCTGAGATCGGTAGGTTGTGAGTTCAAACCCCGGCCGAGTCATACCGAAGACTATAAAAATGGGACCCATTACCTCCCTGCTTTGCACTCAGCATCAAGGGTTGGATTTGGGGGTTAAATCACCAAAAATGATTCCCGGGCGCGGCCACCGCTGCTGCTCAATGCTCCCCTCACCTCCCAGGGGGTGATCAAGGGTGATGGGTCAAATGCAGAGAATAATTTCGCCACACCTAGTGTGTGTGTGACAATCATTGGTACTTTAACTTTAGTTAACTTTAACTTATGTGACGGTTTATGAGGTAGCGACTTGTCCAGGGTGTATCAGGCCTTCCGCCCGAGTGCAGCTGGAACAGGCTCCAGCAACCCCGTGACATCTAGAGAGTAAAGCAGTAGAAAAATAGATGGATGGATTGAAGATGTATCAAGTAGCTTTTTAGTTTACTCGTATTTTCCACGTTTTTTTTTTGTGATTTCCTGCCGTTTGGTGTGGCGAGACCGGCTAGCTCTGTGTCGTCTTGGAAACGCTCGAAACGAAAGCGGCGCACTTCGCTTTGCAGAACCCAGACTTTCTTACCTGCGCCAAAGAGGTTATGTTTTGGCCAGGGCTTGTTTGTCTGTTTGTTAGCAACATAAGTCAACCATTTATGGACAGATTTATTGTCTAAAAAAACTGTTCCCTTTTATATACGGCGAGGACAAACACACTTCACTTCCTACTTACAGCGTTCCACGCCCCCACCTTGCCGTTTCCGCACGGCGCAGAGGATTCTGGGAGAATGTATTTTCAGGCCCGGCCAATGCTAAAACGCCAGAAAAAAACTACACTCACCAAGTTTTGGTTTGACACCGTCACACGTCCCGGTATTATTGAGAAGACTTTAAAACCGAAATACCGCGGTATTTATTATACCATGACAACCCTAATGCTAACTGTTAGCACATGTCACGTTCCAAGTTATATGACTCTGAGGTGTACGGCGGCAAAATTGGCTAAAATGTCAGCATGCGAAATGATAATACATTTTATGTTGACAATATGTTGAGGGCCAATAAAAACAAGCAGCTATAGCAAGTAAACTTGGATATACTTTAGAGTAGAGATGTCCGTCCGATAATGGCTTTTTTGCCAATATCCGATATTGTCCAACTCTTAATTACCGATTCCGATATCAACCGATACTGATATATACAGTCGTGGAATTAACACATTATTATGCCTAATTTTGTTGTGATGCCCCGCTGGATGCATTAAACAATGTAACAAGGTTTTCCAAAATAAATCAACTCAAGTTATGGAAAAAAAATGCCAACACGGCACTGCCATATTTATTATTGAAGTCACAAAGTGAATTATTTTTTTTAAACATGCCTCAAAACAGCAGCTTGGAATTTGGGACATGCTCTCTCTGAGAGAGCTTGAGGTGGGGTGGGGGGGGAGGGGGTAGCGGGGGGTGTATATTGTAGCGTCCCGGAAGAGTTAGTGCTGCAAGGGGTTCTGGGTATTTGTTCTGTTGTGTTTATGTTGTGTTACGGTGCGGATGTTCTCCCGAAATGTGTTTGTCATTCTTGTTTGGTGTGGGTTCACAGTGTGGCGCATATTTGTAACAGTGTTAAAGTTGTTTATACGGTCACCCTCAGTGTGACCTGTATGGCTGTTGACCAAGTATGCCTTGCATTTACTTGTGTGTGTGAAAAGCCGTAGATATTATGTAATTGGGCCGGCAAGCAAAGGCAGTGCCTTTAAGGTTTATTGGCGCTCTGTACTTCTCCCTACGTCCGTGTACCACTCTGTAATGCGACGTTTTAAAAAGTCATAAATTTAACTTTTTGAAACCAATACCGATAATTTCCGATATTACATGTTAAAGCATTTATCTGCCGATAATATCGGCAGTCTGATATTATCGGACATCTCTACTTTAGAGTAGTAAGTGTATCAATCAATCAATCAATCAAACTTTATTTGTAAAGCACTTTTCATACATAAAAGAAATGCAGCGCAAAGTGCTTTACAGAGTTAAAAACAATACCGCGGTGACCCATATACCCCATTATCACATGCGTACGCAGGGACACAGATACCAAACACAAACACACAACATACACACATATGCAACTCTATGGACAAATGATTGCATGGCTGAATACAGAGGAGACATGTGAGTAAACACTATCACAGCAGTATAGCAGTATAGATTTGTTATCCACCGAAAAGGAGTCAAATTAAGAGAGTACACCGCTTTGTGTGGTCAGTGTGAATTTAGTGTAATATTTATTATCTAGCAGAGTTGTTACTTGAATCCTTTTCCACTCCTTAGTGATGACGTCACTTGTGGACTCATAAAAACAATTGGGTGAACAAAAAAACGACGGTACCACTGTAACTGGCTACTAAGTTGTGTTGCTAGTTAATATAAGTCTATTTTTACTAGCTGTACACTGACTACCCCCAAAGTAGGGTTGTCAAAATGATCGATACTTCGATACCAAGTTGATACCAAAAACACAACTCACCTCATACGCGCCTGGTTTAGGAGAGAATAAGACGTAGCAGAAATGATCCACATTGTTGTTTTATTTAGCGAGTATAGTAAATGTGAAAAGCAGGTGTATCTTGCGTAGGGTTGCAAAGGGGTGGAAAGTTTCCAGAAATTTACCGGAAATTTACCACGGGAAGATAAGCTCGGGAAGTTTGGAAATTTCGACCATTTTTTGATTATTATTATCAAAAATATTTTACTGATGGACAAATGAATAGAAATAGGCTAGAAAAATAAATGAACACTCAATCAGCATGCTAAATCAAACTATAACTTACATTTTTGTATGACAACAGAATGGCTAGCAGAACAGAAGGTAGAGGAAACTACACGTTTTGATTTAGTATTTGCTAGTTGAACTTTACAGATCACAAAAAAGGTAAATTCGGATCGCTAATGTGGTTAGCATAAATGAATGGGATTTAACATAGAGAAAATTGGCATCACGGCTAACGGATAAATATTTTCGGTTCATTATGAGACTGTGGTGGTACATAAACCTAGCTAGCTAGAGATATTGGCCCCAAAATCATTTAACATACAGGAACAGCTAGCTAGCTTGAGTGGAAGTCTGTAGGAGTCGTCTACAGTCACACAGTAGCAAGCAATTACACCTCTATTAAACTTAAATACCATAGATCAAATATATTTACCCTAGTAATATCATCAAAACTTACCTGACTGGATGAAGTCCTTTGACTGAAATACTAGTGTGGCCTGTAGTGTGTAGCATGCTGGGAATTTTCTGTGGAAGAATGCACTGCACATGTGATGGAGGAATACACCGTGCAGGGTTGAAATTCAACTGAATTTGCATTAAATCAGGTTGTTTTAGCTAATAATCATGTTGCAAGATCCAGCATGTTGCATTCAATGTTTATTCCCATTAATTTCCTATTAATTCCCGTTAATTCCCATATATTCCCGTTAATTCCCATGGAAAGTTTCCAACTTTGAATATTCCCGGAATTTTGCAACCCTAATCTTGCGTCATATTCAATAATCAAATACAAGCGTTCACAAAAGTATTCGCTGCGCGAGCAGAGATCCACCACCACAAGCCCAGGGAGTGTGCATTACCACAGCGTGCAGAAAAGCTCCAGAAGCGTGCAAGCCAACCTTAATCACATCCATAAGAGCTAAGACAACACAGCTTAGAGACACTCTTTTGTTGTTTGGCAGCACTTTGAACACCTCTGCTTTACTTATTTTACCAGGAAGGCAAAGTTTGGCCTTGCTGAACACACCTCTTTTTAATGGCACATTGTAGAAACTACTTTTTTTTTTCCACAATGCTGTAATGAAAAAAGGCTGAAATGTTAGTTTTTAAATGTAAATATATAGTATGTTTTAGCCTTTTCATTAGTGTCACACCACCACCATATTGAAAGAATACTAATAACAATATTGTCTGTTTTTATATATGTGACTGTTCTTTTTAGATGGCAAAATAGTTGAGCTATTGCATTTAATAGCATATTTATAAGCAGAGTATTGTTTTGTTTTGATGTACTGGGAGGTAATAGAACACTGCTGTTCTTTTTCCAATTTACTGTACCTCTCGAGATGGGATTTATGGCTCTTTGAAGAGAGGAGCCGTTTCTTTTGAAAGAGCCTTTCAATAAACTGGCTCGTTATTATAGTTTTTTATAGTTCTTTTTTATCAAGGACACAATCAATGGTAGCAGTTATAAGATAAGATCAGAGTCATTTCAGTGTACTGTAATATTACACTGTTGGTGGGAATTACTGAATTCTGAAATATTGGCTATAATTTTGTTGTTGTTACTGTAAACATTCCATTAGGTGGTGCTATATCCCCTTTTTTTGACAGTGACATCACTATTTGGAATTTTCCCTCACCCAAAACAAGAGCATTTTGACAATATAGAAAGAAATACACACATAATGAGTAAGAACCAAATGTACTTATGAGTGTAAAAAGTTTAAATACAACTGGAATATTACTGAGAAAGTAATACAAATGTGAGTACACAATAGTATGACTTGAACTACTTTACATATCAGAAAAATGAACCAGAAAAGTGAATCAAAATAATATAAAAATGAATAGGAAAAAATATGTTGTGGTTTGTTTTTTTATTAAAAAAGTACACCCAAATGCTGTTATGTTTGCTTTGACTAATTTTCTAGTGCGGGTGCCAGTCGGATGGGTAATTGCCGACGCTGTACCTACATGTGCATAAAAAAACGACTGCGAATCGGTTTTCAACTTTTACTTAAAAGAGCCGTTCAGAAGACTTGATTGGTTCGCGAACATCACTTCTCCAGTTCGCTCTTGGCAGCTGATACTGCTTTTTAAATTTGTGCAAAAAGATGTTAAAGCACAGTGATCCTACATACTTGACACACTTGAAACAATTTTCCGTAAAGTAGGCAATTTAAAATACTTTGGTTGTTTTTTTTATTTTGTTTTTTTTATCGTGTTGTAAAATAAGTATCGAAAATTCATTCCGAAATTCAGGTATCATGACAACTGTACTGTAAAGTATAGTCCAGTTTAATTTTTACATGGTAGTATTGTCTGTAGACAAAATATTAGGGGAAGGGAAAAAATCAATTCGAATCGCGATTCTCACGTTGTGCGATTCAGAATCCATTCTCATTTTTAAAAAATCAATTTTTTATTTATTTTTTATTTATTTATTAAAATATATATATATTTTTTTAATTTTTTTTAATTAATCAATCCAACAAAACAATACACAGCAATACCATAACAATGCAATCCAATTCCAAAACCAAACCCGACCCAGCAACACTCAGAACTGCAATAAACAGAGCAATTGAGAGGAGACACAAACACGACACAGAACAAACCAAAAGTCCCCGCCTCTTACCATGCCGTTGTGTCCTTGGGCAAGACACTTCACCCTTGCCCCCGGTGCCGCTCACACCGGTGAATGAATGATGAATGAATGATAGGTGGTAGGCGCAAATTGGCAGCCACGCTTCCGTCAGTCTACCCCAGGGCAGCTGTGGCTACGAAAGTAGCTTACCACCACCAGGTGTGAATGAATGATGGGTTTTTAACATGTAAAGCGACTTTGGGTACTAATAAAAGCGCTATATAAATCCCAGGTATTATTATTAGACACAAACACGACACAGAACAAACCAAAAGTAATGAAACAAAAAGGAATATTATCAACAGCAGTATCAATATTAGTTACAATTTCAACATAGCAGTGATTAAAAATCCCTCACTGACATTATCATTAGACATTTATAAAAAATAAAAAAAAAGAACAATAGTGTCACAGTGGCTTACACTTGCATCGCATCTCTTAAGCTTGACAACACACTGTGTCCAATATTTTCACAAAGATAAAATAAGTCATATTTTTGGTTCATTTAATAGTTAAAACAAATGTACATTATTGCAATCAGTTGATAAAACATTGTCCTTTACAATTATAAAAGCTTTTTACAAAAATCTATTACTCTGCTTGCATGTCAGCAGACTGGGGTAAATCCTGCTGAAATCCTATGTAATGAATGAATAGAGAATCCTTTTTAATCAGGAAAAATCGTTTTTGAATCGAGAATTGTGTTGAATTGAAAAAAAAAATCGATTTTGAATCGAATCTTGACCCCAAGAATCGATATTGAATCGAATCGTGGGACACCCAAAGATTCACAGCCCTACTTGACTTACTTTTGGGGAGAGGCCACTGAAAATCAAAACTGAAAAGATGGTTTGGAATAATAGCAAATCACTTTCGCCCTCTCCTGCGTCTAAGGTGTCCCCTTCAAGCGCAACTTCATGTCGGTGGCCAAGACCATCCTGAAGCGCCTGTTCCGCGTCTACGCTCACATCTACCACCAGCACTTCGACTCTGTCATGCAGCTGCAGGAGGAGGCCCACCTCAACACGTCCTTCAAGCACTTCATCTTCTTCGTCCAGGTAGGGGGCCACACTGATACTCCTACTTGCCAACCCTCCCGATTCTCCCAGGAGACTCCCGAATTTCAGTGCCCCTCCCGGGGCAACCATTCTCCTGAATTTCTCCCGATTTCCACTCGGACAACAATATTGGGGGCGTGCCTTAAAGGCACTGCCTTTTGCGTCCTCTCTCACCTGAAAAGGAGACTATTATATACAAACCCCGTTTCCATATGAGTTGGGAAATTGTGTTAGATGTAAATATAAACGGAATACAATGATTTGCAAATCCTTTTCAACCCATATTCAATTGAATGCACTACAAAGACAATATATTTGATGTTCAAACTCATAAACTTTATTTTTTTTTTGCAAATAATAATTAACTTAGAATTTCATGGCTGTAACACGTGCCAAAGTAGTTGGGAAAGGGCATGTTCACCACTGTGTTACGTGGCCTTTCCTTTTAACAACACTCAGTGAACGTTTGGGAACTGAGGAGACACATTTTTTAAGCTTCTCAGGTGGAATTCTTTCCCATTCTTGCTTGATGTACAGCTTAAGTTGTTCAACAGTCCGGGGGTCTCCGTTGTGGTATTTTAGGCTTCATAATGCGCCACACATTTTCAATGGGAGACAGGTCTGGACTACAGGCAGGCCAGTTTAGTACCCGCACTGTTTTACTATGAAACCACGTTGATGTAACACGTGGCTTGGAATTGTCTTGCTGTAATAAGCAGGGGCGTCCATGGTAACGTTGCTTGGATGGCAACATATGTTGCTCCAAAACCTGTATGTACCTTTCAGCATTAATGGCGCCTTCACAGATGTGTAAGTTACCCATGTCTTGGGCACTAATACACCCCCATACCATCACAGATGCTGGCTTTTCAACTTTGCGCCTATAACAATCCGGATGGTTCTTTTCCTCTTTGGTCCGGACAACACGACGTCCACAGTTTCCAAAAACAATTTGAAATGTGGACTCGTCAGACCACAGAACACTTTTCCACTTTGTATCAGTCCATCTTAGATGAGCTCAGGCCCAGCGAAGCCGACGGCGTTTCTGGGTGTTGTTGATAAACGGTTTTCACCTTGCATAGGAGAGTTTTAACTTGCACTTACAGATGTAGCGACCAACTGTAGTTACTGACAGTGGGTTTCTGAAGTGTTCCTGAGCCCATGTGGTGATATCCTTTACACACTGATGTCACTTGTTGATGCAGTACAGCCTGAGGGATCGAAGGTCACGGGCTTAGCTGCTTACGTGCAGTGATTTCTCCAGATTCTCTGAATCCTTTGATGATATTATGGACCGTAGATGGTGAAATCCTTCAATTCCTTGCAATAGCTGGTTGAGAAAGGTTTTTCTTAAACTGTTCAACAATTTGCTCACGCATTTGTTGACAAAGTGGTGACCCTCGCCCCATCCTTGTTTGTGAATGACTGAGCATTTCATGAAATCTACTTTTATACCCAATCATGGCACCCACCTGTTCACCTGTGGGATGTTCCAAAAAAGTGTTTGATGAGCATTCCTCAACTTTATCAGTATTTATTGCCACCTTTCCCAACTTCTTTGTCACATGTTGCTGGCATCAAATTCTAAAGTTAATGATTATTTGCAAAAAAAAAATGTTTTATCAGTTTGAACATCAAATATGTTGTCTTTGTAGCATATTCAACTGAATATGGGTTGAAAATGATTTGCAAATCATTGTATTCCGTTTATATTTACATCTAACACAATTTCCCAACTCATATGGAAACGGGGTTTGTATGTCTCCGTTATCCATAGGTTTATCTATAACCCATAAAGTAGGCAAGCACGGAGCTATTTCTCAGCGTGTTTATTCCAGCCAGCACGTTAATACACTGACACACAACATCCGGATTCCCATCATGCATTGCTTCAAAACTACGGCAAGTAGTAATGTCCAAAGACATAACAGAGACTAAGCAGAAGAACAAAGAAGAGACATGGCGACGACAAGTAAGAAGAAGTACGCTTGCAAGTTCCAAAATGATTGGAAAAAATAATTTCAGTTCATCCAGGACAGCTCGAAGGGGAAGGGGTATGCTGCCTGCACATTTTGTAGATCAGACTTTTATGTGTGTGTATATGTGTAAATAAATGAACACTGAAATTCAAGTATTTCTTTTATATATATATATATATATATATATATATATATATATATATATATATATATATATATATATATATATATATATATATATATATATATATATATATATATATATATATATATATATATTTGGGCTGCAACTAACAATTTGATGATCGATTAATCTGTGGATTATTACTTCGATTAATAATCGGATAAAAGAGACAAACTACATTTCTATCCTTTCCAGTATTTTATTGAAAAAAAAACAGCATACTGGCACCATACTTATTTTGAGTATTGTTTCTCAGCTGTTTGTACATGTTGCAGTTTATAAATAAAGGTTTATAAAAAAAAATTAATTAAAAAAATGCCTCTGCGCATGCGCATAGCATAGATCCAACGAATCGATGACTAAATTAATCGCCAACTAGTTTTATAATCGATTTTATCGATTAGTTGTTGCAGCCCTAATATATATATATATATATATATATATATATATATATATATATATATGTGTAGCCGGATCGAGTCTGCGTTGTGTATTGCTGGTGTTGCTTTGAAGACAAGGGGACTCGGTGGTTGCCTTTAGCCGAAACAGGTGGCGTATTTATTGCTGTATGAAATACACAGGAAATAATGCAGCAGCATTAACACACGAGTCTGCAGCACACCAGTCTCCTCACGGCATGTCTCAACAGCAAGTGAGTTTAAATGACCAGAAATGCTATATGAAACATTCACAAATGTCACAAAACCTATACATCACAATTAAAAATACACTGAACATTAATACACCACAGTCAAATATTTTATACAATAGGAAAATAAACAAATTAAAACAGTACAGAAAAACAAAATAAAGTTTTGGGAGCAACAGAAACATACCTGTATGAAATACACAGGAAATAATGCAGCAGCATTAACACACGAGTCTGCAGCACACCAGTCTAAAATGGAGGGAAAACTTCAATGAAGTGCCGCAGCCACTGTGTGTCAGTGAGAAGTGCTACCTAACAGTACACTAGCAAAACATTTGCTAAAACACTCAAACTCTGAGCAAAACAAGTGTACATGAACATGTCAGCAACATTAGCAGCACAAGAGTAACTTATAACCTCGTTTCACAGTTACATTCTCTTTAAAACACGAGAGCAGAGAAAAACACTCACCTCCTCACGGCATGTCTCAACAGCAAGTGAGGAAGACAACGTCACTACCGGAAGAAGGTAGGACTTCAAAATAAAATGACAAATGCTCCCAAAACGAACTATTTGCTGAAAAAATTACTAAATAAAAGTGACAATGAATACAATAGAGCAATTAAATAAAACGTGAGGGAATTTTGGTGGAATGCATAACATATATATTATATACATGCTACATATATATATATATAATGAATTATATATATATATATATATATATATATATATATATATATATATATATATATATATATATATATATATATATATATATATATATATATATATATATATATAAGAAATACTTGAATTTCAGTGAATTCTAGCTATAAATTTACTACTGCCGCCCGACCCAGCCCACCTCAATTATTCTGACACCGTCACTCGAAAATAGGTTGTTGACGATAACAAAGACAAACAATTCTAGCCAACAAAATGAATGTAGTATGTAACTGATGTAACAAAATGAAAACTTGTGTACGTAACTGATGTAATGTCCTTTGCAGGAATTCAACCTCATCGACAGGAAAGAGCTGGCGCCGCTTCAGGACCTGATCGAGAAGCTGACCACGAAGGACAGATAAACGCCCACGCCCTCCTTCTTTTAACGGTCTTCTAGTTTTGCACAGACACTCCCCCCTCTCCTCCCCCTTTTCCTCTTCGGCTGTATGTATGCAGTATAAACTATATTTCCATTTGGGGAAATGTTTTTAATGAGGCCTGGGACGCCGAAAACGGGTGGCGATGGGTTTAACGCACCAGGAGGCTTCATCTTATCAGGGAGTCAAATGAACAAAAAAAACCAAACATGTTTTATGGCAAAGTTCCACCTAGCTTTATGTGACAGTTGTTGCATATTCACATTTGCTCTCCCATAGGAATCATTCTCTCAGATTACCACAATATTAGAGTGTTAAGGTAGTATTTTTCTTAAGGTGGGGGGACAACGCCAGCCTCAAAGCCATTCCAAGAGCAGCGGCGTTTCCTTCATTCAGCCGAGTAGTTTGCTGCTTGCGAGTACTGCATCCTAAGTGCCTGACCTGGCTCGCTCTGGCCCGGCATACACAGTGAGAACTGTAAGACGGCCACACGACTTGATTGACATGTGAAATATACACCCGTTTTGGTTCCCACTTCCTGCCCCTCTTTGTCTCGCCGCTGGAATTAACTCAAAGTACTTTTCATTGTTTCATTGTTTATTACGAGAAAAGATGCTGTTATTTTTTTAGCGTAGTTAGTTTAGTCAGTAAGTTCACTGGTTCTGAGTTTTCACTTTAAAGGGAAACTGCACTTTTTTTGGAATTGTCTATTAACAATCCTTATGTAAGACAAAAACACATATTTTTTATTTTTTTCAAAAGTCAGCTAACAATGTAGCTAAAAGTGTTAGCTTTATTTTGATTATAAAGCGCTCTAAAAAAACATCCAAAAATCTCCATCAACCACTTATATACACGCTGTCAGTATGTGTATATGTAATGTAGTATCAGACACATTAATAATAACATGTAATATTTGCTCATTTTAAGCATACAGCTATGTATTAATTTCACAGACGCATTCCAACGTTCGCTTTTCCTTCAACAACTACGACTAATCACAGCAGACTTCGTGAGAGACGACAAAGACGACTTTGAGACAAATGATGATCCAGAACCTTATATTTTTGAGCCTGAATATACGGAGGATGATCTACAAGTTTTAGAAGCTGAGTGATAAGTAGATCTAGCAAGTAGCAGTATTCCTAAGTGCTAAACAAGAAATACAAACATAATAAAACAATCACTTACTGTACATTGTCTGTTCTCACTGGGATGCTGACAGATGGGATGTTTATATCTTCCGGTTTGGATGAAGAAATAATCATAATCTTCACGCTGGTAGAAGGAAAAAAAATCAAAACAAGCATATTTTACTGTCTTTCACTTATAAATTACATTACTTTTCGCTTTATGGCCACAACCTTCTACTATCCAGGTGATAGGCATGATTTGTAATGTAGACTGAACCTTTACCAGCTCTGTATGTCAATATAGCAGCGTAAACTAGTTAGCGCTCTGTGAGGTCAAGATTTATTCATATAGCAGTTTTAAAACAAAATACTGCCCCAAAGTGCTGTACATATTAAAACAGAAAGGTAAAATATTAATAATAATAATAGTCAAAATCACAATAAGTACAGAACATTCCATTGATAAAACATAGTTAAAATACATTAAAACAGTGGGGGAAAAAAAGGTAAAATATTAGCAAATAATAAAAATCACAATAAGTACAGAACATTTATATATAAAACATAGTTAATGGATAAAAGAACAACATTAAAATCCATCCATCCATCCATTTTCTACCGCTTATTCCCTTTGGGGTCGCGGGGCGCGCTGGAGCCTATCCATACATAATAAAACAGTTAAAATACATTAAAACAGTGGGTGGAAAAAAGGTAAAATATTACAAATATTAGCAAATAATAAAAATCACAATAAGTACAGAACATTTATATATAAAACACAGTTAATGGATAAAAGAACAACATTAAAATGTCCATACATAATAAAACATAGTTAAAATACATTAAAACAGTGGGGGGAAAAAAAGGTAAAATATTAAAAATATTAGCAAATAATAAAAATTACAATAAGTACAGAACATTTATATATAAAACACAGTTAATGGATAAAAGAACAACATTAAAATGTCCATACATAAAACATAGTTAAAATACATTAAAACAGTGGGGGGGAAAAAAGGTAAAATATTACAAATATTAGCAAATAATAAAAATCACAATAAGTACAGAACATTTATATATAAAACACATTTAACGGATAAAAGAACAACATTAAAATGTCCATACACAATAAAACATAGTTAAAATACATTAAAACTGGGGGAAAAAAAGGTAAAATATTAAAAATATTAGCAAATAATAAAAATCAAAATAAATACAGAACATTTATATATAAAAAACAGTTAATGGATAAAAGAACAACATTAAAATGTCCATACATAATAAAACATAGTTAAAATACATTAAAACAGTGGGGGGAAAAAAGGTAAAATATTAAATATATTAGAAAATAATAAAAATCACAATAAGTACAGAACATTTATATATAAAACACAGTTTATGGATAAAAGAACAACATTAAAATGTCCATACACAATAAAACATAGTTAAAATACATTAAAACAGTGGGGGGGGGGGAAAGGTAAAATATTAAAAATATTAGCAAATAATAAAAATCACAATAAGTACAGAACATTTATATATAAAACACAGTTAATGGATAAAAGAACAACATTAAAATGTCCATACATATGTACAGTTCAGCTTGTGTTAAAAGCTGGGATCACGGTCTGTGTTAGCTCTTATAATAACAATATCGCTAATATTTGGTTAATATGTAAATGTAATGATGGAGGTTTTTTTTTAGAGGGCCTCATGGGCAAAATGTTGTACTCCCATTAGCTGCATCGTACTTGCCATATTTTGCGAATTACAATGCATAACAAAAAGAAAAACGTGTGGTCTTGTCTGACATAGACATTGTGAATGAAAACATTTTTGCCTATCGTTAACAATCCTTATGAAAGACATATGGACAGATGATTTTTTTAATGCATTGTAACTTGTAAATAAACGCTTACAACAGAGCCAGTGGGAGGTCCTCTATTCTGCCCATAAGACCCGATAAAAAACCATCCAAAAACCACCAACAATACTCCATGTACTATTCGTAACTTGAATATTAACCAAGTATCAGTGATATTGTGATTCTAAGCGCTATTGACGCAAACTATTTATAGCGGCGCCGGGATCACAAACTTGTGTGCCAATGTTTACACCATGCAGTGGTCTGCTGCTTTTCTCTCTTCATTGTTTGTGGAAGTTTATTGTAGATCATAAATAATGCCCTCTCTCACCTGGATAGTAGACGGATGAGGATGTAATCTGACAAGATGGTACACTTTGACAGCCAATTTAGACCTGGAAATGGCGAACGACGACACCAAAAGACGCTTTGTCTTCGCGAGTATTATGAGTCATTCTTTATTTTAAGGGAATATACAAGATTGGGGCAGCATGGTGAAACTGGGGTTTGTGCGTGTGCCTCACAATACGAAGGTCCTGGGTTCGATCCTGGACTCCGGATCTTTCTGTGTGGAGTTTGCATGTTTTGCGGGTACTCCGGCTTCCTCGTACCTCCAAAGACATGCACCTGGGGATAGGTTGATTGGCAACACTAAAATTGGCCCTAGTGTGTGAATGTGAGTGTGAATGTTGTCTGTCTATCTGTGTTGGCCCTGCGATGAGGAGGCGACTTGTCCAGGGTGTACCCCGCCTTCCGCCCGAATGCAGCTGAGATAGGCTCCAGCACCCCTCCGCGACCCCGAACGGGACAAGCGGTAGAAAATGGATGAAAGTATAACAAGATTGTAGCAGTCGGCATCCTATTGACTGCAGACTTTGTACAGTAAGTGATGTTTTATCATGTTTGTTGGCTCTTATAAAGTCTGCAGTGAGATTAAATCAGTGATGTTGTAGGAAAAAAAAAATAATGCACCGCGTATCCTTAAAATGATCAAAATACATAAATATTAAATGTTATTCAGAATGTGCCTGTTACTACATTACATATATACTTACTTCATGTATGAAAAAAACAACTTTATAGGGGTGTTTGGATGTTTTTTTTTAAGGGTTTATTAGTTCGTATTTAGGGTGAATAAAACAAACAAAAAACATATGTGGTCATGTCTTACATAGACATTGTGAATGAAAAACATTTGCAGTTCCCTTTTAACTGACGCACATTGTTGTTTTTTTAGCAAATTTGCTTGGCCGTGCCCTCGTGAAACGAATGTTGCCTGACGCGTCGAGGCGGATGTAAAGTAACAGGCTTTGGAGAAGTAGCTGCGTTCTGCACAGATGGAGCCAATGAAGCACGAACACACACACACACACACACTCTTTACCGCACCGGTGTGTATTTTTGGCAGCAGGAAGCAAACGTGAGCGAAAACA
>NC_084738.1:59047979-59125479 GCF_033978785.1 Entelurus aequoreus | reverse complement strand
AAAAAAAAAACATGAAATAATTTTTAGATAAAACCGTGACCAAGTTTTGTGCAAATAAATGACATGCGTTCAGTAAAACATTTAAAGACATTCCGGGATGACATTCTCACAATAAAACTGCATTTGTGTACACAGACATTGGGGTCTTTTATTCAGCTAATTTTAATTATGCAAGCGAGTAATTACCTGTGATTATTCATGATTAATCCAAAATCTGATTCATCATTAATCATTTGACAGCCCTAATGTTTACATATCAATCAATCAAAGTTTATTTATATAGCCCTTAATCACAAGTGTCTCAAAGGGCTGCCACGTGTGCAACGAATCCAGTCGTGAAATTTCCTCGCTCCTAAATATTCCAAAGTCAACTGTCGGCTTTATTATAAGAAAATGGAAGAGTTTGGGAACAACAGCAACTCAGCCACCAAGTGGTAGGCCACGTAAACTGACAGAGAGGGGTCAGCTGATGCTGAAGCGCATAGTGCAAAGACTTTCTGCACAGTCAGTTGCTACAGAGCTCCAAACTTCATGTGACCTTCCAATTAGCCCACGTACAGTACGCAGGGAGCTTCATGGAATGGGTTTCCATGGCCGAGCAGCTGCATCTAAGCCATACATCACCAAGTCCAATTCAAAGCGTCGGGTGCAGTGGTGTAAATCACGTCGCCACTGGACTCTAGAGCAGTGGAGACGCCTTCTCTGGAGTGATGAATCATGCTTTTCCATCTGGCAATCTGATGGACCAGTCTGGGTTTGGAGGTTGCCAGGAGAACGCTACATTTCGAACTGCATTGTGCAGAGTGAAATTTGGTGTAGGAGGAATTATGGTGTGGGGTTGTTTTTCAGGAGTTGGGCTTGGCCCCTTAGTTCCAGTGAAAGGAACTTTGAATGCTCCAGGATACCAAAACAGTTTGGACAATTCTTTGCTCCCAACCTTGTGTGAACAGTTTAGAGCGGGCCCCTTCCTCTTCCAACATGACTGTGCACCAGTGCACAAAGCAAGGTCCATAAAGACATGGATGACAGAGTCTGGTGTGGATTAACTTGACTGGCCAGCACAGAGTCCTGACCTGAACCCAATAGAACACCTTTGGGGTGACTTAGAACAGAGACTGAGAGCCAGGCCTTCTCGGCCAACATCAGTGTGTGACCTCACCAATACGCTTTTGGAAGAATGGTGGAAAATTCCTATAAACACACTCCGCAACCTTGTGGACAGCCTTCCCAGGAGAGTTGAAGCTGTAATAGCTGCAAAAGGTGGCCAAACACGTTTGGCAATATAGCGTATTAATATATTTTAAATCATTGTATTTGTTTTTATTTGGATTCACTTTTCAGGTTCAAATCAAAGAGTAGTAGTTCAACCGTATGCAAGTACAAGTTTGTACTCACATTTTTATTGTGTCCTATTTTTTAATTATAGTTTTATTTTCACTTTTTATATACGGTACATTGATGCATTTTATTTTTACTTGTTTTTTATTCTATGTTGTTAAAATGCTACACATTTTTTTTAGGTGAGAACAAAATTCAAACTAGTGATGTCACTGCCAAAGCATGGAAATATGGTAGACTGATCATACGTCCTCTTTTCCCCGGACATATCCTCTTTTGCGGGGCTGTCCGGGCAGGGTTTCTTAAATGCCTCAAATGTAGTCATTTTGACATTTTGAGTCAGGGTTGCGTGTATTTTCAATGTATGTCCAGGGTTAAGAAGGGGTTAAAAACAAAAAAAAATGGTGAAGTTGTGCACAGGCAGCAACCTTCGTGAGGGAGGGGCAGAGACAGAGAGGGAGTGGATTGATTGACATACTTAACAACCGACCCGATATTCCCGGGAGACTCCCGAATTTCAGTGCCCCTCCCGAAAATCTCCCGGGGCAACCATTCTCCCGGTTTCCACTCAGACAACAATATTGAGTGCGTGCCTTAAAGGCACTGCCTTTGCGTGCCGGCCCAGTCACATTATAACTACGGCTTTTCACACGCACACAAGTGAATGCAAGGCATACTTGGTCAACAGCCATACAGGTCACACTGAGGGTGACTGTATAAACAACTTTAACACTGTTACAAATATGCGCCACACTGTGAACCCACACCAAACAAGAATGACAAACACATTTCGGGAGAACATCCACACCGTAACACAACATAAACACAACAGAACAAATACCCAGAACCCCTTGCAGCACTGACTCTTCCGGGACACTACAATATACACCCCCGCTACCCCCTAAAACACTTTTTACACTGAAATAAATACACCTATAACTTATTAAATAAAAACATAGAAAAAACTACCAGCAGCGGTAAAGTTGCGATCCATGAAGGAAAGAAGAAAGTGAATGAATGTTTATAACTGAATACATTTACATATGCATACAAATTTGTCTTCTTTTTTATTATTTCTTTTAATGAATTAAGTAACGTTTATGACAACCTTTTTCCAAAACACAATTTAGAATGTGAGTTATAACAGGACAATGCATACGTTTATCATTTTTGGGATTTCAGAATATGGTCAGCCTAAAATATGGCACCGCCTTATGGAACGTTTGCAATGAAAACCACAACAAAAATATTATAGTCAATATTTACACATAAAATAAATTAAACATTTAAGTATTCTGATCCACACCACTTATCGTATAGCTGATACTAGTGAGCAGGTTTTTGAACGGTTTTTCAATATCCATTCAGTGTTTCCCATAAACTGCCAAGATACCTGTGGCGGTGGGGGCGTGGCTATGGGCGTGGTTACCATGACATCATCGAGAAATTTGCATAATTTACTACAATGATATGATTTTCTCTAAAAAGGCTCAAAATATGTATACTTACTAATTAATAACAACAGTTTTGTTTTAAACGTCCATCATCCATTTTACAATATACTTACAACACTTTATGTACGTATTTATATACAGATTTGAACAATAAGTTATTCACTGAAATATATTTATTAATTGTGGTTCTTACAAAAAATATATCTTATGAAATATAAAAGCTAAAATGTCTCTTAAAGCTCTGCCCCTTTAATTAGTGCATACTAAATAATTTAACTTTAGCCTACTACTACAACCATATCATTTACCAGCAACATAAAGTGAAACAGAGGCAGAGGTGTCCTGCCACAGTCAGTAACAAATAAACAGAAAACAGTAGTGGTCAAATACAAATAAGGCAACAAGAGAAGTATCCTACACTTCTCTTTTGTAAAGTAAATCTGAACAGCCTATATGGGCATCTACATCAATTTTGATCGATTTGCCTGAGAAGCTGGACAGGACAGGACAAAAAAAAATAAAAAAATGTTTTATTTTATTTGTGGCGGACGTAATTCTTTCGTGGCGGGCCGCCACAAATAAATGAATGTGTGGGAAACACTGCCATTCAAAGAGCCGTTAATCCCATCTTTATTGTGAATAACATCCCTAAACAAAACCTCGTTCGGGGACCTGCAGCTGCTTCCTGTGCGGAAGTAACGTTGACAGAGATGTTCTACAATGGAGATTTAATTCTACATAAGGTCAACGACGTCTCAAAAAAAAAACTAACTAAATGTATACAGGTATATGTTAGTAGAACGTCATTTGGTAACACATTATAAATGTTTTGGAGTAACTAGTTGTCTTTTGCGTTTTTCGCTCCCACAAAAGACCACGGGCAATCTCCGTAATAGAAGATCTCTGTTGCAAGGCGACACTTCCTGGTTGGCGGTGTGTGTTGCCGCCAAACTTTGAGCGGCAGCAACAACAAAAAAGACGTCAACGTTTTACCCGGCGCCGCTTTCACATTCCCAGTCTTACTTTAGTCCTACCAGAGACATTTTAATCCCAATACAACATGTCTTTAACCCCCAAAAGGCCTCGCTCGGATCAAATGAACGATTCTATGGAGAAGAGGATAAAGCGGATCTCAATCGAGGGTAATATCGGTGAGTGCAGCCGTTGTAGCTCAGCTAAATGTATTTATAATAATGATAAAAGCATTCCTTTAAATGTTAAATATAGTTGTGTTGTTTCGTTATGTAGTGGTGACTCGGTTACATTGCTGTCTTGTGTCAGTGGCGCCAAGCATTAACATTGCCTATACAAGCTAGCTAGCTAGCATATAACAACAGTCTACTCGGCATCTAAACTGACTTATTATATCATTATAATTGTGTCCAGCTGCCGGTAAGTCGACATTTGTCCGCCTTCTGGATCAGGAGTGCTCGAACTGGGACGTAGTACCGGAGCCTATCGCCAGGTGGTGCAACGTGCAAGCAAGCGGCGATGACTTCGAGGTATTTTATTTTTTAATTGGACTCTTATTTTGACAGGGCGCTATTTTAAAGTGCTGATTTCCTACCTCCGTATAGAGCAACACGATCCATGCATTCATGTATTCACAACTGGGAGTGTCTTCATCTGTATTTAGAGTGCAGCTGTCCATATTTCTGCATTCACCGGTCACTTGTAATGCCCACGGGGGACAGATGGTCTCAGTGGACATTCCAAGTGCTCATCCCTGCAGGACTCTAACCTACTTGATGTTCGCTTATATGGTAGGCTGGGCTGGATATGTACTCAACTGCAGAGAGTGCCAGGCCTCGTATGTAAAGTGACCAATGCAAGAGTTTCTGCAAAAAAACAATGCATACTTTTGACCCACACTACCAAATTTAACACTATTTATTATTGTGAGATGTTTTTCTAATATTTTGACTCCTCACATGATTGCAAACCAGCATGCAGGTTACTTGGACTTAGGGCTGGGCGATATAGCCTTTTTTTAATATCTCGATATTTTTAGACCATGTCACGATACACAATATATACCGTATTTTTCGGAGTATAAGTCGCTCCGGAGTATAATTCGCACCGGCCGAAAATGCATAATAAAGAAGGAAAAAAAGATATATAAGTCGCACTGGAGTAGGGATGTCCCGATTCAGGTTTTTGCACTTCCGATCCGATACCGATGTTGTTTTTGCACTTCCGATCCGATACTGGCTGATACTGGCCTATCCGAGCATGTGTTAAAGTTTTTTAGCCTACTTAGTTGTCAGATTCATGTTGAAAAGGGTTTTAGTACTCTTGACAACAACCAGCCAGCTGAATTAGGTGAGTTTGAATAATACACAATGGTTGGTAACAAGAAACTGACCTGTTTATTCAAGGATAAACACAAAATAGACAAAATTGTACATGACAAACAGAAATGGCATCATTGAACAGTAAAAAAGTGAACAGTATAAAGTGCAAATAATGCTGTAAACATTATTAAAAAAAAGCAAAACACACAAATCTATAACTCAGCATCAATACTTGCTCTTGAACAAGTGTAAACTTAAAAAAATATATATATATCTACTAGGGCTGCAACTAACGATTAATTTGATAATCGATTAATCTGTCGATTATTACTTCGATTCATCGATTAATAATCGGATAAAAGAGACAAACTACATTTCTATCCTATCCAGTATTTTATTGGAAAAAAAACAGCATACTGGCACCATACTTATTTTGATTATTGTTTCTCAACTGTTTGTACATGTTGCAGTTTATAAATAAAGGTTTATTAAAAAAAAAAATTATAAAAAAAAACAACTCTGCGCATAGCATAGATCCAACAAATCGATGACTAAATTAATAGGCAACTATTTTAATAATCGATTTTAATCGATTTAATCGATTAGTTGTTGCAGCCCTAATATCTATACACTCCCTTCAATTGTTTGCCCCGCCCCTGACTGCAGTCCGAGCATAATGGGGAGATGTGTTGGATGGTGCGTTGAAAGCCCACTTTACTCACGAGAAATAACGGCTCATCATCCATAATTATTTCCTCGGCAATGACTCTGGTTATCCCCTGGGCTTTAGCACTGTTCAGTGGCAGTATATCACGCTTCGCGAACGTTTCTGTCAGAGTTAGTTGGGTAGGACCTTTCTTTTTCTTTTGGTCAGTTTTCTTGAGAAATTCTTCATATTCTTTACGGTGGTATTTCGCTAAATGCTTGATCAGATTTGTTGCATTAAAATGTCTTACAACTTTACCACCACGATTGACTTTATTGTGGGATGTTTTGCACTCCACCTCTTCATCTTTTTCGTTTTGTAGGGTAAATTAATCCCACACAGCTGACATTTTTACCAGTAACTTCCGCTCGCCTTTCGGAACCATGAACCGGCATCCGCTTCCGATTAGGAGGTTAGGGCACAGAGCTGTGGATGTGTTGAAGGTGTGCTGGAAAATGGGGAACGGAATTTAGGGAGCATCAGAAAAGTGGAATGTATTATTTAAATCGGTGCGTTAGAAAACACGGACCGGTGCTTTTTTTTAAACTGGATCTGGATCGGCATTTTCCCATGCCATGCCGATACGCATTTTTTGGCAAATATCGGCGGCCGATCCGATCCAAATATCGGATCGGGACAACCCTACACTGGAGTATAATTCGCATTTTTTGGGGAAACTTATTTGATAAAACCCAATACCAAGAATAGACATTTGAAAGGCAATTTAAAATAAATAAAGAATAGTGAACAACAGGCTGAATAAGTGTACGTTATATGAGGCATAAATAACCAACTGAGAACGTGCCTGGTATGTTAACGTAACATATTATGGTAAGAGTCATTCAAATAACTATAACATATAGAACATGCTATACGTTTACCAAACAATCTGTCACTCCTAATCGCTAAATCCCATGAAATCTTATACGTTTAGTCTCTTACGTGAATGAGCTAAAAATATTATTTGATATTTTACGGTAATGTGTTAATAATTTCACACATAAGTCGCTCCTGAGTATAAGTCGCAACCCCGGCCACACTGAAAAAAACTGCGACTTATAGTAAAGCTACTTCTTGTAGCAACGCTTTTGCCCCACACTTGACAAATTACGGTTGTCTGTTCGACATATTCCCGCTTGAAGCCAAACCACCGCCAGAGATGGACCCCCTGCTGTTTTTCTTGGGAATTAATTCTTCCTTCATTTGTTACCAGATTCGCACCTTCTTTCTCTCGTATTACCACTCGCACCACAGCTAACGTTACCCATGCCGCTACCTGTCTGCTCGGCGAGGGCGTATACGCATGGGACGTATGTAAGAAGGTACGCTTGTTTTACGTCTCTGTGAGAAGGAGAGACAAGAAAGAGTGAAAAAAGCATGTAGTGTAATGCCCGCAGCTAAAAGCAACTGCGTGAGAACGTATACTCGAATATCACGATATAGTCATTTTCTATATCGCACAGAGACAAAACCGCGATATATCGAGTATATCGATATATCGCCCAGCCCTAATTTGAAGTAATTGGAGCCTAAATAGGTGAATAATTCATAACAGAATTGATTTTGATTCATTCATATTTGAACAAAAAAATCTCACTAACATTGTCAATGATCCAAAAGAGCCCCCACTCATAAAAGTGTTACAAACAAACAATATATTGTTTATTTTTTTACTTTAAACGCCTAAATATTCAGATCAACTGCAGATCTATCCATCGATTATAAGTTTTATTTCTCAGGGGTTTTGTTGTTTTATGCACTTTTTTGTCATTTGTGTTTTTATGGCAAAAAAGGAAATCACAAAATGTGCAATATTTTCTGTCAGGTTCAAACACTGATGACATCTATTAAACAGACAAAGAAGCAAGGAATTAAACAGAGACAGAATTCAATTTAGCTCAATTGAGGAGAAACGTCTGGGCTGTACTCTTGCACAGTCTCCCACCACGCTCTGACGAATGATTGTACGCATCCTCTTTTATTTGGACTTTCCCTGATTACATGGCAACAGCTGTTTCTAAAGGAAGGGGGTCATAAACAGCCGCTACCTTTGGTCACAAAACAGTTCAAAGAAATGGTGCCTGGAGGCGAGTCAGGTCCTGCTTCCTCTTCGCTTTGTAGATCTCGGGTCAAGACAAAATCTTCCTGTGGATTACAATGCATCAAAGAAACCGACACCTTCATGTCGCTTCCCATCCTACACAGTGGAGTTTTACAAGCCTTTGATTGGTAAGATCTAAGACAGCTTTTGTCTGCTCGCCGGGAACTCATTGAAACACAAAGTTTTGTGATAACTTAGATACAATTATTCTGTCATTTTCTACCAATAATAGTGTAATATTTGATGTGACGTAATTGCATCCCTCAATTGGTCAATAATTCATAACATTGATTTTGATTCATTATTATTTTTTGAGTAAAGACAGTTTAAAAGAAAAAAAAACAGCATGCATGGCTGCTTTGTGTTATTAGAGTCAACAGTGCAACTTTTTCTCGTTACATTTCACATGTATGCTTTTCTATTTCCCCTTTTTTTCTGTAATAATATTTTTGGAATGTGCCGTGAGCCGTTAAACAAATAGCTGCGGGCCATAAATGGTGCCCGGGCCGCACTTTGGACACATGCTCTGTTGCTATTTTACAGTTGAAAGTTTAAAAGCACTCCAGTTCTGCCTGACTCAGGTCGTGATCCGCATTTGTCTGTCCGTCAGGAGCTGACATCGTCCCAGAAGTGCGGCGGCAACGTGCTGAAGATGATGTACGACAAGCCCGAGAGGTGGGCGTACACCTTCCAGAGCTACGCCTGCATCAGCCGTGTCCGCGCACAGATGCGCTCGGCCAACGGGAAGCTGCGCGAGGCGGAGGATCCCGTGCAGTTTTTTGAGCGATCCATCTACAGCGACAGGTATGCCAAAGCTGTGCACACACAAAAGCGCTGCATGGCGACTAAAAAGTGTTCAAAGACAGAGTATTCCGGACAAAAGTGCTTAAAACTCAATCTATGATTGATAAAAACTAAAGGAACTGACGTCCCACTAATGGATGCCTGGTGCCCTCTGCAGTTGAGTGAATAGTCATACACAGTACATGAATAAACAACCTGTGGTAGAAACCTGAAAATAAATGGTGCGTTCTGGGACCCTCAGGCATCGTCAATTCCACTGCAAGCTTGCAGAATTACATCTTTTTGCCGCAAAAATGATATCTAATCTACTTTTAATATGCCCACATTCTACAAAACTGCGATATATAACCACAATTCACGCACAAACCGAATAAAAGACAATTATTAGAATGGACTAAAAGTGGAATTATATGTATAAAATGTTTCTATTAATCAATAAAATAAACAAGAAGAAATATATACAAAATGTTTGTATAAATTATTAAATAAAATGACATCAACTATCGTATGTTGAATTAATTATACATATAAAATGATATGCATGTGTAAAAAAAATTACATATGTTTTTAAATTGTATAATCCAGTCATCCCAGGTCTTACTGTTTGCAGAGGTTTTAGTTTTAAATCATATATTTTATTAGCTCGAGCATTAAAAAAACTGTTTACCACTTTCTAAATACACTTTTAAAATGACGAGAGTCCCCTAGACATGAAATATCACCCCCCTTTTACACTCCATTAATCAAATATAGTAATGCTACCTGTGGCTGAGCCAATCAGTGGCCACAATAATGAACAACCCGATCCAAACGGTTTGGTCTCATCCAGTGGCAATTAATTTATTATTGATTATTTATTAATTTATTTAGACATTTTTATGCTGGAAAATGCTTAATTTATGCCAGAAATACACAAAGTATGCTTTAAAAAGCCGCAAAAGAGTGACGCTGCTAACTTTGAAGCGCGATACGGCAAGGGAAGTCTGTCGTGGCATTTTTCTTGATGTGTCCAGACTTTGGGGACAGCCTGTAAATTAAAATTGCTGGCTTAGGTGCTGGACGATATGGCTGAAAACTGTATCACGAAATAAGTGTCATGTATCGGTCGATAGCGATAATTATTGATATATTTTTTTAATGACCTATTGAAAATAAGGACCAGGCGAAAAATATATTAAACGTAAAGATTTTTATTTCAAATATAACCAAACTCTGGTTATAATCCACTCAGCTATCAGGGCAGAAAGGAAATGTCAACACAAGCACGGAAAACACTCAAACAATGTAAACAAAATAGTAAAATCACATTGAACATATAACAATAAGCTCTTAAAATGAAGTTGCAAAAATAAGGAGTATGTAAGAAATGCTTAATAAAGTGTAAGAAAATAGTGCAAAGTGTGAAAATGTAAACATAAAGAAACCTGAGAAGAACTGTTTTCTGCAGGTTTAGAGTCAGGAAGCACGGCTAAGGTGGTGTGGTGTTAACGGTCTTGGTAGGGACGAGCGCCTTGCATCGTTTACAGACCACATTGGTAGGGATGATGTTCGAAACCGGTTCTCCCGATTGTTCGATAAGAAAATAACCGATTCTATGGATTCGAATCCCTTTTTGAGAACCGGTTCCCGTTATCGAAGCCACTATACCGTATTTTCGCGACCATAGGGCGCACCGTATTAAAAGGAGCCGTGTCACTTACCGGTGCTATTTCTGTATTTAACGCATAAATAAGGCGCAGTGTATTTTTGGGGCGCAGGCATGGTTAAACATACGCTAGCTTCAAACATACGCTAGCATGCATGGACGCTGTTTTAAAAAGGCAGCAGGAGCAAAGCTGAGTTGGGTTGTACTTTATTGAAGTATTTATCAATGTACTCACATTATTTTTGGATCAATCCTCATCCACAAATCCATCAAAGTCCTCATCTTCTGTGTCCGAAATGTACAGCTGGGCAAGTTCTCCATCAAACACGCCAGATTCCCTCTCCTCATTTGCAAAGTCAGTCTCGTTGTCCATTAGCATAGCAAGCTAGCACAACAGTAAAAGCCGACTTCTCTTGCCCCTTTGTGCGTATCGATTCGCTACCGTGCTGGTCCCCTTCTTCTCCAGTGTGCTTCACCGGGATGTCGAAAGTGAGCATCCATGTTGGTGATGTGTTTGTCTGCAATTTTTTTATTTACAACGCACTAGGGCTGGGCGATATACTCGATATATCGTGGGTTTGTCTCTGTGCGATATAGAAAATGACTATATCGTGATATTCGAGTATATGTTCTCACGCAGTTGCTTTTAGCTGCGGGCATTACACTACATGCTTTTTTCACTCTTTCTTGTCTCTCCTTCTCACAGAGACATAAAACAAGCGCACCTTCTTACATACGTCACATACTGTCGCGTCATACGCCCTCGCTGAGCAGAGAGGTAGCAGCATGGGTAACATTAGCTGTGATGCTAGCAGAGTGGTGCGAGTGGTAATACGAGAGAGAGAAGGTGCGAATCTGGTAACAAATGAAGGAAGAATTAATTCCTAAGAAAAACAGCACAGGGTCCATCGTCTGGCGGTGGTTTGGCTTCAAGCGGGAAGATGTTGAACAAGTTTGTGGCAAAAGCGTTGCTACAAAAAGTAGCACCTACTGCTAATTTGTAGCATCATTTGAAAAGTCACCCGCTAGAGAATGAAGAGTGCTTACTCCGCATGTCAACATCTCTGTTCGGTGCCACACCCACAAAATGCCGAAGCAACCATTTCCAGATCAACACCATATGAAAAAAAATAGTCAACAACAGAAGGAGATAACGTCCGCAGGAACCTACCACATAGTGAAGGACATAAACCATTTGATTTCCTATTATGTAGCTCATTTTTATTTGACACTTATTGAAAAATCTTGTTTGACATCATGCACAAAAGTGCACTTTATTTGTTTTAAACTATTGTAGTGGCGTTTTGTACAAAAAGTGCACTTTAATTTAGTGTTGTTTTGATATGTCATCTTAGTGACATCATGCACAAAAGTGCACTAATAGCTTGTTTTAAAATGTCTCTGACAATCTTGCACTTCCTGTTTGGAAATGACATGAATGTTTGTGCCACTGCTTAATAACTGTTTAATAAATACAGTTTTGGTAAATTGACTTAATTGTGATTTTCCTCTCTGCATGAAAGTTTAAAATGAGCATATTAATGCAGTATAAACAAGAATGTTTTAAAGGCCTACTGAAACCCACTTCTACCGACCACGCAGTCTGACAGTTTATATATCAATGATGAAATCTTAACATTGCAACACATGCCAATACGGCCGGGTTAACTTATAAAGTGCAATTTTAAATTTCCCGCTAAACTTCCGGTTGAAAACGTCTATGTATGATGACGTATGCGCGTGACGTCAATCGTTGAAACGGAAGTATTGGTACCCCATTGAATCCAATACAAAAAAGCTCTGTTTTCATCTCAAAATTCCACAGTATTCTGGACATCTGTGTTGGTGAATCTTTTGCAATTTGTTTAATGAACAATGAAGACTGCAAAGAAGAAAGTTGTAGGTGGGATCGGTGTATTAGCGGCTGGCTGTAGCAACACAACCAGGAGGACTTTGACTTGGATAGCAGACGCGCTAGCCGACGCTAGCCGCCGACTGCACGGATGATCTGGTGAAGTCCTTCGTCCTTCCGTCGATCGCTGGAACGCAGGTGAGCACGGGTGTTGATGAGCAGATGAGGGCTGGCTGGCGTAGGTGGAGCGCTAATGTTTTTATCATAGCTCTGTGAGGTCCCGTTGCTAAGTTAGCTTCAATGGCGTCGTTAGCAACAGCATTGTTAAGCTTCGCCAAGCTGGAAATTATTAACCGTGTATTTACATGTCCAGGGTTTAATAGTATTGTTGATCTTCTGTCTATCCTTCCAGTCAGGGATTTATTTATTTTGTTTCTATCTGCATTTGAGCCCGATGCTATCACGTTAACTCAGTAGCTAAAGAGCTTCGTCGATGTATTGTCGTGGAGATAAAAGTCACTGTGAATGTCCATTTCGCGTTCTCGACTCTCATTTTCAAGAGGATATAGTATCCGAGGTGGTTTAAAATACAAATCCGTGATCCACAATAGAAAAAGGAGAAGTTGTGGAATCCAATGAACCCTTGTACCTAAGTTACGGTCAGAGCGAAAAAAGATACGTCCTGCACTGCACTGTAGTCCTTCACTCTCACTTTCCTCATCCACAAATCTTTCATCCTCGCTCAAATTAATGGGGTAATCGTCTCTTTCTCGGTCCGAATCGCTCTCGCTGCAATGTAAACAATGGGAAAATGTGAGGAGTCCTTCCTCTGGTGACGTCACGCTACTTCCGGTATAGGCAAGGCTTTTTTTTTATCAGCGACCAAAAGTTGCGACCTTTATCGTCGTCGTTCTCTACTAAATCCTTTCAGCAAAAATATGGCAATACCGCGAAATGATCAAGTATGACACATAGAATGGATCTGCTATCCCCGTTTAAATAAGAACATTTATTTTCAGTAGGCCTTTAATGTAGACACATAGAATCATCATACTGCTGTGATTATATGCATCAAGTGTTCATTCAAGGCTAAGGCAAAATATCGAGATATATATCGTGTATCGTGACATGGCTTAAAAATATCGAGATATTAATAAAAGGCCATATCGCCCAGCCCTACAACGCACATAGCAGCACTATATGCTTACTGGGGGCGTGCCTTTAGCGTCCTCTCTCACCTGAAACCTTCACCCTTTAACGGCCGCATGCTGTCCTCAGTCACGTCCGCTTTTCCTCCATATAAACAGCGTGGCGGCCCAGTCACATAACAGCTATGGCTTTTGGAAGTCAGTGCACACACAACAACCTATCCGGATTCGATAAGAGGATTTGATAATGTCATCGAACTCGATAATTTCTTAACGAACATCATCCCTACACATTGGTCTGACTACGATCCCTTTTGATTGAAAAAAATCCCCAAAACCGCCATACTGTCCAGGTGACTTTTCCTCCTTTATCCACAATTTCTTCATTTTGACTTTCTCTTCTCACTCCATGCAAAGAATCAACCGCCAGTCATCCAAATGACGCAACCATACATGATGGTTGATACTGCTACCTGATTGGCTGTTAGCGTGTCACTGCCACCAATCAGTGATCACTTCCTGCGTTGCTCGGTTACCAGCGAGCGAGGGCCTTTTTTAATGCAACCAACCTTGCTTGGCAACTTCCGCTTTCTTCCAACAGAGAAGAAAAAAAAATCTTACCTTTTTATTGATATTGTTTATGTGTGTATCACGATACATATCGATATCATTTTATCACCCAGCCTTAAGCTGGGTGCTTAAAATAGTTCAGTATCGCTCGATCAGTGCTTGCAATGTTTTCCTTTCATAGCGTTAACCCTTCGTAAACCTGCTGTGTGCGTCATCAGGTACATTTTTGCGGCCAACCTGTACGAGAGCGAGTGTCTCAATGAGACTGAGTGGTCCATCTACCAGGACTGGCACGGCTGGCTGCACAGCCAGTTTGGCCAGCACATCCAGCTGGATGGAATCATCTACCTGAGAGCCCCACCTGAGGTAAACCTGAGGCAATGCAAGCCCCTCCCCCTTCCTCTTGTCTTACTCCATCTGCACAACGGAAGCCATTGGTGTTGTGTTTGTATGAATGGCTTCACTGTGAATTTTTTTATTTTTTATTTTTATTTTATTTTTTTTTTTGCTCCTGGGAAGAAAATGAAAGTGGTTATGCAGAATCTTTATGGTCAAACCACTTTCATTCTGGAATGTTCCACCTCCCAAACAATTTTTTCCCATTGGCAGCCATAATCAACTGTAGAGTTATAGTCACGTTGTCAACTGTCATGCAAGTGCAAAAAAAAAAGAAAGTTAACAGCAAGTATTATTAGCACGTTAATGATTACTGACGGTGTAATGCGAGGATGATTCATGTCGCAGGCATGCGTCACACTTTGTGTTCTACATAATCTTACAAGTGTAGAAATAAGACAACTGCGGTTTGAAGACGTTCATAACAAAGACCCACTTCCTGGCACCTTATTTAGCACGCCTTGCTGAGGCTGCGCCCTCTCACGGGATATGGAGTGTTTGTTGCAACTCTCGAGTGAGTGAAACTGAAAGTAATTTGAAAATTTTCCACTGAAAAAAACTCGCACGACCAAATAGGAAATCTTGGAGGTGTGTTGTCGTTGTCATGTTGGGGGTAGAAAAAAACCTGCCAGTGCAATTCATTTTTTACTCAAGGAACCTCAACTGGTCAGTGCGTGCAACCACCATGCTGGACTGTGGGCAAGACACAACGATCTTGCCACTCACTTGTTGCCAGCTACAAACCCCAAAACCAGTGAAGTTGGCACTTTGTGTAAATGGTAAATAAAAACAGAATACAATGATTTGCAAATCCTTTTCAGCCTTTATTCAATTAAATAGACTGCAAAGACAATAGACTTAACGTTCGAACTGGAAAACGTTATTTTTTGAAAATATTAGCTCATTCGGAATTTGATGCCGGCAACATGTTTCTAAAAAGCTGGCACAAGTGGCAAAAAAGACTGAGCAAGTTGAGTAATGCTCATCAAACACTTATTTGAAACAGCAGGCTAATTGGGAACAAGTGGGTGCCTTGATTGGGTATAAAAGCAGCTTCCATGAAATGCTCAGTCATTCACAAACAAGGATGGGGCGAGGGTCACCACTTTGTGAACAAATGAGCAAATTGTCCGACAGTTTAAGAATAACATTTCTCAACGAGCTATTGCAAGGAATTTAGGGATTTCACCATCTACGGTCTGTAATATCAGCAAAAGGTTCAGAGAATCTGGAGAAATCACTGCACGTAACATTAAAGGCCCGTGACCTTTGATCCTTCAGGCGGTAATGCATCAAAAAGCGACATAAGTGTGTAAAGGATATCACCACACGTGCTCAGGAACACTTCAGAAAACCACTGTCAGTAACTACAGCTGGTCGCTACATCTGTAAGTGCAAAAAGAAGGTAAATAATGGGCTTAAAGGAGGTAAATAACATGTAGGAGAAGGTAACATTTTTTTAAATACAAATATAAAAGAAGGTAAAAGGAAGGTAAATAAAGGATAAAATAGGTGAATATGTAAAAGAAGATAAATAACGGGTTAAAAGGGGGTAAATAACAGGTAAAAGAAGGTTGATAACAGGTAAGAGAAAGCAAATAAAAGGAAAAGAAGGTAAATGGAACTTAAAATAAGGTACATAAAAGGTAAAATAGTGTAGATAAAATGTAAAGGAAGGTAAATAAATGGTTAAACAGGGTAAAGGACAGTAAATAGAAGGTAAATCAAATCTAAAGGAAGGCAAATAAAGGGTAAGATATAGTAAATAAAATGTAAAACAAGGTAAATAAATGGTTAATCAATCAATCAATCAATGTTTATTTATATAGCCCTAAATCACAAGTATCTCAAAGGGCTGTACAAGCCACAACGACATCCTCGGTACAGAGCCCACATACGGGCAAGGAAAACTCACCCCAGTGGGACGTCAATGTGAATGACTATGAGAAACCTTGGAGAGGACTGCATATGTGGGTAACCCCCCCCCCCCCCCCCCCAGGTAAAGGGCAGTGAAAAGAAGGTAAATCAAATCTCAAGGAAGGTAAATAAAGGGTAAAATAATGTAAAAGAAGGTAAATAAATGGTTATGGAAGGTAATTAAAAGGTAAAATAAGGTAAATCGAAGCTAAAGGAAGGTAAATAGAGGGTAATGAAGTCTTTGGCAACCAAAAAAAAAAAAAAAGTGTTTATTTCCATAACTTTCCCTAGAATTCGCATTGAGACTATGAAGTGTGTTTTATCCGATTAATCGAACAAACTCGTGGATGGTTTACTCGATTTCTAAAATAGATAGCTGCAGCCGTAGAAACAATGATATGTAATAAAAGAAAATCAGGAACTCGTTGAACTATTGTGTTGATATTGTTAAACTGTCAATAATAATAATAACTCCATAAATACAACAAATGAACAGTTAATACATGTGATCAGTCTCAGTTGATCTCACTCATGGACGGTCGTATCGGTAGCTGGAGGCACCCCTTTTCCAAAGTATATCTCAGTGGACTTTCTCAAGTAGTGTTCCTTGACAAGATCGGTTATAATAAAGTTTCCTCTTCCTGCATGTAGAAATGTCTTGAGCGTTTGCACCTGCGAGGTCGCGAGGAAGAGCAGGACATCCCACTGGAGTATCTGGAGAAGCTCCACTTCAAGCACGAGAGCTGGCTGCAGCACAAGACCATGACGTGAGCATTCCTCATCCCTTTCCCAAAACCCTGACGTGTTTGCTGTGCGCAAGGAGGACTCGTGTTGTCGCCAGTCCTGGCAGCCAAGTCACGTTTCAGCCGAAAGAAAGAGCGCCTTTCATGAAGGAAGCCTGCGGAGGAATGGAAAGGCTTCCATGTGACCCGCGTCTGCCTTCATGTGTGTTGCTGTCTTCACGTGTGAATGATTTCCTCTCTGCGCAGGATGGACTTTGAGTACCTCAACGAGGTGCCGGTTCTGACGCTGGACGTGAGCGAAGAGTTCAAAGGCAACGAGAGCAAGAGTGCCGACATGCTGGAGAAGGTGAGCGGCGGTGGCGCTACCAAAGGGGTGTCCAAAATGGGGACCGGGGAACATTTGTGACCCGCAACTTGCTTTTTATCGGCCCAAGACCGACCCATTCTAAAGACAAAATAACAACATTCCGGATTAGAACTTTACACTGGAAAACTAACAGTTATCATATCATATCATATCAATCTTTATTGCAGACCTTAAGATCCATTACACACATAAAAACACTAGGGCTGCAACAACTAATTGATTAAAATCGATTATAAGAGTAGTTGGCGATTAATTTAGTCATCGATTCGTTAGATCTATGCTATGCGCATGCGCAGAGAATTTTTTAAATTTATTTTTATTTATTTAATTTTTTAATTTATTTTTTATTTTTATTTTTATAAACTGCAACATGTACAAACAGCTGAGAAACAATAATCAAAATAAGTATGGTGCCAGTATGCTGTTTTTTTTTCTCAATAAAATACTGGAAAGGATATCAATCAATCAATCAATGTTTATTTATATAGCCCTAAATCACAAGTGTCTCAAAGGGCTGTACAAGCCACAACGACATCCTCGGTACAGAGCCCACATACGGGTAAGGAAAACTCACCCCAGTGGGACGTCAATGTGAATGACTATGAGAAACCTTGGAGAGGACCGCATATGTGTGTAACCCCCCCCTCTAGGGGAGACCGAAAGCAATGGATGTCGAGTGGGTCTGACATAATATTGTGAAAGTCCAACACATCAGCGAAAGTCCAGTCCATAGTGGGGCCAGCAGGACCCATCCCGAGCGGAGAAGGGTCAGCAGCGTAGAGATGTCCCCATCCGATGGACAGGCTAGCGGTCCACCCCGGGTTGGGAGCAGAGTAGAAAAGAAAAGAAACTGCAGATCAACTGGTCTAAAAAGGGAGTCTATTTAAAGGCTAGAGTATACAAATGAGTTTTAAGATGAGACTTAAATGCTTCTACTAAGGTAGAATCTCTAACTTTTACCGGGAGGGCATTCCATAGTATTGGAGCCCGAATAGAAAACGCTCTATAGCCCGCAGACTTTTTTTGGGCTCTGGGAATTGTTCTTTGAACGCAGATTTCTTGCCGGGACATATGGTACAATACAATCGGCAAGATAGGCAGGAGCTTGACCGTGTAGTATTTTATACGTAAGTAGTAAAACCTTAAAGTCGCATCTTAGGTGCACAGGAAGCCAGTGCAAGTGAGCCAGTATAGGCGTAATATGATCAAACTTTCTTGTTTTTGTCAAAAGTCTAGCAGCCGCATTTTGTACCATCTGTAATCTTTTAATGCTAGACATAGGGAGGCCCGAAAATAAAACGTTACAGTAATCGAGACGAGATGTAACGAACGCATGGATAATGATCTCAGCATCGCTTGTGGACAAAATGGAACGAATTTTAGCGATATTACGGAGATGAAAGAAGGCCGTTTTAGTAACACTCTTAATGTGTGACTCAAACGAGAGAGTTGGGTCGAAGATAATACCCAGATTCTTTACCGAGTCGCCTTGTTTAATTGTTTGGTTGTCAAATGTTAAGGTGGTATTATTAAATAGATGTCGGTGTTGAGCAGGACCGATAATCAGCATCTCCGTTTTCTTAGCGTTGAGTTGCAAAAAGTTAGCGGAGATCCATTGTTTAATTTCATTAAGACACGCCTCCAGCTGACTACAATCCGGCGTGTTGGTCAGCTTTAGGGGCATGTAGAGTTGGGTGTCATCAGCATAACAGTGAAAGCTAACACCGTATTTGCGTATGATGTCACCTAGCGGCAGCATGTAAATACTAAAGAGTGCAGGGCCAAGAACCGAACCCTGGGGAACTCCGCACGTTACCTTAACATAGTCCGAGGTCACATTGTTATGGGAGACACACTGCATCCTGTCAGTAAGATAAGAGTTAAACCAAGACAAGGCTAAGTCTGACATCCCAATACGCGTTTTGATACGCTCTAATAAAATATTATGATCAACAGTATCGAAAGCGGCGCTAAGATCAAGAAGCAGCAACATAGATGAAGCATCAGAATCCATCGTTAGCAATAGATCATTAGTCATTTTTGCGAGGGCTGTCTCCGTAGAGTGATTTGCCCTGAAACCGGATTGAAAAGGTTCACAGAGATTGTTAGACGCTAAGTGTTCATTTAGCTGCTGTGCAACAATTTTTTCGAGGATTTTCGAGATAAACGGAAGGTGGGACACCGGCCGGTAGTTTACCATGAGGTCAGGATCGAGGTTAGGTCTTTTGAGTAGAGGATGAATAACCGCTTTTTTGAATGCTAGGGGAACAGTGCCAGAGGTAAGTGATAAGTTTATAATATTTAACACTGATGGACCTAATAATACAAAAAGCTCCTTGATAAGTTTCCCAGGAATTGGGTCAAGTAAACATGTTGTTTGTTTTGTCCCATTTACACATTTTGACAATTCCTCAAATGTTATTTCATCAAAGAGAGAGAAACTATTTTGGAGGGCAGTGTCCGTCGTATATACAGTCGTATCTGTGTTAATAGAACCCAGTTGTAGCTGAGATGCATTGTCTTTAATCTCTTTTCTAATGACTTCAATTTTCTTATTAAAGAAATTCATAAAGTCATCTGCTGAGTGGGTGGAGCTACTGGGAGGAGTACCTTGTTGGGTTAGCGATGCTACTGTACTAAACAAAAATTTAGGATCATTTTTGTTGAGGTGGATGAGATTTGAGTAATATTTAGCTTTAGCTGAGGTAAGCATGCGTTTATAAGTTATTAAACTATCACACCATGCTTGATGGAAAACCTCAAGTTTAGTCGCACGCCATTTGCGTTCCAGCTTTCTACATGATAATTTCTGGGTTTTAGTTTCTTCTGTAAACCATGGGGTACGCCTTTTAGGGGCCCTTTTTAGCTTTAGCGGTGCTACACTATCAATGGTGTCGCGCAGGGCGTCGTTAAAGTTGTTAGTGAGGTTATCAATAGAGCCCACATAATTTGGGAATGGTGCCATTACCGAAGGCAGTAGGTCAGTAAGAGTCGTCGTTGTGGCAGCATTAATGTTGCGGCTGCTATAGTAGTTATTATTATTATTATTAGTTTGTTGACAATGAGTCAGAACTTCGAATTTTATAAGGTAATGATCGGACATTACTTTAGTGTACGGGAGTATCGTAACTTTAGAGGTGGTGACACCCCTGACAAGCACTAGATCTATCGTATTACCGTTGCGATGCGTGGGTTCATTTATTATTTGTGTAAGACCACAGCTATCAATTATAGTCTGGAGCGCCACGCATGGAGGGTCCGATGGGGTATTCATATGGATATTAAAGTCCCCCATTATGATTATATTGTCGGCGTGCGTCACTAGATCAGCAACAAACTCTGAGAATTCACTGATGAAGTTCGAATAGGGCCCAGGGGGGCGGTAGATAACAGCCAGGTGGAGAGGCAGCGGTGTGACAAACCACAAAGTGAGCACCTCAAACGAGTTATATTTATTATTTAGGTTAGGTGTAAAATTATAGTTTTCATTGTATATTAGTGCGGCACCCCCTCCCCTTTTAAGAGGACGGGCAACATGCGCATTGGTATAGTTAGGAGGATAGAAATGTAGTTTGTCTCTTTTATCCGATTATTAATCGAAGTAATAATCGACCGATTAATCGATTATCAAATTAATCGTTAGTTGCAGCCCTAATAAACACAATACAAAACATTAAAAACAAAACAATAAAACATAAAGCCCAAATGTCAGTTTCTGACAGTTCGAATGCTTCAAGTACCATGTCGTATGACTAGAAAGTGTACGCTATAAAATTTGCTCTTGAAAAAAAAAATGTTAGCATGCTAACAGTTAGCATATTTCAAGTACCAAGTTATAGGACTGCAAGGTCTTTGGCTGTAAAATTGGAAAAACAAATGTTTACATGCTAACAGTTCGAATGCGTCAAGTACCAAGCCATATGAATAGGGATCGTACGCGTGTAAAATTTACTATAAAATATGCTATAAAATATATAGTTAGCTTGCTATCAATTAGCATATTTAAAGCACCAAGTTATAGGACTCCGAGGTGTTCGGCTGTATATTTGGCAAAACAACTGTTTACATGATAACAGTAAGAACGCATCAAGTACCAAGTCGACTAGTAATCGTACGCATGTGAAGTTTGCTATAAAATATATAGTTAGCATGCTAGGCAATTAGCATATTTAAAGTACCAAGTTATAGGACTCTGAGGTGTTCGGCTGTAAATTTGGCAAAACAACTGTTTACATGATAACAGTAAGAACGCATCAAGTACCAAGTCGACTAGTAATCGTGCGCATGTAAAGTTTGCTGTAAAAAAAATTGTTAGCATGCTAACAGTTAGCGTATTTCAAGTACCAAGTTATAGGACTCCGAGGTGTTCGGCTATAAAATTGTCAAAACAAATGTTTACATGCTAACAGTTAGAATTTGTTAAGTACTACGTCTAATGACTAGAAAGTGTACGCATGTAAAATTTGCTTTAGAAAAAAAAAGTTTGCATGCTAACAATTAGCATATTTGAAATACCAAGTTATGAGGTGTTTGGCAGTAAAATTGGCAAAAAATGTATTTACATGCTAACAGAATGTGTCAAGTACCAGGTCATGACTAGGAAGTGTAAGCATGTGAAATTTGCTTCAAAATTTTTTTTTGGAATGCTAACAGTTAGCAAAGTTCAAGTTCCAAGTTACAGGACCCTGAGGTTTTTGGCTGTAAAATTGGCACACAAAAAATGTATGTGCTAATCTTGGCATGATAACAGTAAGAACGCATCAAATACCAAGTCGACTAGTAATCGTACGCATGTGAAGTTTGCTATAAAATATATAGTTAGCATGCTAGGCAATTAGCATATTTAAAGTACCAAGTTATAGGACTCTGAGGTGTTCGGCTGTAAATTTGGCAAAACAACTGTTTACATGATAACAGTAAGAACGCATCAAGTACCAAGTCGACTAGTAATCGTACGCATGTAAAGTTTGCTGTAAAAAATATAGTTAGCATGCTAACAGTTAGCATATTTCAAGTACCAAGTTATAGGACTGCGAGGTGTTCGGCTGTAAAATTGGCAAAACAAATGTTTACGTGCTAACAGGTACAATTTGTTTAGTACCAAGTCATATGACTAGGGATCGTACGCATGTAAAATTTGCTATAAAAAAAATATAGTTAGTATGCTAACAGTTAGCATATTTCAAGTACCAAGTTATAGGACTGCGAGGTGTTCGGCTGCAAAAATGGCAAAACATATGTTTACATGCTAACAGTTCAAATGCGTCAAGTACCAAGTCATATGAATAGGGATCGTATGCATGTAAAATTTGCTATAAAATATATAGTTAGCATGCTAGGCAATTAGCATATTTAAAGCACCAAGTTATAGTACTCCGAGGTGTTGGGCTGTAAATATGGCAAAACAACTGTTTACATGATAACAGTAAGAACGCATCAAGTACCAAGTCGACTAGTAATCGTACGCAAGTGAAGTTTGCTATAAAAAAATATAGTTAGCATGCGAACAGTTAGCATATTTCAAGCTCCAAGTTATAGGACTGCGAGGTGTTCGGCTGTAAAAATGGCAAAACATATGTTTACATGCTAACAGTTCAAATGCGTCAAGTACCAAGTCATATGAATAGGGATCGTACGCATGTAAAATTTGCTATAAAATATATAGTTAGCATGCTAAGCAATTAGCATATTTAAAGCACCAAGTTATAGTACTCCGAGGTGTTGGGCTGTAAATTTGGCAAAACAACTGTTTACATGATAACAGTAAGAACGCATCAAGTACCAAGTCGACTAGTAATCGTACGCAAGTGAAGTTTGCTATAAAAAAATATAGTTAGCATGCGAACAGTTAGCATATTTCAAGTTCCAAGTTATAGGACTGCGAAGTGTTCGGCTGTAAAATTGGCAAAACAAATGTTTACATGCTTACAGTTCGAATGTGTCAAGTACCAAGTCATATGACTAGGAATCGTACGTATGTAAAATTTGCTATAAAGAAATTGTTAGCATGCTAACAGTTAGCGTATTTCAAGTACCAAGTTATAGGACTCCGAGGTGTTCGGCTGTAAAATTGTCAAAACAAATGTTTACATGCTAACAGTTAGAATTTGTTAAGTACTACGTCTAATGACTAGAAAGTGTACGCATGTAAAATTTGCTTTAGAAAAAAAAAGTTTGCATGCTAACAATTAGCATATTTGAAATACCAAGTTATGAGGTGTTTGGCAGTAAAATTGGCAAAAAATGTATTTACATGCTAACAGAATGTGTCAAGTACCAGGTCATGACTAGGAAGTGTAAGCATGTGAAATTTGCTTCAAAATTTTTTTTTGGAATGCTAACAGTTAGCAAAGTTCAAGTTCCAAGTTACAGGACCCTGAGGTTTTTGGCTGTAAAATTGGCACACAAAAAATGTATGTGCTAATCTTGGCATGATAACCGTTAGAATGCGTCAAGTAAGAAGTTATATGACTAATAAGTATACGCTTATAAAACTTAATTTAAAAAAATAATGGTTAGCATTCTAACAGTTAGCATATTTCAAGTACCAAGTTATAGGGCACCGAGGTGTTCGGCTGTAAAATTGTCAAAACAAATATTTACATGCTTACAGTTCGAATCTGTCAAGTACCAAGTCATATGACTAGGAATCGTATGCATGTAAAATTTGCTATAAAAAATATAGGTAGCATGCTAACAGTTAGCATTTTTCAAGTACCAAGTTATTGGACTCTTGAGGTTTTTTTTTTAAATTTACAAAAATCACAAAATAAATAATAAAAATAAAATACAGCAATGGCAACCCAATCCCAGCTTTACAATACTTATTTACATTTACAAAGCAATTGAGAAAACAATATTAATAAAAATTATAAAAGAAACGGTATCAATATTAATAATAATAATATCAACTAGAAAATTTCTCGCAGAAATTTTGATGGGCCTGCTATCTGTGCTCTGGACCTCTGGCCGGGTGTCGCCGTAAGCCGCCGTGCTTTTAGGATGGTGCCGAGTGTCCTAATCCGTGAGTTTTAGGTGTAACTGCCTAAAATGTTAGCATGCGCACATTAAAATGCTAACACTTAGCATGTGTACTAACGATGGCCTGCTAACCGTTAGCGTGTCTCACATGTCAATTAACACGGCTGTAAGGTGTATGGCTTTGGAAATAGAGAAAAAAAGTGTAAAATTAGATGACAAGGTTAGCATGCTTAAGTTAGCTACCTAGCGTGCTATTGTTTGCATGCTAAAAGTTAACAAGTCTCACATACCAAGTTGTATTACTCTGAGGTAAACGGTTGCAAAACTAGCTCTAAAATTTAGCAAGTTAACGTTAGCATGCTACCACTTAGCATGTGTCACATACCAAGTTATATGACTGTAAGGTGTATTGCTGTCTAATTAGGGAAACATTTTTAAAGTTATGTAAAAAGGTAGCATGTTCCTATTAGTATGCTAGCAGTTAACAAGTGTCACATACAAAGTTATATGACTCTAGGGTAAACGGTTGCAAAATTAGCTAAAAAAAAAAACTACCACTTTAATGTTAGCATGCTAACGTAAACATGCTTCAGTTACTGCATACAGTACAGCAGGCCCATAATAATGGTTGTATAACTTTTTTATATCCCCCAAATTATTATTTTTTTTAAAAATTGCCAAAAAAAATTGTTTTTATTTTAATATCAATTCTCGAAAATTATGATTTGATTTAGAATTTGAATAACTGAAACCAATTTGGATGTCAATCAATGTTTTTGATTGCCATTGACGTAACAGTGAAGGGCCTTCAGTCCGCGCAATACAAATAGAAACACCCGTGATTTAAATAGTCCTAAAAATAGACCTCACACACACGTTTTCAGAAGTATTGCACGTTACCATATTGAATAGATTGAAGCATTCTCGCCCGCCAGTGATACTTGTTCACGTGCACATGTCAAGCGCCTTGGAATGGGGTGTGAAAAGACGCTGACGTTGCAGTTTTGTGTTGATACCTAAGCACCAGCGCACATTTTTTTAGTGCATATAAATAACAAGAGGGGTGTGTGTGTGTGTGTGTGTGTGTGTGTGTGTGTGTGTGTGTGTGTGTGTGTGTGTGTGTGTGTGTGTGTGTGTGTGTGTGTGTGTGTGTGTGTGTGTGTGTGTGTGTGTGTGTGTGTGTGTGTGTGTGTGTGTGTGTGTGTGTTCTGGCAATGCTTACTTAATGGGGACATCGCTCTGTTTAGGGCTGCAACTAAGAAATAATTTGATAATCGATTAATCTGTCGATTATTGCTTCGGTTGATCGATTAATAATCGGGTAAAAGAGACGAGCTACTTTTCTATCCTTTCCAGTATTTTATTGAAAAAAAACAGCATACTGGCGCCATACTGATTTTGATTATTGTTTCTCAGCTGTTTGTAAATATTACAGTTTATAACTAAAGGTTTAGAAAAAAAGAAATAAAAGTAGCCTCTGCGCATGCGCATAGCATAGATCCAACGAACCGATGACTAAATTAATCGCCAACTATTTTTATAATCGATTTAATCGATTAGTTGTTGCAGCACTAGCTCTGTTTACACAGTCACCTTTAGGGGACCTCTGACGGTATGGGGACAAAAAAACAGGTCCCCTAAAGGGAAACCTTTTTAAATGATAGTCAGAACCATTCTGAAGATGCCTAAGTGATTTTTGAAATAGTAGATTAAGAGATAATCAGCAAGACTGGTTAAGTAGAACAGTTTTTTATGTTCTTCATGTTCAATGTTGTTAAAAATAAAAAGTACAAGTAAAAGTTTAAATGAGTTTGTATTTTATTTCTGTGGTTTAAGGTACAAACCCCGTTTCCATATGAGTTGGGGAATTGTGTTAGATGTAAATATAAACGGAATACAATGATTTGCAAATCCTTTTCAACCCATATTCAATTGAATGCACTACAAAGACAACATATTTGATGTTCAAACTCATAAACTTTTTTTTTTTTTTGCAAATAATAATTAACTTAGAATTTCATGGCTGCAACACGTGCCAAAGTAGTTGGGAAAGGGCATGTTCACCACTGTGTTACATGGCCTTTCCTTTTAATAACACTCAGTAAACGTTTGGGAACTGAGGAGACACATTTTTAAAGCTTCTCAAGTGGAATTCTTTCCCATTCTTGCTTGATGTACAGCTTAAGTTGTTCAACAGTCCGGGGGTCTCCGTTGTGGTATTTTAGGCTTCATAATGCGCCACACATTTTCAATGGGAGACAGGTCTGGACTACAGGCAGGCCAGTCTAGTACCCGCACTCTTTTATGCCACGTTGATGTAACATGTGGCTTGGCATTATCTTGCTGAAATAAGCAGGGGCGTCCATGGTAACGTTGCTAGTTGGATGGCAATATATGTTGCTCCAAAACCTGTATGTACCTTTCAGCATTAATGGCGCCTTCACAGATGTGTAAGTTACCCATGTCTTGGGCACTAATACACCCCCATACCATCACAGGGGCGGTATAGCTCGGTTGGTAGAGTGGCCGTGCCAGCAACTTGAGGGTTCCAGGTTCGATCCCCGCTTCCGCCATCCAAGTCACTGCCGTTGTGTCCTTGGGCAAGACACTTTACCCACCTGCTCCCAGTGCCACCCACACTGGTTTAAATGTAACTTAGATATTGGGTTTCACTATGTAAAGCGCTTTGAGTCACCAGAGAAAAAGCGCAATATAAATATAATTCACTTCACTTCACTTCACAGATGCTGGCTTTTCAACTTTGCGCCTATAACAATCCAGATGGTTCTTTTCCTCTTTGGTCCGGAGGACACGACGTCCACAGTTTCCAAAAACAATTTGAAATGTGGACTCGTCAGATCACAGAACACTTTTCCACTTTGTATCAGTCCATCTTGGATGAGCTCAGGCCCAGCGAAGCCGACGGCGTTTCTGGGTGTTGTTGATAAACGGTTTTCGCCTTGCATAGGAGTTTTAACTTGCACTTACAGATGTAGCGACCAACTGTAGTTACTGACAGTGGGTTTCTGAAGTGTTCCTGAGCTCATGTGGTGATATCCTTTACACACTGATGTCGCTTGTTGAGGCAGTACAGCCTGAGGGATCGAAGGTCACGGGCTTAGCTGCTTACGTGCAGTGATTTTTCCAGATTCTCTGAACCCTTTGATGATATTACGGAGCGTAGATGGTGAAATCCCTAAATTCCTTGCAATAGCTGGTTGAGAAAGGTTTTTCTTAAACTGTTCAACAATTTGCTCACGCATTTGTTGACAAAGTGGTGACCCTCGCCCCATCCTTGTTTGTGAATGACTGAGCATTTCATGGAATCTACTGTTATACCCAATCATGGCACCCACCTGTTCCCAATTTGCCTGTTCACCTGTGGGATGTTCCAAATAAGTGTTTGATGAGCATTCCTCAACTTTATCAGTATTTATTGCCACCTTTCCCAACTTCTTTGTCACGTGGTGCTGGCATCAAATTCTAAAGTTAATGATTATTTGCCAAAACATTTTTTTTTTTATCAGTTTGAACATCAAATATGTTGTCTTTGTATCATATTCAACTGAATATGGGTTGAAAATGATTTGCAAATCATTGTATTCCGTTTATTAATTTGGGTTACTTTGTTTACGTGTTTCAAGTATTGGTAAAAGAGAAAATTAATTAACTTGAAAAGTGAAACATTTGTTATCCTGGCATTAATAGTACTGTGATTCTGTATGGTATCCATCCTTAGTTAAAACTAATATATTTTTCCAAAAACAAAATCTGGTTTAGTGTTCCTTAGGATGACATTTTCATACAGCATGATTATAAAACATTATTACCTTAAAGTATGGTTCACATTCAGAATTTTCCATCCTTCTATATATGGTAGTTGGAGTGGCAGACAACTTCATTACTGCTAAATAGCAGTTTTCAGTAATGTCACAGAAGATGCAGGATTTGCTTTAACATTTAAGTGGTGAAACTTCCTATAAGAGGACAGCTGTAGTGCTGTATTCTGAGGATCATGTCATATTTAATTTCAACTTTTTTTTTTTTTTTTTAAATGGTCCTCAGTAGTCACGTACAAATTTGTGTGAGTTACGCAAAATTATTTAAATTTGGTCCCCATGAACCACATTAACTCTTTTTCCCCAGTAAGAATGATCAGCACATTACTTCATCAATCCAGAGATTTAAAGACGTGTATGAGCTAACTGGGCAGTGGACATTTTACCTCATTTTTTTTTATGCCTCCACAACCTGTAGAAAGGGTGGTCCCCACAAGTGATGATCAAAAACTTGGTCTGTGTGTGTGTGTGTGTGTGTTTTTTTCATTCATTGTGACTCCAAAGTGAAAGTCCATGCTGTCTGCTTTGTGTTCCAGGTGAAAGAGTTCCTGACCACCTTATGAGGACCACTAAAGAAGATGGGAACAAAGCACTATTTTTCATTTTAACAATGAAATTACCTTGTTTTATTTTTATGATTACTTATTGAAATGACATTTTTCTATTTTTTAGCATTTGCTCCTCTGTGTATATTTTAAAAGCGATGCTGTGTGTGTGACAATGAAATAAATTTAAACGACAACAATTTGTTTTCGGGAAGACAATACAGACCTTTTGTCAACTTTGACGCATTGCTGTTGCTTTGATATCGCTCAACATTTGATTCAGAGCTGATCTAAAACCCTTCTCACCATGCAGAACTTACCGGGTACAATTTGATAAAAATTCCAATTGACTTAATCATTATTATTGGAAACATCTTTTATAATGAGCAATATTTTTCAAACAAAAAAATATATTAAAACATAATTTTAACACGCATTGAGGCATTTGAACTATTCTAAATAATACTACATGTATCATTTGACTTTATTATTGGAAACATCTTTTATGAGCAATATGTTTAAAACAACAAAAAACGATATAAAGAAGTATAATTTTAACAAACATATTTAGGTATTTTCACATTTTAATTAATACTGCCTATTATTTGACTGTTATTGAAAAAAATATTTCAAAATGAGCAATATTTTTAAACGACAAAAAGTACTAATACGTTTAATTTTAACGTTTTAATCCATACTGTAAGAATTATTTATTGACTTTCATAAAATATTTTTCCAATAATCCATACTGTAAGAATTATTTATTGACTTATTATCATTAAAAAATATTTTTCCAATGATAATAGTCAATAAATAATTCTTACAGTATGGATTAAAATGTTAAAATTAAATGTATTAGTATTTTTTGTCGTTTAAAAATATTTCTCATTTTGAAATATTTTTTTCAATAACAGTCAAATAATACGCAGTATTAATTAAAATTTGAAAATACCTTAATATATTTGTTAAAATGATACTTTTTTATATAATTTTTTGTTGTTTTAAACATATTGCTCATAAAAGATGTTTCCAATAATAAAGTCAAATGATACATGTAGTATTATTTAGAATTGTTCAAATGCATCAATGCGTGTTAAAATTATGTTTTAATATTTTTTTGTTTGAAAAATATGGCTCATTATAAAAGATGTTTCCAATAATAATGATTAAGTCAATAGATAATACATATACAGTATTAAAATGTTAAAATTACATTTCTTAATATTATTTTTGTTTAAAAATATTGTGCATTATAAAATATCCATCCATTTTCTACCGCTTGTCCCTTTCGGGGTTGCGGGGCGTGCTGGAGCCTATCTCAACTGCATTCGGGCGGAAGACCCTGGACAAGTCGCCAAATATGTTTTCCATAATAGTCAAGAAATAATACATACTGTATTAATTAAGAAGGTTAAATACCTTAATGTGTGTTACAATTAAATTGTTTGAAAAATATTGCTCATAAATATTTTTCCAATAAATCAATCAATGTTTATTTATATAGCCCTAAATCACAAGTGTCTCAAAGGGCTGTACAAGCCCTTTGAGACATATATATTACTATATTATTTATTGCTCATTATAAAATTGTTCCGATGAAAATGTAGTAAAAAAAATGCATAGTTTTAATTAGAAATGTTAAAATACCTTAATGTGTGTTAAAACTGATTTTTTTCAAATCAAATTTTTTGTTTACATTTTTACTAAAATTATCTTCCGATAACATTGAATCAATAAATTAGAATTTTGTAAGTCAAATGACCAAAATATGTGATGGAGGTAAATATAAATACTGTGAATATGGACGTTAAATTACCAAGAACATTTGAAAAAAAAGTATTTCATTACAAAAGTTATTTCCTCAAAATATTTTGTTTGGATTTTTTAAATTCCATCCATCCATTTTCTACCGCTTGTCCCGTTCGGGGTCGAGGGGGATGCTGGAGCCTATCTCAGCTGCATTCGGGCGGAAGGCGGTTTACACCCTGGACAAGTCGCCAGCTCATCACAGGGCCAACACAGATAGACAGACAACATTCACACTCAAATTCACACACTAGGGCCAATTTAGTGTTGCCAAAATTAACAATTAAACAATATAGATTTTATAAACTTTTTTTTTTTTAAATGACCGAACATGTGAAGTTACCAAGGTCAATAACCAATAACATTTGAAAATGGAAAAAAAGTGTGTCATTACAAAAGGTTTTTTATGTTTAGATTTTTTTTTTATAATTAAAAAACATTTCATTAAATAATATACATACAATTTATATATATTTTAAAAATATATAAAGCACCAAACATGTCATAGTGATGAATAGAAAACTTTAATATGTGTGTGAAATATTGAAAAGAATGAAAATTGTAAAAATCTAAAACTGGTGAAAGTAAACAAAATTAGGAAATCAAGAGCCAACAAAAAAGATTTTTTTACTCATTTTAGAGTGCTGAATTAAAAAAATTTTTTTTTTAAATGTACGGTATTTATTTATTTCAGGCAATGACATAAAATAATAATTTAAAAAAAGTACAAAGTTAACACATAATATAAATTAATATAGTGCAAAAGGTAATGTATAGTATGTAATGCATGATTGTCCAGTTTTGACTGATAGGGAGTGGGAAGAAGATAATTTATTTAATCCCACCCCCAGTTCTCTATTCAGTAATACAGATGTTGTATCATAGTGGCATTACCACAGGTAACAATAATTATTACACTATAACAATACTTTGTATCAACAATGTAGGAATAATGAATATACCAACAATGGTAATAGACAACATAGCAAAATGGTAAGTAAAACTGAAGTTTCGGTGATTAAAACTGTCCTCCAGTAGATGGCGCTCGTCTTTGTGTTTTTTTGTTTGTTTCTTTTACGAACAGTTTCTGTAAAAGTTTTCCGCGTGGACTTTTAAAGGAATATCTCCATTTACTAAAAACCAACGGTGAAAGTGTGAGGAAGGTGTGACCACGCCCCCTGCGTGACGTCACCCAGGAGGCGGGATGACACTTGAAATATGGGAAGAAGACGCGCCGCGTCCCCGCCAACAGAGCGAAGACTTTAGTCCCGGAGGATGACACCACCTGGACGACACCTGGACACGACGAGGACGAGCGCCGGCCGCCTGTAGCCCCAACCCCGGGACCGAAAACCACACCATAGTGCGGCTGCCTGAGGTCGTCGACCCCCCAAGTCCCAAAACAAGAAGACTTGTTCGTGGACTATGACGTCAGAGAAGACCAAGTAAGTTTGCTCTTCTTCGCCCCTCGCTGCCACAAGGAACGCTAGTCGGCGTCAAAAGTGAAAATGGACGAACTTGAGGACTCTTTTGTGCGCCTAATTGTCCGCCTGGGGGATGGGGGACAACCACGCACCTGGAGTCGGGGGCTTTAGCATGCTAGTATGTTAGCATTGTTTATATGCGTCCGAAGAGGTGCCGCTAATCGCTTTTCCTTCAAGCTGTCAGCGTCCATTAAGGCGCGGGCAAAGTCACGGCGGGGCGGGAGCGCGCATGTCCTCTGCGCGTTCCCGTTAGAACTAATGAGTGAGCACGTGGTGTTTTCCTGCCAGGTGCGACCCCCTCCCCTTACTAAAATACCCCCCCCCCTGCTGGGCGCGCGTCATGACGCAAGCGTCCGCCAAGGCGGAAACGTTACGTGCGCGCGCCCGTTCCTAGGGTGCAAGTGCACGCGTGGCGGCGCCACAGGACCCCCCCCCCCCCGCCCCCTAACTACGTACCGACCCCCCACCCCACCCCTTCCTCAAGTTTAAAAAAAAAAAGAAATATTTTAATAAGTGCAAAGTGATACCCCCGTAACCACGCCCCATTGCTGATGACCCACAAAAGTAGCTCCTCCCACTTATATCTCCCTTGACTTATTACAACAACACATCTTCATTTCCGTCTTGTCTGACGTGTTCCTGAACGCAGCACCGCTTCTGTTTTTTTGTTTTTTTTTACCCCCCAAGGAGAGCAGAAAAGTCAGTGTCAGGGTCAAACTGTGACCGTTGTTAAAAAAAACTTAAGTCACATTTTAACATTCGTCACTGTCGTACAGTGTAAAAAGAAGTGAACCGCGCTGACTTTTAAAACGCGTTTAGTTTTGCTAAAAGTGTAAAAAGAAGTTAAAGGCCTACTGAAACCCACTACTACCGACCACGCAGTCTGATAGTTTATATATCAATGATGAAATCTTAACATTGCAACACATGCCAATACGGCCGGGTTAGATTAGTAAAGTGCAATTTTAAATTTCCCGCGAAATATCCTGCTGAAAACGTCTCGGTATGATGACGTCTGCGCGTGACGTCACGGATTGTAGCGGACATTTTGGGACACCATTGTGGCCAGCTATTAAGTCGTCTGTTTTCATCGCAAAATTCCACAGTATTCTGGACATCTGTGTTGGTGAATCTTTTGCAATTTGTTTAATGAACAATGGAGACAGCAAATTAGAAAGCTGTGGAGAAACTGGGACAACAGAGACTCTTACCAGGAGGACTTTGAGTTGGATAGCAGACGCAGTACCGTGAGTACGCACAGTGTTTCCCATAAACTGCCAAGATTCCTGTGGCGGTGGGGGCGTGGCTATGGGCGTGGTCACCATGATATCATCGAGTCATTTGCATAATTTACTACAATGATATGATTTTCTCTAAAAAGGCTAAAAAAATGTATACTTACTAATTAATAATAACAGTTTTGTTTTAAACAGACATCCATCCATTTTACAATATAATTACAACACTATGTACATATTTATATACAGATTTGAACAATAAGTTATTCACTGAAATATATTTATTAATTGTGGTTCTTACAAAAAATATATCTTATAAAATATAAAAGCTAAAATGTCTCTTAAAGCTCTGCCCCTTTAATTAGTGCATACTAAATCATTTAACTTTAGCCTACTACTACAACCATATTATTTACCAGCAACATAAAGTGAAACAGAGGCAGAGGTGTCCTGCCACAGTCAGTAACAAATAAACAGAAAACAGTAGTGGTCAAATACAAATAAGGCAACAAGAGAAGTATCCTACACTTCTCTTTTGTAGAGTAAATATGAACAGCCTATATGGGCATCTACATCAACTATATGATTTGCCTGAGAAGCTGGACAGGACAAAAAAAAAATTTTTTTATTTTATTTGTGGCGGACGTAATTCTTTCGTGGCGGGCCGCCACAAATAAATGAACGTGTGGGAAACACTGTACGCAGCTGCGGCTTCCAAACATTTGATCGCTTGCCCGTACGTGCGTGCCGCTATGTGCATGTCACGTACGTGAGTTTGGGGAAATATATGTGCTGTATGAACTTTACGGAGGTGAACGGTACTTTGGGCTGTGGGATTGAGTGTGTTGTGCAGGTGTTTGATTTGTATTGGTGGGTTATATGGACGGGAGGGGGGAGGTGTTTGTTATGCGGATTAATTTGTGGCATATTAAATATAAGCCTGGTTGTGTTGTGGCTAATAGAGTATATATATGTCTTGTGTTTATTTACTGTTTTAGTCATTCCCAGCTCAATATCAGGTCCCACCCGCCTCTCACAGCATCTTCCCTATCTGAATCGCTTCCACTGCCCTCTAGTCCTTCACTCTCACTTTCCTCATCCACAAATCTTTCATCCTCGCTCAAATTAATGGGGTAATCGTCGCTTTCTCGGTCCGAATCGCTCTCGCTGCTGCTGGCCATGATTGTAAACAATGTGCAGATGTGAGGAGCTCCACAACCTGTGACGTCACGCTACTTCCGGTACAGGCAAGGCTTTTTTATCAGCGACTTAAAGTTGCGAACTTTATCGTCGATGTTCTCTATTAAATCCTTTCAGCAAAAATATGGCAATATCGCGAAATCATCAAGCATGACACATAGAATGGACCTGCTATCCCCGTTTAAATAAGAAAATTTCATTTCAGTAGGCCTTTAACTGCTAATAAAACCTTCATAATGTTCATTTTAATAAACCTTTTCGACACTTTTAGCAATCTTAAAAGTAGGGATGTCCGATAATGTGTTTTTGCCGATATTCCGATATTGAACAAACCCTTAATTACCGATACCGATATCAACCGATACTGATACATACAGTCTAGGGCTGCAACAACTAATCGATTAAATCGATTAAAATCGATTACCAAAATAGTTGGCGATTAATTTAGTCATCGATTCGTTGGAACTATGCTATGCGCATGCGCGGAGGCTTTTTTTTAAATTATTTTAATTTTTGGGTTATTTTTTTGTTGTTGTTTTGTTTTATAAACCTTTATTTATAAACTGCAACATTTACAAACAGCTGAGAAACAATAATCAAAATAAGTACAAAAACAGTACAAAACAGCGTACGTCTCATGAGGTGGCGTAAGCTAGCCAATGATGTGGTCATGTGCAGCTCACGTGACGACGGCGTCTCCTTTGCTGGAAAAAGTCGAAAAATGGCGCAGGAAAACAGTACCGATAGTTTAGCGGAGAAACATCTTGAGGTTATTGCTTCAATGGAGAAAAGTGTACGACCTAAGTCGTCAAAAGTGTGGGAACACTTTACTTTAAAGACTTCAAAGAAGACCGTTTCCTGCTAAATGGCACGGAAGTACAACATTGCTTCAGGAGCACCTGAAAAGGAAACCTGTTGGAGCCATGGATGAAGGGAAGAACTCACAGTACGTAACTTTTTAAGTCCATAGTGGCAACAAGCATTCATGAGTTCAGCTTTTTTGTGAGTTACGTTAAAGTTATGCCTTTGTTGCAACACGGGGCTGATAATGTTTCTCTGGCACATTTGACTCCGTTTTGAGAGAGAAAACGCACGGTTACCAATTTGGAAATAAACGTAACAGACAGAAATATCTCAGGTTGGTTTCATAATGGATAAATGTAGCCGGGCCGATAAAGCTATATAAATATATTTAGATTTGAGTGACGCTTTAGTATAATTAAACGTTATGAAGGTGCTGGAATATTTCCTGCTATTATTTAGAGGCAGCCTAAAATGAATCCTTTATTATTCACAACAGAAACGTGTACAATATCTGATTCAGTTCTGATGAGTTACATTACTGTGTTATTATTGGTGTATGCTGCACCCCCAATGTCCACAACATGGTGCCAGTATGCTGGGTTTTTTCAATAAAATACTGGAAAGGATAGAAATGTAGTTTGTCTCTTTTATCCGATTATTAATCGATGTAATAATCGACAGATTAATCGATTATCAAATTAATCGTTAGTTGCAGCCCTAATACAGTCGTGGAATTAACACATTATTATGCCTAATTTGGACAACCAGGTATGGTGAAGATAAGGTCCTTTTATAAAATAAAATAAAACAAAAAAATAAGATAAATAAATAAAAAAAATTTACTTGAATAAAAAAGAAAGTAAAACAATATAAAAACAGTTACATAGAAATTAGTAATTAATGAAAATGAGTAAAATTAACTGTTAAAGGTTAGTACTATTAGTGGACCAGCAGCACGCACAATCATGTGTGCTTACGGACTGTATTCCTTGCAGACTGTATTGATATATATTGATATATAATGTAGGAAGCAGAATATTAATAACAGAAAGAAACAACCCTTTTGTGTGAATGAGTGTAATGGGGGGAGGGAGGTTTTTTGGGTTGGTGCACTAATTGTAAGTGTATCTTGTGTTTTTTATGTTGATTTAATAAAAAAAACAAAAAAACAACAACAAATACAACCGATACTGATAATAAAAAAAACGATACCGATAATTTCCGATATTACATTTTAAAGCAGGGGTCTCAAACTCAATTTTCCTGGGGACCACTGGGTGCAGAGTCTGGGTGAGGCTGGGCCGCAAGAAAAGATTTCCTAAAAAAAAATTTTTTAAATGTCTTTATTTTTATTTTCAACACAAAATAAAATCAATATATAAATGAACAAAATGAGAATTAAGTAAATAAATCAGTCATAAGTAATAACAAGAGAGGAGAAGTCTAGCAAAACTCCTAGCCATTATGGACAACACCTCCCACCCACTACACTCGGACCTTGCGGGGAGAATGAGCACGTTCGGTGGAAGGCTCAGACTCCCAAAATGCAACACGGAACGACACAGGAGGTCCTTCATACCGACAGCCATCAGACTGTATAATGCATATGTTCTTTGACTGCACTTAAATGTAGAGTATATGTAGAATATATTTATATTATTTATATATTATATATATATATATATATAATATTATATATATATATAATATTATATATATATATATATATATATATATATATATATATATAATATATATAATATATATATATATATATATATATATATATATATATATATATATATATATATATATATATATATATTATATTATTTATTATTATTATTGTCTATTGTGAGCGAACTGTGGTGCTGAATTTCCCCCAAGGATCAATAAAGTACTTTCTATTCTATTCTATTCTATTCTAACAATAATAATTCGATTTCTCCAGTCAGCAACAATGTATACACATACACATAATGTGCAACCCGGTTCACTCTTTCATCTCCCTGGTATTTTGCATACTCCTCAGCATGTCTAGTGGTATAATGACGTTTTAAATTGTATTTCTTGTGCACCGCAACTTTCTCTGTGCAAATAAGACACGTGGGGGGCTCGCTGTGGAGTTTACAGTTACGGTAGCACAATTAGCCCCGATCACGACTAACGTGTTACACGTCCGATTCGCCCAGCGACTCTCTGTTGGAGTATCAGCGCTGGGGTCCAGTGCACCACACTTTTGTATTGTCGCTCGGTTTTTCGGAAGCTACCGGACTCCTCGTCTCCCCCGCCCGGACCGGGGGGAGCGACAAAGACACACACAGTGACAGAGAGCGAGAGACAGAGAGCGAGAGACAGAGAGCGAGAGACAGAGAGAGAGAGAGAGTGAGCGAGAGAGAGTGAGTGAGTGAGCGAGCGAGGGAGGGAGAGAGAGAGGTAGAGCGCGTGCGGGTCTCTGGAAAAGCAGCAAAACGTCTCTCTGCTTGCATCACGCAAGTGACGTCAATGTTCGGCCCTCAAGAGCCATATACCACACCATGATTGGTAGATTCCTTGTAGACCGGAACAGTTAGGGCTACAAGGAATTCTGGGTATTTGTTCTGTTGTGTTTATGTTGTGTTACTGTGCGGTTGTTCTCCCAAAATGTGTTTGTCATTCTTGTTTGGTGTGGGTTCACAGTGTGGCGCATATTTGTAACATTGATAAAGTTTTTTTTATACGGCCACCCTCAGTGTGACATGTATGGCTGGTGACTAAGTATGCATTGCAGTCTGTTCAAGCCGCATACAACATGTGACTGTGCAGGCACATTGTTTGTATGGAGGAAATGTGGACGCTAAATTTCGAGCCCTCAATATTGTTTTCCTCAGTATTGTTGTGTGAAAGTCGGGAGGGTTGGCAGGAATGCTTCAGCTCCGCACACAGCGCTGTCAAGCGCCATTCATATAAAACTCGCGGGCCGCACTAACATTAAACGTTCATATTAAGGTGCGGGCCGCACAATAACGTCTCGGCCCGCGGGCCGCATGTTTGAGACCCCTGTTTTAAAGCATTTATCGTCCGATAATATCGGCAGGCCGATATTATCGGACATCTCTACTTAAAAGTGTAAAACAAAATGAACTGCCAATAAAACTCTCATGATGTGAATTAGCCTTTTGAACACTTTTATCTGTCTTAAAAGTGTAAAAATAAGTTAACTGTAAATAAAACTCTCATAATATTAAAATTAATGGGACTTACCAACACTTTTTAGTTAACTTCCAATAAAACCCTAACACAATTCATTTAAAAAAGACTTTTAGCTGTGATAAAAGTGTGAAAAGAAGTTAACTGCTAATAAAACCCTCAATGGTAATTTTAATGAGCCTTTTCAACACTTTTAGCAATCTTACAAGCGTTATAAGAAGTTAGCTGCAAATAAAACCCAAATAAAGTTTATTTTAAGAGATTTTTTAAAATCACTTTGAGCAATCTTAAAAGTGTCAAACAAAATTAACTGCCAATAAAACCCTCATGATGTTAATATTAATTAGGCTTTTGAACACTTTTAGCTGTCTTAAAAGTGTAAAAAGAAGTTAACTGCAAATAAAACTCTCAAATGTTAATATTAATGGGACTTATGAACACTTTTTAGCTGTCTTTCAAGTGGTATAAGTTAACTGCCAATAAAACACTAATAAAATTCATTTTAAAAAGACGTAACTGTGTTAAAAGTGTAAAAAGAAGTTAACCGCAAATAAAACCCTCATAATGTTAATTTTAATTGGCCTTTTCAACAATGCTAGCAGTCTTACAAGCGCAAAAAAAGTTAACTGCCAATAAAACCCTAATAAAATTCATTTTAAAGAGACTTTTAAAACATGTTTAGCTGTGCTAAAAGTGTAAAAAGAAGTTAACTGATAATAAATCCCTCATAATGTTCCTTTTTAATGAGCCTTTTCAACACTTTTAGCAATCTTAAAAGTGTAAAACAAAATGAACTGCCAATAAAACCCTCATGATTTTAATATTAATTAGCCTTTTGAACCCTTTTAGCTGTCTTAAAAGTGTAAACAAGAAGTTAACTGCAAAGAAAACTCTCATAATGTTAATATTAATGGGACTTATGAACACTTTTTAGCTGTCTTACAAGTGTTATAAGTTAACTGCCAATAAAACCCTAATACAATTCATTTTAAAATGACTTTTAGCTGTGCTAAAAGCATAAAAAGAAGTTAACTGCTAATAAAACCCTCAAAATGTTAATTTTAATGGGCCTTTTCAACACTGTTAGCTGTCTTACAAGCGCAAACAAAAGTTAACTGCCAATAAAACCAGAATAAAATTAATTTTAAAGAGACTTTTAAAACTGTTTTAACTGTCTTAAAAGTGTAAAAAAGTTCATGTTAATTTTAAAGAGATTTTAAAAAAATGTTTAGCTTTCTTACATGCGTAAATTGAAGTTAACTGCTAATAAACCCTAAACTGTTAATTTTAATTCGCCTTTCCAATAAAACCCAAAGAAAGTTTATTTTAAGAGATTTTTTTTAAATCACTTTTAGCAATCTTAAAAGTGTCAAACAAAATTAACTGCCAATAAAACTCTCATGATGTTAATATTAATTAGGCTTTTGAACACTTTTAGCTGTCTTAAAAGTGTAAAAAGAAGTTAACTGCAAAGAAAACTCTCATAATGTTAATATTAATGGGACTTATGAACACTTTTTAGGTGTCTTTCAAGTGGTATAAGTTAACTGCCAATAAAACACTAATACAATTCATTTTAAAAAGACTTAACTGTGCTAAAAGTGTAAAAAGAAGTTAACTGCTAATAAAACCCTCATAATGTTAATTTTAATTGGCCTTTTCAACAAAGTTAGCAGTCTTACAAGCGCAAAAAAAAGTTAACGGCCAATAAAACCCTAATAAAATTCATTTTAAAGAGACTTTTAAAACACGTTTAGTTGTGCTAAAAGTGTAAAAAGAAGTTAACTGCTAATAAAACCCTCATAATGTTCATTTTAATTAGCCTTTTCAACACTTTTAGCAATATTAAACGTGTAAAACAAAATTAACTGCCAATAAAACCCTCATGATGTGAATTAGCCTTTTCAACACTTTTATCTGTCTTAAAAGTGTAAAAAAAAGTTAACTGTAAATAAAACTCTCATAATATTAAAATTAATGGGACTTATCAACACTTTTTAGTTAACTGCCAATAAAACCCTAATACAATTCATTTTAAAAAGACTTTTAGCTGTGCTAAAAGTGTGAAAAGAAGTTAACTGCTAATAAAACCCTCAATGGTAATTTTAATGAGCTTTTTCAACACTTTTAGCAGTCTTACAAGCGTTATAAGAAGTTAGCTGCAGATAAAACCCAAATAAAGTTTATTTTAAGAGATTTTTTAAAATCACTTTTAGCAATCTTAAAAGTGTCAAACAAAATTAACTGCCAATAAAACCCTCATGATGTTAATATTAATTAGGCTTTTGAACACTTAACTGTCTTAAAAGTGTAAAAAAACGTTAACTGCAAATAAAACTCTCAAATGTTAAAATTAATTGGACTTAACACTTTTTTAGCTGTCTTACAAGTGTTTCCGTTAACTGCCAATAAAACCCAAATAAAATTCAATTAAAAATGACTTTTAGCTGTGCTAAAAGTGTAAAAGGAAGTTAACTGCTAATAAAACCCTCATAATGTTAATTTTAATGGGCCTTTTCAACACTGTTAGCTGTCTTACAAGCGCAAATAAAAAGTTAACTGCCAATAAAACCAGAATAAAATTCATTTTAAAGAGACTTTTAAAACATGTTTGGCTTTTCTAAAAGTGTAAAAAGAAGTTAACTGCTAATAAAACCCTCCTAATGTTAATTTTAATGAGCCTTTTCAACACTTTTAGCAATCTTAAGTGTAAAACAAAATTAACTGCCAATAAAACCCTCATGATTTTAGTATTAATTAGCCTTTTGAACCCTTTTAGCTGTCTTAAAAGTGTGAAAAAAAAGTTAACTGCAAATAAAACTCTCATAATGTTAAAATTAATTGGACTTAACACTTTTTAGCTGTCTTACAAGTGTTTCCGTTAACTGCCAATAAAACCCAAATAAAATTCATTTTAAAATGACTTTTAGCTGTGCTAAAAGTGTAAAAAGAAGTTAACTGCTAATAAAACCCTCATAATGTTAATTTTAATGGGCCTTTTCAACACTGTTAGCTGTCTTACAAGCGCAAATAAAAAGTTAACTGCCAATAAAACCAGAATAAAATTCATTTTAAAGAGACTTTTAAAACATGTTTAGCTTTGCCAAAAGTGTAAAAAGAAGTTAACTGCTAATAAAACCCTCCTAATGTTAATTTTAATGAGCCTTTTCAACACTTTTAGCAATCTTAAGTGTAAAACAAAATTAACTGCCAATAAAACCCTCATGATTTTAGTATTAATTAGCCTTTTGAACCCTTTTAGCTGTCTTAAAAGTGTGAAAAAGACGTTAACTGCAAAGAAAACTCTCATACTGTTAAAATGAATGGGACTTATCAACACTTTTTAGCTGTCTTACAAGTGTTATAAATTAACTGCTAATAAAACCCTGATACAATTCATTTTAAAATGACTTTTAGGTGTGCAAAAAGTATAAAAATAAATTAACTGCTAATAAACCCTCAAAATGTTAATAACTAGCCTTTTGAACACTTAGCTGTCTTAAAAGTGTAAAAAGAAGTTAGCTGTTAATAAAACCCTCATAATATTCATTTTAATGGACCTTTTCAACACTGTTAGCTGTCTTACAAGCGCAAAATAAAGTTAACTGCCATTAAAACCCGAATAAAATTCATTTTAAAGACACTTTTAAAACACGTTTAGCTGTGCTAAAAGTGTAAAAAGAAGTTAACAGTCAATAAAACCATCAAAATGTTAATAATAATTAGCCTTTTGAACACTTTTAGCTGTCTTAAAAGTGTAAAAAGAAGTTAACTGTTAATAAAACCCTCATAATGTTAATTTTAATGGGCCTTTTCAACACTGTTAGCTGTCTTACAAGCGCAAAAAAAAGTTAACTGCCAATAAAACCCTAAAGAAATTCATTTTAAATAGATTATGAGGGTTGTATAAGCAGTTATCTTCTTTTTACACTTTTAGCACAGCGAAAAGTCTTTTTTAAATGAATTGTGTTAGGGTTTTATTGGAAGTTAACTAAAAAGTGTTGGTAAGTCCCATTCATTTTAATATTATGAGAGTTTTATTTACAGTTAACTTATTTTTACACTTTTAAGACAGATAAAAGTGTTCAAAAGGCTAATTCACATCATGAGAGTTCTATTTGCAGTTCATCTAAATGTTTTAAAAGTCTCTTTTAAAATGAATTTTATTCGGGTTTTAATAGCGGTTAACTTTTTTTTGCGCTTGTAAGACAGCTAACTGCCAATAAAACCCTTTTTAAAAAATCTTATTAGTTGTCTTACAATTGTAAAAAGAATGACAAAACGATGATAAAACAGTTTCAAGTTAATAACAAACGAGAAAGGTGACTTTGAGACCGACAAAAGCCAAAGAAAAAGGCAAAAAAAAAAAAGCCCATCCTTTTTGAAGTTGTGTGTGTGTTCAGGGCGTATTGTGACGTTGAAATGAATATTTGGATTGGGGTATTGCGTCACACTGTCCACGTTTACGCAACAGTAGGAAGTGGTGCACAAAAAAGAAAGTATCCGACAGTAAGTCAGTAAAGAGCTGAAGATGATCTCTGATGACCCCGCCTCCTCCTCCGCCTCCTCACGCAGAGCAGCTTGATCCCGCCTCAGTAGGTCAGCATGCAGCATGCAGCGGGCTGCTCGCTTTCATTAAGATAAGATACAAATAAGATTTAGTCATTCATAGGGTCTTATCTGCAATATGGCTTCATGCACAAAGCGCCGATGTGCGTGCGTGCGGAGACTTCCAGAACAGCGTGAACTTTGGTCTTCACGGGCCACGAGGCTGCAATCTGAGCCTCCTCTTTCTTTCCATGAGGACCCCATGCTTTTCTCTGTGTCACATGACCCCCAACCCTTACAGGCTCCTCCTGAAGGAGGATGCTTCATAATAATTATTAATATCATCACTATTATTATTATCTTTCTGGACTGACACTTTATGTACACGCATCAAGTCTACTTGGCCATTTATTTGATTAAAATTAGTTTAATATTTAATTTTGTTTGTTTATTTATTTTTATTTATTTTTTCACTTTATTTAATTTATGAGATTAAATAGATTATCTAATTTTTCAATAAATTATAAAAAATTTAAATCGCTTTATGTACACGCTTTAAGTCTACTTGGCCATTTATTTGATTAAAATTTGTTTATTTAATTTTGTGTGTTTATTTCTTGTCAATTTATTTAATTTATGAAATTAAATAAATTATCTAAATTTTCAATAAATTATAACATTTTTAAATCACTTTATGTACACGCATCAAGTCTACTTGGCCATTTATTTGATTAAAATTAGTTTAATATTTAATTTTGTGTCATTTATTAATTAATTTTTTTTCACTTTATTTAATTTATGAGATTAAATAGATTATCTAATTTTTCAATAAATTATAACATTTTTAAATCGCTTTATGTACACGCATCAAGTCTACTTGGCCATTTATTTGATTAAAATTAGTATAATATTAAATTTTGTGTGTTTATTTTTTTTCATTTTATTTAATTTATGAGATTAAATAAATTATCAAAATTTTCAATAAATTATAACATTTTTAAATCACTTTATGTACACGCATCAAGTCTACTTGGCCATTTATTTGATTAAAATTAGTTTAATATTTAATTTTGTGTGTTTATTTATTTATTTTCACTTTATTTAATTTATGACAAATAGATTATCTAATTTTTCAATAAATTATAACATTTTTAAATCACTTTATGTCCACGCATCAAGTCTACTTGGTCATTTATTTGATTAAAATGAGTTTAATATTTAATTTTGTGTGTTTATATATTTATTTTTTTCACTTAATTTAATTTAAATAAAGTGAAAATAAATAAATAAACACACTTAATTTAATTTAAATAAAGTGAAAATAAATAAATAAACACACAAAATTAAATATTAAACTCATTTTAATCAAATAAATGGCCAAGTAGACTTGATGCGTGTACTTAAAGTGATTTAAAAATGTTATAATTTATTGAAAAATGTGATAATCTATTTAATCTCTATTTATTTTTTTCCACTTAATTTAAATGAAGTAAAAAAAAAAAAAGATAAATAAATAAACACACAAAATTAAATATTAAACTAATTTTAATCAAATAAATGGCCAAGTAGACTTAATGCGTGTACATAAAGTGATTATGTATTTATTATTTGTGAAGTAAATTGTGTGTAAATAGAGAACAGGAAGTTGTGTTTTTTTTTTAGTAATTGCAATGAAATGGAAAAAGGGGTAGGATTAAATAAGGTCTCTTCTTCCTGCTCCTTTTCGAGCATGTAATGAGAAACTGAAAAAATGTGACTTATCATGTAACATGTTGTAACTTACACCATAAACCATTATATTTAATTCAATTGAGTTTAATTTATTTTTAACAATTGTTTTCTGTATTTGTGTAACTTTTTTGTGTTATTTTATTTTTTGATATCATTACAATAGCTTACTTTGTCCACACATTTATTTTATTTAAATTATTTTGATATTTTGTTTTGTGTGTTTATTTAGTAAATTGTTTTATTTCACTTTATATATTTAATTTAAATGATTTTAAAGTGTTATAATTTATTGAAAAATGAGATAATCTATTTAATCTCATAACGTAATTTCCAACTGAACTATTTATTAAGAAATGTATTATTTGTGAAGTAAATTGTGTGTAAATAGTGAACAGGAAGTTATTTTATTTTTAGTAATTGCTATGAAATGGAAACAATGGTAGGATTAAATAAGCTCTGCTTCTTCCTGCTCCTTTTCGAACATGTAATGAGAAACTGAAAAAATGTGATGTATTATGTAACATGTTGTAACTTACACCATAAACCATTATATTTCATTCAATTGAGTTTAACTTATTTTTAACAATTGTTTTCTGTATTTGTGTAACGTTTTTATTTTTTGATAGCATTACAATAGCTAACTTTGTCCACACATGTATTTTATTTAAATTATTTTGATATTTTATTTTGTGTTTATTTAGTTATTTTTTAAATTTCATTTGATTTAATTTAAATTATTTTGAAATGTTTTAATTTATTGAAAAATTAGATAATCTATTTAATCTCATAATGTGACTTCCAATTTAACTATTTATTAAGAACTTTATTATTTATTAATTGTGAAATAAATTGTGTATAAATAGAGAACAGGAAGTAATAATTTTTTTAGTAATTGCTATGAAATGAAAAAAGGGGTATTATTTTTAACAATTGTTTTCTGTATTTGTGTAACTTTTTTTAAATTTTATTTTATTTGTTAATAGGTAGACCTTGTCCACACATTTATTGTATTGATTGGCTTTAATTTATTTTCAACATAGAGTATATGGACAGTTCAATCAAAGTATATTAATATAGTGTCTCAAAGGGCTGCACAAGCCACAACGACATCACTAACTTGGTATACAAGTTAGTGTATACATCACACATTTACAATTTCGCAGTTCAACATGCCCGAAAAGGAGTAGGAAGAGTCAGAGTTCATTCAAGCCTACCTATTTTCCACTTTACAGTCGTTTGTAATACATTTTTTCAATTCCCGTCTCAACCTGCAAGACAAACAAATACTTTACTTTTTTATTTTATTTAAATTATTTAAAATGATTTCATTTAGTTTTTAATTTTTAATTTAATTTAATGTAATTAATTTTGTTTTCATTATTTAACTTAATTTTTATCCGGTTTTTTTTCTATGCGTAAGTTTTTTACTTTTGAATTTTAATAGCATCACCGTTTGGTAGACCTTGTCCAAACATTTATTTTATGATTGGTCTTAATTTAATTTGAACATGCATACAGTTAGTGTTTACATCACGTTTACAATTTCACATTTCAACATGTCCGAAAAGGAGTAGGAAGAACTTATTCAAACTCAGTCATTCCTAACATATTTGCTCACTTACTGTCTCAATCCGTCAGACAAAAAATACCATAAATATCAAAGTTCACATTATTTTTATTTCATTTAAATTATTTTACATTTGTTTTATTTAAATTATTCAATTTCATTTGACTTATTTTTTAAATATTGTTCTTTATTTGTATAACTTGTGGAACTAAATGCGAATAAAATCAGGAACCTTTTCGCTCACTGATTTCTCTTCTTCTGCTTTCTAGAGTGGAGGACGAGGCGGTCTTGGACCGAGGAGCGTCGTTCGTCAAACACATCTGCGATGAAGAGGAAGTGGAAGGTGAGCGTGTCAAAACACATGCACCATGTATATTTTGTATAACTCACTGATTGGTCCATATCTAACAAATTATGATGAAGTGTGGGGTAGTGCCTGTAAAACATATTTAAATCTAATCTTCCTTCTGCTGAAGAGAGCTGTATGAATCATAACTGGAAATGCATACAGGGAACCCACAAACCTAATATTCAAACAGTTAAACTTGTTAAAATTTCATGAACTGGTCGAGTATAATGTACTAAAAATCATGTACAAAGCACGTGCAACATTTGAAACACATTTGTAAAAAGAGAAAGTAACTATGATCTGAAAGGAACTGAGATCTTTATTAAATCTAGATTTAGAACAGCGACAATGTAAAGAAGTAACCTACTCAGTGGCCTAGTGGTTAGAGTGTCCGATCGGTAGGTTGTGAGTTCAAACCCCGGCCGAGTCATACCAAAGACTATAAAAATGGGACCCGTTACCTCCCTGTTTGGCACTCAGCATCAAGGGTTGGAATTGGGGGTTAAATCACCAAAAATGATTCCCGGGCGTGGCCCCCGCTGCTGCTCACTGCTCCCCTCACCTCCCAGTGGGTGATCAAGGGTGATGGGTCAAATGCAGAGAATAATTTCGCCACATTGATACTTTAACTTTTAAATATTTCAATGAGACATGTTAGTTTGTTGAACAAACTTGATAGTGGAATAAAACAATGTAAATCTCTTTCTGTATTAAAATAAATGTAAAATTTATGATGATGAAAAGATGTGACCGAGTAGTTATTTCTTCATTATTCCTTTAATTGTTGTAAAATAAAAATAAGGCTTGGTAGTCGCCAACGTTGAAAGTCAATTGTTGTATTTGTGAAAATAGGGGGCAGATATGTGGTGGCGACTTGTCCAGGGTGTACCCCGCCTTCCGCCCGAATGCAGCTGATAGGCTCAAGCACCCCCCGCGACCCCGAAAGGGACAAGCGGTATGGGGGCAGATATTATAAATTTTTAACTTCTTTCTGCTCCTTTTTATTTCTTTTTTACTTTATAATGTTGATTTATTTATTTTTAATTTATTCCTTTGTTTGATTTTTTATTAATGAAATTAATAAGTAAACTGAACTGAACTAAATATATAGATTTAAAAAATATTTATAGGTGTTTTTTTAAATTAAAAAAAGTAAATGTATAATTTTAAAAAAATATGTATTATTTAAATTGAAAAATAAGTAAAAATACACATTTTAAAAATATTTGTAGGTGTTCAGTTGTAAAAAAGCAAATATATGCATTTTAAAAATATTTATAGGTGTTATTTAAGTTTTAAAAGATGTAACTATACACATTTAAAAAATGTTTAAGTGTATAAAGAAGTTAACATGCACATTTAAAAATGTTAATTTAAGTGTAAAAAAAAGTAGTGTACATTTTTTAAATACTTATAAGTGTCATTAACGTTTTAAAAGATGAAAATATACACCTTTAAAAATATTTTAAAGTGTCATTTAATTTTAAAAAGAATCCAACATGCACATTCAAAAAAATCATTCAAGGATAAAAAAAGTTGTGTACATTTTTTTAATATTTATAGGTGTCATTTAAGTTTTAAAAGACGTACATATATACATTTAAAAATATTTAAAGGTGTCATTTAAGTTTAAAAAAAAAGTTAACATGCACATTAAAAATAATTTATGGATAAAAAGAAGTTGTGTACATCTTTTAAATATTTATAGGTGTCATTTACCGTAATTTTCGGACCATAGGGCGCACCGGATTATAAGGCGCACTGCCGATGAACGGTCTATTTTCGATCTTTTTTCATATATAAGGCGCACCGGATTATAGGGCGCATTAAAGGAGTCTCTACATCCTTTTTGCACGTGTTGCGAAAGGTTAGCGCTGCGCAAATTAAGCATCTCGTTGCGTGCAAATAAAAGAAGGACGAGCGAAACCAGCGTGGGGAATTTACACCGCGACGCCCACGCCGCTTGTCAAAGCGCCGCTCAGCCGTGCTGTTGTGACATCCTTTGGGAATGTTGTCCAAGCCTCAGGTCTTCCTTTTAACCACAACAAAGAACTGTTTGCAGAAACCTACAAGAGTTTTTTTTTTTTTTTTCCCTCCTTATCGGACTTTCTGATGACTTCCTGCTGTCATTTCCTGGTTCAGCTAGCAGGCAGTTTTTGGAATGTATCATTAAAGTTCAGGGGAGTCCAAAAACTTTATCATTTTAAAAACTAATACAATATGTATATTTGTTTTATTTATATATAACCCTTATGTTTGGTCCTGGGGACCCGGAAGGGTCTCAGTCATAAAAAGTCCTATATTATTATTATTTTAATTATTCAATGCTTAAATCTGGAGATCAACTTCAGGTCTATTTGTTGATATAAAGTAACAAAAAAATATTTTATGCCCTTTTTGCCAAAGAAAACCCAGTTTTGGCAAAACAAACAAAATGTGCAACAGTTTTTAATATATGATTAAAAGGCAACAGTCCCATGTGGTTGGCTAATATATATATTTATATTTATTTTTATTTTTATTTTTATTTTTATTTTTTTATTTTTTATTAATCAGTCCAACAAAATAGTACACAATAATACCATAATAATACAATTCCAATTCCAAAACCAAACCCGGCCCAGCAACATTCAGAATAGCAATCAACAGAGCAATTGAGAGGACACACAAACATGATACAAAACAATCCAAAAGTAGTCAAACAAAAATGAATAATATCAACAACAGTATCAATATTAATAAGAATTCCAACATAGTAGTGACTAGAAATCCTTAATTTACATGATCATTACAGACATTTCTAAAAAATAAAATAAAAACATTTAAAAAATGAACAATAGTGTCACAGTGGCTTACACTTGCATCACATCTCATAAGCTTGACAACACACTGTGTCCAATATTTTCCACAAAGATAAAATAAGTGATATTTTAGGTTCATTAGATAGGTAAAACAAATTTAAATAATGGATCCCATATTCCAGTATATGACCAATATTGATAAAATGGCAACCAAGGTAATCAAAAAGGTCAACCAACAAACAAGATTTCTCTACAGAATGTCCTCTCTGGTCAACAAAAGCACCATGAAGATTCTAGCGGGAACTCTCATTCAACACTTTTTCGATTACGCATGCACCTCCTGGTACCCTAGCACCTCCAAAACCCTCAAATCTAGACTCCAAACATCCCAGAACAAGCTAGTCAGGTTACTTCTAAACCTCCACCCCAGATCACACCTCACTCCTACCCACTTCTTCAAAGTGGGCTGGCTCAGGGTTGAGGACAGAGTAAAACAACTTGCACTGAGCCTTCTTTCTTTTCTTTCTTTTCTTTCTTTTCTTTCTTTCTTTCTTTCTTTCTTTCTTTCTTTCTTTCTTTCTTTCTTTCTTTCTTTCTTTTAGTTTATTTCGAACATGAACACATTTACATCATAATACATCACACAATTTCATATCATTTCATTTACATCATGCCCGAAAAGGAGTAGTCTATAAAATCCGCTAAACCTCCCTGATACCGAAGTACATGTCAAACTACTTCCAGAACGTAAATGACCGCCATAACCACAACACCAGGGGGAGCTCCACTGACCACGTTAAACCCAGATTCCGATCTAACAAAGGTCTTAACTCATTCTCTTTCTATGCCACTTCAATATGGAATGCACTCCCAACAGGTGTAAAAGAAAGTGCATCTCTACCCTCCTTCAAAACTGCACTAAAACAACACCTCCAGGCAACTTCAACCCTAGACTAACACCCTCCCCCACCACATCCCACCTCCCCGGATTGTAAATAATCAAATGTGTATACTTGTACTTATGCTTTCTGAGCTCACTATGTTCACTGCTCGCTGTACATATCCTACAAAGTCAGACCTACACTGTTACAATGTCCATTTCTCAGATGATAAACTTGTTGATGACTGAAATATGCTGATATCCTAACCTGTCTAAAAGGGCTCCACTCATAAAAGGGTTAAAAATAAGTCTTTAAATCCATTTCCTACCGCTTGTCACTTTTGGGGTCGCACATTATTTTAATTTTGTTTTACTTTCATTGCTTAAATCTCGGGATCCACTTTAAATCTGTCTATCTATCGATTATAAGTTTTCATTTTGTTTCATGTTTTTTTAATGCCGTTTTTGTCATAGAGAACAGTTGTTTTTTTTACACACAAACTATTTAATATTTTCCCCGAAACTTTTCTTGTTTTTTTAAACTTTCAACAATTTAGTCTCTAAATCAATTTTGGGTGTATCCTTCAATTATTAGTTTATTTTTTCTTTATTGTTTTGTTTTTGTTTGTCTTATTTTTTGCCCTTTTTGTCAGAGAAAATGTATGTCAGTGGAATATTTGATGTGAAGTAATTGGAGCCTTAAGTAGATCAATAATTCATAACAACATTGATTGATTGATTCATTATAATGACAGTTTATACAAAAACAAAAATTACACTAAAATTCCTGGTTGTTTAAAAGGGCCCCACTCATTAAAGTGTTAAAAATAAGTCTTTAAATCCATTTTCTACCGCTTTTCCCTTTTGGGATCGTACATTATTTTTTAATTTTTTTACTTTCATCGCTTAAATCTTGGGATCCACTTTAAAAAACTGTCGATTCTAAGTTTTCATTTTGTTTCATGTTTTTTTTAATGCCGTTTTTGTCATATGGTGTCATATGGTTGTTTTTTTTTACACACAAACTATTTAATATTTTCTCCCAAAAAATATTCATCCTTTTTTTTTTTTAAACTTTCAACACTAAAGTTTCTCTATCAACTTCGGGTGTATCTGTCAATTATTTTTTTTTTTTTAAATTATTATTTAAAATTTTTGTTTATTTGATTTTTTGCCCTTTTTGTCAGTGAAACCTTTTTAATAGGCAATATTTTCCCCCCAAAATACGTCAGTGGAATATTTGATGTGAAAAAATTTGAGCCTTCAATAGATCAATAATTCATGACAACATTGATTTTGATTCATTATTATATTTTGAGCAATGACAGTTTTAAAGCAAATATTGAAACTTTTTTCTTTACATTTCACCTGTTTCATTTTTGTTTGATTGATTTATTTTCATAGCATTTTTAGAATGTGCTGCGGGCTATTAAAAAAATCTGCTGCGGGCTGCAAATGGTTTTTGGGCCGCACTTTGGACACCCCTCCATTATTTGTTTATGAAATTTACCAACAAAAATGTCCTAAATATGTTCTAATTGTTTAATAATTTCACATTTAAAATGGTTTAGGAGTATTATTTGTTTCTATCACGCAAGTGTAAAACCCTGCGTGTGTTTGTGCAAAGGTCACCACACGGTCTACATCGGCGTGCACGTCCCCAAGAGCTACCACCGCAGGAGACATCACAGACGCAAGTCGGGCCACAAGGAGCGGCGCGAGCGCCATGAGCATGGCGCCGAGGGCTACAAGTTGGACTGTGAGAGCGTGGACGAGACCACCGCCAGCGTGCTCAAACCCCTGAGTGAGTCGATGACTTCAAAATCGATTGTGTTCTTGGCATGGCCTCAGCTGTCTTCTTCAAAATCAATAGTTTTAGCTTGCTTTCTTGGACTTTTTTTCACCCCCTGTCAACTCTTTTTCTGTGTAACATCCCCTCAGATGGCACTCAAAATCAATAGGGTGCTTGTTCGGATCAAATAAATTATCTTTAAAAATCGTAGACGGATATTAGGGAAGTGCACCTGATTATTTCTTATTTTATAGCTTTCAAAATCAATAGTAAGCTTGCTTTAACGATGAGAAATGATCAGAGTAGATTTTATGGCTTCTGGTGATATTGCCCTGAATTCATATTGCGATATATTATTTCATCCTCCTGATACGGTATATTATTTGGCAATAGAACCATTTTGAAACGGGTTAAAATGCTGTTAAAAAGGTTATATATGAACTAATGATACTCAAAATGTTTTCATCACAAATAATAAAAACCCAGCTTATTGTTACACAACTGGTGTTATAAATCAATTCAATATTTAAATAATTGTTACACAGCTGGTGTTATATATCAATTTAATATTTAAATAATTGTTACACAGCTGGTGTTATATATATATCCATATCAATTAAATATTTACATTATTGTTACACAGCTGGTGTCATATATCAATAAAATATTTAAATTGTTGTTACACAGCTGGTGTCATATATCAATAAAATATTTAAATTATTCTTACACAGCTGTTGTCATATCGATACCAATTAAATATTTAAATTATTGTTGCACAGCTGGTGTCATATATCAATTAAATATTTACATTATTGTTACACAGCTGGTGTCATATATCTATATCAATTAAATATTTACATTATTGTTACACAGCTGGTGTCATATATCTATATGAATTAAATATTTACATTATTGTTACACAGTTGGTGTCATATATCAATTACAAATTAAATATTTACATTATTGTTACACAGCTGGTGTCATATATAAATTCTTCCATCCATTTTCTACCGCTTGTCCTTTCAATTAAATATTTAGATTCTTGTTACACAGCTGGTGTCATATATATAAATATCAATTCAATATTTACATTATTGTTACAAAGTTGGTGTCGTATATCAATATCAATTAAATATTTAAATTATTGTTACACAACTGGTGTCATACATCAATTAAAAATTTAAATAATTGTTACACAGCTGATGTTGTACATCCATATCAATTAAATATGTAAATTATTGTTACACAGCTGGTGTCATATATCAATAAGGTATTTTAATTTTTGTTACACAGCTGGTGTCATATCGATATCAAATAAATATTTAAATTATTGTTGCACAGCTGGTGTCATATATCATTTAAATATTTACATTGTTACACAGCTGGTGTCATCTATCAATATCAATTAAATATTTACATTATCGTTACACAGCTGGTGTCCTATATCAATATCAATTAAATATTTACATTATTGTTACACAGCTGGTGTCATATATCAATTACAAATTAAATGTTTACATTATTGTTACACAGCTGGTGTCATATATCAATTAAATATTTACATTATTGTTACACAGTTGGTGTCTATCTATATCAATTAAATAATTAAATTATTGTTACACAGCTGGTGTCATATAAATTAAATATTTACATTATTGTTACACAGCTGGTGTCATATATCAATATCAATAAAATATTAAAATTATTGTTACACAGCTGGTGTCATATATCAATGTCAATTAAATATTTAAATTATTGTTACACAGCTGGTGTCATATATCAATTAAATATTTACATTATTGTTACACAGCTGGTGTCATATATCAATTAAATATTTACATTAGTGTTACACGGTGTCATATATCAATATAAATTAAATATTTACATTATTGTTACACAGCTGGTGTCGTATATCAATTAAATATTTAGATTCTTGTTACACAACTGGTATCATATATCAATATCAATTAAATATTTAAATTATTGTTACACAGCTGGTGTCATATATCAATATCAATTAAATATTTAGATTCTTGTTACACAACTGGTATCATATATCAATATCAATTAAATATTTAAATTATTGTTACACAGCTGGTGTCATATATCAATATCAATTAAATATTTACATTATTGTTACACAGCTGGTGTCATATCAACTAAATAGTTATGTTATTGTTACACAGCTGGTGTCATATCAACTAAATATTTACATTATTGTTACACAGCTGGTGTCATATATCAATATCAATTAAATATTTACATTATTGTTACACAGCTGGTGTCATATATCAATATCAATTAAATATTTACATTATTGTTACACAGCTGGTGTCATATATCAATGTCAATTAAATATTAAAATTATTGTTACACAGCTGGTGTCATATATCAATTAAATATTTACATTATTGTTACACAGTTGGTATCATATATCAATATAAATTAAATATTTACATTATTGTTACACAGCTGGTGTCATATCAAATAAATATTTACATTATTGTTACACAGCTGGTGTCAAATATAAATATCAATTAAATATTTACATTATTGTTACACAGTTACACATATATCAATATCAATTAAATATTTAAATTATTGTTACACAGCTGGTGTCATATATCAATATCAATTAAATATTTACATTATTGTTACACAGCTGGTGTCATATATCAATGTCAATTAAATATTAAAATTATTGTTACACAGCTGGTGTCATATATCAATTAAATATTTACATTATTGTTACACAGCTGGTGTCATATATCAATATCAATTAAATATTTACATTATTGTTACACAGCTGGTGTCATATATCAATGTCAATTAAATATTACAATTATTGTTACACAGCTGGTGTCATATATCAATATCAATTAAATATTTAGATTCTTGTTACACAGCTGGTGTCATATCAATATCAATTAAATATTTACATTATTGTTACACAGCTGGTGTCATATCAATTAAATATTTACATTATTGTTACACAGCTGGTGTCATATATAATATCAATTAAATATTTACATTATTGTTACACAGTTACACATATATCAATATCAATTTAATATTTAAATTATTGTTACACAGCTGGTGTCATATATCAATATCAATTAAATATTTACATTATTGTTACACAGCTGGTGTCATATATCAATGTCAATTAAATATTAAAATGGTTGTTACACAGCTGGTGTCATATATCAATTAAATATTTAGATTCTTGTTACACAGCTGGTGTCATATATCAATATCAATTAAATATTTACATTATTGTTACACAGCTGGTGTCATATATCAATGTCAATTAAATATTAAAATTATTGTTACACAGCTGGTGTCATATATCAATTAAATATTTAGATTCTTGTTACACAGCTGGTGTCATATATCAATATCAATTAAATATTTACATTATTGTTACACAGCTGGTGTCATATATCAATATCAATTAAATATTTAAATTATTGTTACACAGCTGGTGTCATATATCAATACCAATTCAATATTTACACTTCTCCACCTATTGGCTCTGACTTTAACCCTTTGGTTTTTGCCTATAAAGCCCTCATTTAAATTATTTCCTGAGATTTGTAAACAATAACAAAACACGGCAACAAACGGTTTTGTGATCAAAAAAATAAATACATCGAGTCACTATAGAAGATATCGACCCGCGCTCACGCTAACATATCTTATTGTATCCTCATACAGTGTCTAGTGTAGCATGTTTAGCTAGTCCTTGTCCTCCAGTGATAATGTTACTTGTATGAAACATTGTTTATCTGCTACCATGGAGGTGAGGATTAGAGACCTTGGCTGTTTATCAGAGCCTGTATTTAGCAATTTGATGTATAAATTATTTGTAATATTTTTTTTTAGTATAACTACAACAATACTACATCAGCAGAGCAATGGCAAAAAAAAGAAAAAGAAAGACAGACAAAATAAATAAAAAAACAGCCTGCATGGCAGCTTTGTGTCAACATTGCAACTTTTTCTCATTAGATTTTGTAACTTTTTTTAATGTTTTTTTTAAATTTATTTTTGCAATTGCATTTCCAGAATGTGTGGCGATTAGCTGCAGGCCACAAATTTGTTGGGATCCAAAAGGTCCCCCACTCATAAAGTGATACATTTTTATTAGTTTTTTTTACTTTCAACACTTAAGTTACGAGATCAACAAATGGCCGCACTTTGGAGACCCCTGTCTTAGACACACATAATAAAAGTGGTTGATGTTTTTGCGGCTAAATTAACCACAACATCGCTTCTTGTCCCACGTTTTATAGAAAATAATGTAAAAAAAAACAACTACTTAAAGCCTTGTCCAGCTGACTGACGTGTACTTTTCATCTTTAAATAAGTTTTACTGCAAATTATTATCTGCTCCAAATATCGGTTATCGGCTTTCCTTGACTACTAATAATCGGTATCGGCCCTGGAAAAAACATATCAATCGATCTCTAGTAAGGATTACCGACTTGGAAGCACTATGGAGGGACTTTAATTGGTAGCCTGGACGCTACATTGTTGTTAGCTTGTCGCTGTCAAATTTGCGGGACACATCTAAAATGTGTCATCATCATGCATTATCACGACAGTATTAAAGGCTCTTTTTTCGGCCATATTTAGATGATTCATAGTGTACATCGTCTATATCGGGGGTTTCCTAACTTTTTGACTTGGGGGGGCCGCATTGGGCTAAAAAAATGTCGTCGAGGGCCGAAAGCTGATACATATACTGTATGCACGTGCGTATATCATATGAATATAATGGATATATAATGAATCATTAATATAATTGTATATTAAGAGTATGTGAAAGTTGGACTTCTGCCTTGTTTACTTCTGTAACAACCTCCTTAAAGTTTTGTAATCAATCATAAATATAAAGCAGCTAAAATGCGCCAAACAAGTGTGGAGAGTGTTTTATATTTTTCCCATTTTTTGAATGGTGTTTGGACGTTTTTCCATAATATCCAGTGAGCAAGTTGTGTTATGTGTTGGTTGGATTTTTAATTTTTAATTTTTTTTTTTTTCACCATGACTAGGGAAGGTTGTTTGGATTGTGTCATATAAGTGAATGCTGTGCTTCTATTGCAAAGTACTTTTAAAGGCCATTGCTCTGACTTACTCTGATTGTCCTAAAGATGGCAGGAAAATTGTCGCATTCATAGACCTCCTGGTATTTTTGATTAATTTGAAAGCACGATGCAATGCTTTGTTGAACTTATGACGTCTAAAGAGGCTGGCGGGCCGTAGTTTATATCAGGGTTCCCCAACCTTTTTTCCACCAGGGGCCGGTTTAATTTCACGGACTGGCTTTCTACGTGTGGCAGATAAAAACAGCAAAAGAATGAGCATGAAAAATGCGCCTTTGGCTACAATCTGGCATATTAACATTTTATATGTCCATTAATGTGCATTGTCCCATGTACTGTAACAAAGGGGTTGTAATATACATCTATTAACAAGCTTATTGGTGTGTTTGGTGGGACAGGCGACAGGTAAGTCGGAGAAAATGCGGTAGTTTATAAATTAATTATTGTTTCAGTGCGGCCCTATGTCATGCAAACCACTCAAACTCAATATGGGTTTCCACTAGGGGTGTAACGGTACGTGTATTTGTATTGAACCGTTTCGGTACGGGGGGTTTGGTTCGGTTCGGAGGTGTACCGAACGAGTTTCCACACAAACATATTAAACTAAGCTAAAGTCTTAACAATCTGCTCCGCTTCCTTCTGCCTGTCTCTGTCAGTACACAGCACCCAGCATTGTCCCACCCACACAACCATCTGATTGGTTACATACAGAGCGGTAACAGCCAATCAGCAATGCGTATTCAGAGCGGTAACAGCCAATCAGCAGTGCGTATTCAGAGCGCATGTAGTCAGTGCTTAGCGTTTAGCAGGTAAGCATCAGGCAGCGGACTCTCCCCAAATTATAATAAACACCTCCCAGTCAACTACTAGTAACATCACTATGAGCCCGTTGACCTTCTAGAAATATAAACTGCAGCTCCGCTCGCTCGGAGTCCTGGCTTGAGGTGAAGGCTAATTCGCTTTTAGCGTAACATGCGCTAATTTTGCGGTGTGTGTGTGTGTTACGGACAGCAAAGCCCTGTCTTCTGTTATTTCACTTTACCTTTTTCTGTGTTGATTGAGCTGTGTTGAAGCAGCAAAAAAGGACATTATGTTAAATGAAGAGTTTCTGTCTCTGATAGTTGATATAATAATGTAAGTGCATCATTAAGCCTACATGAACTCCATGGTGTTCAGGGATGAATAGTCTCTCCTATTGCTATTGTACTATTTTTTCAGCTATAGTTACATTAATCATCAGTAATGGAGCAGCCTAGTTTTGAATGGCAGGGTCCCTGCTATCACATGTTGATAAAAATATAACATTTACATAATAAAAATCAACTACAGGCTTCTCAAATGCTGTAATAAATTAAAGGCCTACTGAAACCCACTACTACCGACCACGCAGTCTGATAGTTTATATATCAATGATGAAATCTTAACATTGCAACACATGCCAATATGGCCGGGTTAACTTATAAAGTGCAATTTTAAATTTCCCGGGGAACTTCCAGTTCAAAATGCCTTTGGAGGATGACGTATGCGCGTGACGTCGCGAGGTCCACGGAAGTGTTTGGACACAATACACAGAGCTAGGGATGATGTTTGATAAGAAATTATCGAGTTCGAGTCTATTATCGAATCCTCTTATCGAACCGATTCCTTATCGATTCTCTTATCGAGTCCAGATAGGTTGTTGTATATGGAAAAAAACACACAATATTTGGTTTAACAAAAGCTCACTTTTATTATATAACAAAACAATTTAATCTAATAAATAAATAAATATTGACTGTTACCCCCCTAAAAAAATAAAATAAAATAAATAAATATTGACTGTTGTTACCCAAAGTATATTAAGTGGGATTTTTCAGAAAAACAAATATATACAGTACCACAAAAACAAGCTGTCTCTGTGATCACTATAGGTGTATAAATAATAATATAGTGTTAAATAAAATCAGTCCCTTGGGCACAAAACTGGAAATAATACAGCTCTCCAAAAAGTGCAATTCTGCTGCTATTTGACATAACTGTTTATGATGCTTTGACATTTTTGCACTTTAAAGAAAGAAAGAAAATTCTGTGAAGAGAAAAGTTGTTTGCAAATGTGGTTACAATGCTAAAAAATGAAAAGTTAAAGCTAAAAAAAGAAATACACTTTATTGAGTTAACATTATTTCTTTATAGGGGGAAAGATGTTATGAGCTAGGGAATATAACAACTACACTACCCATCATGCAACGGGAGTGACGAGCATGCGCGGTAGCCCCGAAAAGTGTTGTTGCATGTCGTCACCCGTGAAAGTAAACGTCAAGAACTCAGCCAACACGCCTCGTCTGCATTATTTATAATTAGACAGACATCACATATACAGTGTGAAAAACAAAAGTTAAAAAAGGGAGATATGTTGTATATATATGTATGTGCTGCGGTTGCTTTAAGAACGTTGCGCCAGCTGCCGTAAAGGAGGTGCGTTGCTAGCCTGGTTGCTATGTTTCCGGTGGGTCGTAAAAGTGTTCTTCGTGTGTTTGTACCCTGCTCAAATCTCTCAGTAAAGTTATTCATTGGATTATACCTTTTGTTTTTAACTTTATTACACATTGGAGCGCTTTTTCCCGTCCATTGTTTTCCTGCTTTCGCTATCTGCGCCTAATGACTGAGCTACGTGACTGATTTCTTGTGATGTCACACGGAGCATTTCTGGTTGGGACGGGATTCGTTCCGAGGGATTCGAATAAAGAACCAACTCTTTTCTTTACTGTAGTGGTCTCGATAACGGGTACCGGTTCTCAAAAAGGGATTCGAGTCCGAGGACTCGGTTATTTTCTTATCGAACAACCGGGAAAACCGGTTTCGAGTATCATCCCTACACAGAGCTCTGTTTTCTTCGACAAAATTCCACAGTATTCTGGACATCTGTGTTGGTGAATCTTTTGCAATTTGTTTAATGAACAATGGAGGCTGCAAAGAAGAACGTTGTAGGTGGGATCAGTGTATTAGCGGCTGGCTGTAGCAACACAACAAGGACTACTTACCCTAATAGCAGACGCCTAGCCGATGCTAGCCGCCAAACCCACGGATGAAGTCCTTCGTCGCGCCGTCGATCGCTGGAACGCAGGTGAGCACGACTGTTGAGGAGCAGATGAGGGCTGGCTGGCGTAGGTGGAGCGCTAATGTTTTTATCATAGCTCTGTGAGGTCCGGTTGCTAAGTTGCTAATTTAGCCTTAGCGTCGTTAGCAACAGCATTGTTAAGCTTTACCAGGCTGAGAGTTGTGTAATAGTATTGTTGATCTTCTGTCTATCCTTCCAGTCAGGGATTTATGTATTTTGTTTCTATCTGCATTTGAGAACGATGCTATCACGTTAGCTCAGTAGCTAAGTGTGTCACCGATGTATTGTCGTGGAGATAAGTCACTGTGAATGTTCATTTCGCGTGCTCGACTCTCATTTTCAAGAGGATATAGTATCCGAGGTGGTTTAAAATACAAATCCGTGATCCACAATCAAAAAAGGAGAGAGTGTGGAATCCAATGAGCCAGCTTGTACCTAAGTTACGGTCAGAGCGAAAAAAGATACGTCCTGCACTGCCTCTAGTTCTTCACTCTAACGTTCCTCATCCACGAATCTTTCATCCTCGCTCAAATTAATGGGGTAATCGTCGCTTTGTCGCTCCGAATCTCTCTCGCTCCATTGTAAACAAAGGAAAATTGTGAGGAATATTACCTCCTGTGACGTCACGCTACTTCCGGTACAGGCAAGGCTTTTTTATCAGCGAGCAAAAGTTGCAGACTTTATCGTCGATTTTCTCAACTAAATCCTTTCAGCAAAAATATGGCAATATCGCGAAATGATCAAGTATGACACATAGAATAGATCTGCTATTCCCGTTTAAATAAAAAAAAATCATTTCAGTAGGCCTTTAAGCATGATGAGTTGACTTGAAACTGTTTAATGTTGCACTTTTTATATGTAGAAGAAAAGTTTTGTCATTTTATTTAATCTGAGCAACAACTTGAGGCAGTTTAATGTTTATTAACGTGGGCAGAATTATTATAGTGTTCCCAATGTTAAAAGGATAAAGCCATTGTTTACAAATTTGGTAAATAAATAACCAAAAAATTTATATTTTGTTGTTTTCTTACTGTACCGAAAGTGAACTGAACTGTGACCTCTAAACCGAGGTACGTACTGAACCGAAATTTTTGTGTACCGTTACATCCCTAGTTTCCACTAGTTGTGTTAATTGAGGCCTCGAAGGAGGTTGCAGAGAGAAAAAGGAAGGCACAGCAGATGTTCTCATGAAGAAGCTGCGGATCTCAGAACCTCACGTGTCGATATTTAAAGGGTAAATAGGGGGCTATGCCGTGACAGCAGGTCACCGTCATTAAAGGTTCTCTAGATAAGAGTGTTGCCATGGTTACCAGCTGAGATAGCATCTCCAAATGCAGGAAGTTTGCTAACTTCAAGGACTTCTGAAGCAGCAGGAAGTCTGTTTGGTCTTTTGCGAAAACGCTGACTAGTTTACGCCGCAACAAATAGTTGTTTTTTTTTGCAAACATCCGGACGACTGAAAACCTCGTGTAATGTGCATGCCAGGCCAGTAGGCGGCAACGTAACCTTACAGGGAAACTGTACGCATTGACGGTGCACTCTATGCCGATATAAGGAACGCTGGAAAATAAAAAATAATAAAACTTGTAAAATAGTAAGAACCAGGAGTGAGAATAAAAGATCAAATACAAGTAAAACATATTATGAAGATAAAAAAATATCTGTGTCCTGACAGTTTTTAAGTAGAGATGTCCGATAATGGCTTTTTTGCCGATATTCCGATATTGTCCAACTCTTAATTACCGATTCCGATATCAACCGATACCGATATATACAGTCGTGGAATTAACACATTATTATGCCTAATTTTGTTGTGATGCCCCGCTGGATGCATTAAACAATGTAACAAGGTTTTCCAAAATAAATCAACTCAAGTTATGGGAAAAAATGCCAACATGGCACTGCCATATTTATTATTGAAGTCACAAAGTGCGTTATATTTTTTTAACATGCCTCAAAACAGCAGCTTGGAATTTGGGACATGCTCTCCCTGAGGGGGGCGGGTTTTAAGGGGTAGCGTATATTGTAGCGTCCCGGAAGAGTTAGTGCTGCAAGGGGTTCTGGGTATTCGTTCTGTTCTTATTGTTGTGTTACGGTGCGGACGTTCTCCCGAAATGTGTTTGTCATTCTTGTTTGGTGTGGGGTCACAGTGTGGCACTTATTTGTAACAGTGTTAAAGTTGTTTATACGGTCACCCTCAGTGTGACCTGTATGGCTGTTGACCAAGTATGCCTTGCATGCACTTGTGCGTGTGAAAAGCCGTAGATATTATGTGACTGGGCCGGCACGCAAAGGCAGTGCCTTTAAGGCACGCCTCCAATATTGTTGTCTGGGTGGAAATCGGGAGAAATTCGGGAGAATGGTTGCTCCGGGAGATTTTCCTTTTTCTTTTTTTTATAAACCTTTATTTATAAACTGCAACATTTACAAACAGCTGAGAAACAATAATCAAAATAAGTATGGTGCCATTATGCTGTTTTTTTTCCCAAAAAAATACTGGAAAGGATAGAAATGTAATTTGTCTCTTTTATCCGATTATTAATCGAAGTAATAATCGACAGATTAATCGATTATCAAATTAGTTGTTAGTTGGAGCCCTATTTTAAAGCATTTAGAGATGTCCGATAATATCGGACATCTCTATTTACTACCATAGCAATATGGTTGTTAAAGTTATGTTTTTGGGTGATTTCTGATAGTTTGTGAGGGCATTAAACGGACATTGATATACAGAACTTCATATTGTGTTGAAAATGTACAAATGTTAGCTAAGATATGAACTTTCGTCGAGGCTGGAACCCATTATTCATATTGACATAGTTCCTCATGGAGAATTTAGCATCAATATACAAACTTTTAACTAACTAATTAAGTTTGTAAATTGAGGTTCTGCTTGAGGTAAAGTACTGCATTGGGTTTTCTTCCATCGCTATCGTCATTTCTACTGTTTTTGCCTTGTACTTTTTCAAAAGTCTATCACAGTGGTGTCTATCATTACAAATGGCCGCCGAAGTGACGGCCTTCTACGTTCCCTGGGCAAGGTGCAGCAGGTGTAAGTGGTAGTGTTTTAACAGCAACGCTGCTATAAGAAGCTCAGGTGCCACAGGTCTGGATTAAGAGCTCAGTTTGAGCCCCTTCGGGACTCCGCCGCCGCTGGCCTATTGCACAACTTTCCAGGTAGAGCCCGGCTAATCCTGGCAGTGCTGCTGTTGATGATTCGTCAGTGGAGAATGAAGTTGTCTAATCAATGAACGGGGGGGGGGATGCAAAGACAAAGGGTCACGTGACCAAGGCGCTTAGTCATGCGACGGTCTGACACTCACCAGAGAAGTAAACATTGAACAGGAGCCTGAATCTGTCAAGTCAAAAAGAGTTTGACATATTTGATCACGCCACCGTTTGCAGTTATGATGAAGATGTTACACACCTTGCATTCCTCCGTCCTTCCTTCCTTCCTTCCTTCCTTCCTTCTGGGGTCGCATATGTGTGAATGCTTTGGAGCATTCACACATATGGTTTTCTGCACCAAAATTCATCTATTTATTAAACTTCTTCTTCTTCTCCGGATTTTGGCGCGCCTTACTTTCCACATTTCCCATCCGATTCAAACCTTTCCAACTTCAAACTGTTCAGCCTATTCGGGAATCGCGGGTTTTCCCTTGACAAATTCCAAAAATTCTCAGATTTACCGGAATTCCAGGTTTTCCGGGACATTTTTCCCCATCTAAAATGATTTGGCCATTTTTGAAACTTTCACTATGTCCACATTTTTCAACCTATTCATATTTGTAACAGTGTTAAAGTTGTTTATACAAAGGCAGTGCCTTTAAGGTTTATTGGCGCTCTGTACTTCTCCCTACGTCCGTGTACACAGCGGCGTTTTAAAAAGTCATACATTTTACTTTTTGAAACCGATACCGATAATCTTGAAACCGATACCGATAATTTCCGATATTACATTTTAAAGCATTTATCATAGTCCGATATTATCGGACATCTCTATTCTTAATGGAAAGGCAACAAGGCAACCGCTTGTTACTCTCGGGGTCTCCTCGCCGCTCAGGCAAATCATATTGTGTAAAAATGCATTTTTCCATGGATAACATGACATCATCGCGCCAAGAGCGTGCTCTTTCAGTCAATTAGTGCGCATATATACAGCCGGGCCCCCGGCCAAAATTGTAAATTTTAAGAATTTACCTGAATGTGCATGGACTATTTCTGTTCAAAATTGTTAGAAATGTCACATGTTAAATGTTTAAATGTTAACTGTCAGTTTACTGTACTGTGCCAACTGTACTACTATATGAGTACGTATTTTCTATTATTTCATTGAAAATAAAACAGCAAAGTCCATTTGGCTGTCATCTGTTTTAATTGTGAGACACAATTGTGTCAAAGTCATGATATTTTTTTTCATGCTTGAAATAAGAAATTATTACTTTAAAAAAAGTAGTTTTATACTTGTGAGTGTTGATGACACAGCTTTGCAACAGTTGATATTCTAGTTTCAAGCATGTTTTACTCAATATAGGTCATCAAATCTCAGCAACAAGCTGTAATATCTTACTGAGATCATTTAGGACCAATACTGTTAAAACAAGTAAAACACTCTAACATAAAATCTGCTTAGTGAGAAGAATTATCTTGTCAGACAGAAAATAAGCAAATATAACCCTTATTTAAATAATAATGATAAATGGGTTATACTTGTATAGCGCTTTTCTACCTTCAATGTACTCAAAGCGCTTTGACAGTATTTCCACATTCACCCATTCACACACACATTCACACACTGATGGCGGGAGCTGCCATGCAAGGCGCTAACCAGCAGCCATCAGGAGCAAGGGTGAAGTGTCTTGCCCAAGGACACAACGGACGTGACTAGGATGGTAGAAGGTGGGGATTGAACCCCAGTAACCAGCAACACTCCGATTGCTGACACGGCCACTCTACCAACTTCGCCACGCCGTCCCGCCATATTTAATCTTACTTAGATTTCAGTTTTTGCAGTGTGGCCTCCGTGGCGGCAAATAAAGTATGTTTTTATGTACCATTATCACCGGAGTACTAAAAAGACGAGGAATCGCTAAACATGCTACACTTCTAAAGAAAATTTAAAAAATTCTCTGATGAAGTGAGGTGGCAAACTTTGAAGCGTGATTTGGCGAAAGGATATGACTGTATATAAATAAATAAAAAAGTTGTTGCTCTTAAAAAAAATGAGGGAAAACATTTACACTGCAAAAAGTCAGTGTTCAAAAACAAGAAAAAAACAAACAAAAATTAGGGGTATTTTATTTGAACTAAGCAAAATTATCTGCCAATAGAACAAGAAAATTTGGCTTTTCAAGACTTTCCAAAACAAGTAAAATTAGCTAACTTCAATGAACCCAAAAATACCTTAAAATAAGTATATTCTCACTAATAACAAGTGCACTTTTCTTGGTAGAAAAAAAAGACCTTTTTGCTCAATATGTTGAAAAATATTCTTAAATTAAGTAAATGCTAGTGCCATTATCTTGATATAATGATATGCGCTCGGCATCATGATTTTTTTTTCATGCTTGAAGTAAGAATTTATTACTTTAAAAAAGTAGTTTTATACTTGCGAGTGTTGATGACACAGCTTTGCAACAGTTGATATTCTAGTTTCAAGCATGTTTTACTCAATATAGGTCATCAAATCTCAGGAACAAGCTGTAATATCTTACTGAGATCATTTAGGACCAAAACTCTTAAAACAAGTAAAACACTCGAACATAAAATCTGCTTAGTGAGAAGAATTATATATGTATGAAAATAAGCAAATATCACCCTTATTTGAGATATTTAATCTTACTTAGATTTCAGTTTTTGCAGTGTGGCCTCAGTGGCGGCAAATAAAGTATGTTTTTATGTACCATTATCACCGAAGGACTAAAAGGACGAGGAATCGCTAAACATGCTACACTTCTAAAGAAAATAAAAAAATTCTCTGAAGTGAGGTGGCAAACTTTGAAGCGCAATGTGGCAAGGGATATGAGTGTATATATATAAATAAATAAAAAAAAGTTGTTGCTCTTAAAAAAATTTGGGAAAAAATTTACACAGTGTTGTTTTTGACAACCATCTTACATTTAGTCTTAGTCTTAGTCTTTTGGACTAAAATGCTTATTAGTTTTAGTCACATTTTAGTCACTTTTATATGTGATAGTTTTAGTCCAGTTTTAGTCGACGAAAACTCAAAAGGGTTTTAGTGTAGTTTTAGTCGATGAAAAGTCAAAAAGGTTTTAGTCTAGTTTTAGTCCAAAAAAAAAGAATAAAAAGTATAATATAAGTATAGTCTTTTAACAAATTAATTTAGGTCAATAAGTATTGGAGATTGCTGTTGGGCAGTGTCACACATAAGTTGTGAAAATAGCAGCAGATCTATAAGTTCAACCCATTGTAAGCTTGCAGATCTGCTATTTTCACAAATAATAACAATAAAGGAATGGTTTTAGACATATAAGGTTTCCACCCAACAGCAAATTTCTGATCCAAGGATTGTGTATTACACACAGATAAAGTGGTAACAGTGGAATCAAAGTTCATTACTCCAAAAAAGCCAAAAAACAAAAACATTCTACTTCAGCAATTGTGGCTTTATTTCTCAGAATTTGTTAAAGTACAATGAACATAAACGTGCCCAAAATATGAGTGATGGATGAGGAACACATATGCTCAACTTGGCCCTGTCTGCCAGTGCAATTACAACAGATATCATACAACCCCACTCTCTTTCATTTGTGCAAACCATGTAATAAAATAATCAATTAATTCCTGATTCCTTAATGGGGCTGCACAACGTCACTTGTGGCTTTTAGGCTAAACCTAGCAGACTCTACGTATAACAGTAACTCGACCTGTTTAACATATCAAGTTACGTGCTGACAGAACGTACTCACAAAGAGATAACCACACCGTCACTGAATGTAAACATGGCTAAACATGCTGCTAAAGTAACACACACATAATGAATTGACGTTGGCGTAACAAAAGCTAACTTTAGCCTGAAGTTAGCAGCCCATTTGCGCCAGGAGTATGTGGAAAACGTACTAATGTATTAGCTTACTATGACATTTATCGATTATGTTAACAGCATTTTTAACTTACCTTCGAAAAAATATCCTTGTGGCGAGCCTTAAGGTGCCGCTTTAGGTTGGTCGTATTTTTTCCGCATATTTTGTGGCCACATTTGTCACCGTCTTCCTTCACAATACACTCTGTTTTATTATCTCCTGGGTTATATTTAAAATACACCCATATGTCGTCTCTACGTTTGCGACCACCGAGCCCCTGTGTTGAAACTGCCGCCGCCATCACGTTCCATTGCCTGATGAGTAACAACAGTCTGACGTGTTGAGCACGTTGTGCGCTGCACGCCAGTTGGTGGGCGTGGTTTTAATTGACACACACAATAAACAGAAATGTCATGCATTTTAAACGTCTGACAGATTACCCACTAACATTTTCGTCCGCTCTCGTCTCAACGAAAACTCACACACGTCTCGTCATGTTTTCGTCATCAGAGAGACGTGTTTATCTCGTCACCGTCTCGTTATCGTCATGAAAAAAAGTGGCGTCAACGAAATGATTTTGTCATCGTCATCGTTGACGAAAACACTGCATTTACACTGCAAAAAGTCAGTGTTCAAAAACAAGAAAAAAGAAAACAAAAATTAGGGGTATTTTACTTGAACTAAGCAAAATTATCTGCCAATAGAACAAGAAAATTCGGCTTGTCAAGACTTTCCAAAACAAGTCAAATTAGCTAACCTCAATGAACCCAAAAATACCTTAAAATAAGTATATTCTCACTAATAACAAGTGCACTTTTCTTGGTAAAAAAAAAGAGACCTTTTTGCTCAATATGTTGAAAAATATTCTTAAATTAAGTAAATGCTAGTGCCATCATCTTGACATAATGATATGCGCTCGGCATCATGATTTTTCTTTCATGCTTGAAGTAAGAAATTATTACTTTAAAAAAGTAGTTTTATACTTGTGAGTGTTGATGACACGGCTTTGCAACATTTGATATTCTAGTTTCAAGCATGTTTTACTCAATATAGGTCATAAAATCTCAGCAACAAGCTGTAATATCTTACTGAGATCATTTAGGACCAAAACCCTTAAAACAAGTAAAACACTCTAACATAATCTCTGCTTAGTGAGAAGAATGATCTTATCAGACAGAAAATAAGCAAATATCACCCTTATTTGAGATATTTAATCTTACTTAGATTTCAGTTTTTGCAGTGTGGCCTCCGTGGCGGCAAATAAAGTATGTTTTTATGTACCATTATCACCGGAGGACTAAAAGGACATGCTACACTTCTAAAGAAAATTAAAAAATTCTCTGATGAAGTGAGGTGGCAAACTTTGAAGCGCAATGTGGCGAGGGATATGACTGTGTATAAAAAAAAAGAGTTGTTGCTCTTAAAAAAATGAGGGAAAACATTTAGTAAACCGACCCGGTTGTTGCGCAACACCAAGCCTGCTCGTTACCCAAGATAAAGGGTATGTTCCGGAAATGAAACCAGGAAGTGACGGGGGGCTGGGGGGGGTTCCACAGAAGCTGTGAATCGAAATGTTGCGTAACCGCCGGCGATCCCTGAGTTTTTCTTTTCCCGTCCTCCAGTTTCCCCGGCGGAGAGGATCCGCTTCATCCTGGGCGAGGAAGATGACGGCCCCCCACCGCCTCAGCTCTTCACCGAGCTGGACGAGCTGCTGTCGGTCAACGGGCAGGAGATGGAGTGGAAGGAGACCGCCAGGTAAGGGCAGGGTGTGCGGGTGAGCATACGCCCTCCATAAATAGTGGCGGCTGGCAGGTGCTCTTATCAGACGAGCCCTGCCTGCTCCGTGGGACCAGGGAGGGGCAGAAAGTCCCACCAGGTCCACTCAGGAACTCCCGAAACTCAATGGGCAGGTTGATACCGATCAAAAATGCTTCCCATGCGTTTCCTGGCACGACCTGGGCGGGAGAGCCCGGCGTCTCCTCGTAAGGTGGCGTGCGGGCCAGGAGCGACACCCGATCCCCCTCCCAGAGGAAACCCCATCCCAGCGGGGCCTTACGAGAATGGCTTCATTGTTGGCGCTGACAAGGGATGCAGGGTTGTATGAAAACGGTACCTATGCCATGAAGCCCGGGACTCTAAAGCGGCGTTGCTGACAACACAAGAGTGCCTGTTGTGGGAAGAAACCACAAACCATCCATCCTGTCCCTTTTTATGACTTCCTCCAGGGGGTTACGCAATCATTACTGTGGGTTACTTAGTTGATTACTTACCAAAAAAAAGGTTTTGCTGGCCTCAGATTCGATCCAATTTCGAGTGCCGATTAGATACTTTTTAACAGTAGACTATGGAAGTGACAATGTTTTACAGCAAGTAACTAAGTTAATCACAGCAACACATTTTTATATAGCTTATTTTATTCAATTTAGAATTTGCTAGTTAAGTAGAACCTCGGTGTAGAAACTTCCGTAAACCGAAAAGTTCGTATAGCGAGGCGAAGTTCCCCGTAAGAATCAACGTGAACATGGATAATTGGTGCCAGCCTCGAAAAAAGTCCCTATTAAGTGAAAAACTGCACATTGTGAAGACTAATGTGTACCGTATTTCTGGACTATAGGGCGCACCAGTATATAAGCTGCACCCACTAAATCAAAATGTAAAAAAAATCCATACTTAAGTCGCACTGGACTATAAGCCGCAGATATACAGTACATCCGTATATTAGTCGCACTGGACTATAAGGCGCAGATATACAGTACATCCATATATTAGTTGCACTGGACTATAAGGCGCAGATATACAGTACATCCATATATTAGTTGCACTGGACTATAAGGCGCAGATATACAGGACATCCGTATATTAGTCGCACTGGACTATAAGGTGCAGATATACAGCACATCCGTATATTAGTCGCACTGGACAAGGCGCAGATATACAGTACATCCGTATATTAATCGCACTGGACTATAAGGCGCAGATATACAGGACATCCGTGTATTAGTCGCACTGGACTATAAGGTGCAGATATACAGCACATCCGTATATTAGTCGCACTGGACAAGGCGCAGATATACAGTACATCCGTATATTAGTCGCACTGGAATATAAGGCGCAGATATACAGTATATCCGTATATTAGTTGCACTGGACTATAAGGCGCAGATATACAGGACATCTGTATATTAGTCGCACCGGACCATAAGGTGCAGATGTACAGGACATCTGTACATTAGTCTCACTGGACTGTAAGGTGCAGGTATACAGGACATCTGTATATTAGTCGCACCGGACCATAAGGTGCAGATGTACAGGACATCTGTACATTAGTCTCACTGGACTGTAAGGTGCAGGTATACAGGACATCTGTATATTAGTCGCACTGGACTATAAGGCGCAGATATACAGTACATCCGTATATTAGTTGCACTGGACCATAAGACGCAGATACACAGTACATCCGTATATTAGTTGCACTGGACTATAAGGCGCAGATATACAGTACATCCGTATATTAGTCGCACTGGACTATAAGGTGCAGATGTACAGGACATCCGTATATTAGTCACACCGGACCATAAGGCGCAGATATACAGGACATCTGTATATTAGGCGCACTGGACTATAAGGCGCAGATACACAGTACAGCCGTATATTAGTTGCACTGGACTATAAGGCGTAGATATACAGTACATCCGTATATTGGTCGCACTGGACTATAAGGCGCAGATATACAGGACATCCGTATATTAGTTGCGCAGATATACAGTACATCCGTATATTAGTCACACCGGACCATAAGGCGTAGATATACAGGACATCTGTATATTAGTCGCACTGGACTATAAGGCGCAGATACACAGTACATCCGTATATTAGTTGCACTGGACTATAAGGCGCAGATATACAGGACATCCGTATATTAGTTGCGCAGATATACAGGACATCCGTATATTAGTTGCACCGGACTATAAGGCGCAGATATACAGCACATCTGTATATTAGTCGCACCGGACTATAAGGCGCAGATATACAGTACAGGCCAAAAGTTTGGACACACCTTCTCATTCAATGCATTTTCTTTCTTTTCATGACTATTTACATTGTAGATTGTCACTTAAGGCATCAAAACTATGAATGAACACATGTGGAGTTATGTACTTAACAAAAAAAAAGGTGAAATAACTGAAAACATGTTTTATATTCTAGTTTCTTCAAAATAGCCACCCTTTGCTCTGCTTGCTGTTTTGCACACTCTTGGCATTCTCTCGATGAGCTTCAAAAGGTAGTCACCTGAAAGGGATTTCACTTCACAGGTGTCATAGTTTTGATGCCTCCAGTGACAATCTACAATGTAAATAGTCATGAAAATAAAGAAAACTAATTGAAATGAGAAGGTGTGTCCAAACTTTTGGCCTGTACTGTATACGTTGTGAAACAAGTTATTTACATTTAATAATACCAACACAGACAACTGTAAACGCGTGATGTGTATTTCTGGTCCGGACAGAAGGGTGGCTGGATCAAAAGAGACGTCGGAGTCTCTTCACTGAACCAAAAGTTGCTTTATTACAAGTGAGAGTCATTACACAGGACTGCAGTTCCCTGGAGGAGGTCAGGTCAAAAAAATTGAGGCACTCCTAACTGGAGAAGCCAAACCATCAGTTTTTATAATCCTCCTTTCTGACTCTGGGTGTGTGTGCTAAGTCAGGAGAGCGCATCCTGACCATAAAAGGAGATGTTTGTGTGTAAGTGTCTGGACTCAAATGTTGGCTTTGAGCTAGCCAGGTAGTCTTTTCTCAAGGATATGGTTATCACTTTTGCATTCCAAAGTCCCAATTAGAGCCTCTTTTCCTCCGAGAAGTAATCCAATCCACCTGCGACTATCAAACTAAGGGGCCTTATCTATACCACTATTTACTTAAACCTGGTGGTTTGCTTTCTCCAAGGTGAATATGAACATTCACCATATGCAAAACATAATATGAGTTAATTAATTCACTTCACGTGTTAGCATATTAGCATTAGTTAAAGACGCTAGCTTCATTACATGACGATAGCATGTACAAATATGCATGAAAACACTCCTACAGACATCACACACGGGACGGTTTAGTAAGTAAGAATTGATTTAGTTGTATTGTAAAACTTACAAACGTCGCTTGGAGTGATGTATGAAGAAATCATACGAGTAGAGACGCTAGGGATCGATGAGAAGACGGAATGGCGCTTCTGCTTCCGGTTCCAAGCTCTAAACAGCAGGAATTCACTTTCACCCAGCAGCACCTGCAGTGAGCGAACTCGTCCAAAAGATGGCGCCGCAGCACAAACAATAACACACCATTTCAGTGTCTTCGCGTGTGTTTAATGGAAACTATTTGCTAATATGGCCGCCAGCGAAGAAAAATCCATAAATATACTTACCGTTTTATAAGCCGCAGGGTTCAAAACCTTGGAAAAAAGTAGCAGCTAATAGTTCGGAATTTACAGTGTATATACATATTGTATATACTGTATCGGACCAGCATTACAAGGGGATAATGGCACAACAATCAATGTGTTTATCCAAACAACACAACAGCATTACTGCAAACATAAATGTCAACACACACACACACAAGTCTCATTGGTACACTCCAAAACGTTAACAACAATGTTGCAAAAATAAAAAACAAAAAAAGGTTGAACAATTGTGGAATAGTTGAACACTTTGTGAGTTTCGGAGTGATAAACGAGCAGTGGCTTCAAGTAGTCACCGCTAGCGTGAGCACAAACTAGCAGTGCGAGGCGATCCTTCACCGGCTTGTGTCCCGGTAGTTTGTTCACCTTCGCTGTAATAAAGATGTACTGTGGCATCTTTTTCGGTCTCATCACAATTAGACTTGCTGCGTAAACAAAGCCCCCTTTGGCTGATAAAATCCTCGGAATAAAGGTGCCGCAAGGCGGACGCTAACTGCGTAGCTAAAATGCTAGCTCAGTGGTTGTCTAGCAACCTGAAGCTATATAGTGTCTCTGATCACACAAATTGATCTCTGAGACGCACCTCTGACCGGCGCAAGGTACGACAATTAGATTTTGGGGCTGATTCGGATAATTTCTACAACGTTACCTTACGTGCAAGAGTCTTAGCATTTCACTCTGTTTCTTTCAGTCCGCTAAAGATACCTCAAAAACTGCTGGCAGATTTTCAGCAAACTTTTAGGAGACGTTAGAAATGGGGTGAGGCACACGTGATTAAGTTTTGAGGCTGATCCGTACACGTTAAGAGCTTCAACTTCGGCGTGTGTATGCTTGCGACCCCACCTCCACCCACAGAGACAAAGAGGTGATGCCTTCCGGGAAAATCAAAGGTAGCGTTCTCAAACTGCAAGTACCGGCGCAACTTTTCGCTCATTGAAAATACAGGCAAGAATGTTTATCTAACATGCACGCTATGTCCAGGGCAAAAAAGCCTTTTTCTCACTTGTTGCTGCTGCGATCCCTACCCCAAGCTCAAATGCTGACATTTAAAAAAAAATCAGATTCATCACATTTTGGAATTTGGATGAATCATGGTTAGTCACAGGTGATTACTCGTTTGCATAATTAAAATTAGCTTAAAAAAAAAATTGGACACAAATGCAACTTGTCAGAATGTCATTCAGGAACGTTTTAACCGTATTACTTTAATTTAGTTTTATTTTTGTGTTTTTGCCATTTCTAATTTCTATAACAAAAAAACATTAAGAAATATTCAAAACATATAATCGACGAATAGAGCTGAAGTTGATCTAGAGATTTAAGCGTTGAAAGTGAAAATAAAAATGACTCAAAAAATTATATTCGATTTTGAAATATTTTTTGGTGAAAATTCTGGCCGTTTGCCATAAAAAAACTAAGTTTTGTATAGCAAAAAGGGCATCAAATAAACCCCACAAAAAACATTTAAAAAAATTACTGAGATTTAAGTGTTGAAAGTGAAAATATAAGAAATCATTTATGACCTATTTTTAACACATTTATGAGTGGGGGCCCTTTTGGATCCCTGATAATTTTACTGGGATTTTTCTATTTAAACTGTCATTGCTCAAAAAATAGTAATGAATCAAAATCAATGTTGTTATGAATTATTGACCTATTTAGGGCTCCGATTATTTCACATCTGACTTTCTGCTTTAAAAATAATTGGCGGGGGGAAATATTGCCGATTTTTAATTGTTTGTCATAAAAAAAGGGCATAAAACATGGATTTTTTTTTACATCAACAGGTAGATCTGAAGTTGATCGAGAGATTTAAGTGTTGAAAATGTTTTTAATTAATATGAATTTTTTTTTTTTTTTTTTATGCCTGAGACCATTCTGGGTCCCCAGGATGAAACTTGAGGGAAGCCCTAAAGGTAAAAAAAAAAATCTAATGCATAAAACAGACAAAAAACATGACAAAAATATTAAAAACGTAAAATCTATGGATAGAGCTGAAGTTGATTAAGAGATTTAAGTGTTGAAGGTGGAAAAAATAGGAAATAATTTATGTCCTATTTTTAAACACATTTATGAGTGGGGGCCCTTTTGGATCCCTGAGAATTTTACTGGGATTTTTCTATTTAAACTGTCATTGCTCAAAAAATAATAATGAATCAAAATCAATGTTGTCATGAATTATTGACCTATGTAGGGCTCCGATTACTTCACATCTGATATTCTACTTTGAAAATAATTGGGGGGGAAAAACTGCCGATTTGTGAGTTTGTCATAAAATAAAAAGGGCATAAAACATGAAAAAAAAAAAAGTTGATGCCTGAGACCATTGGATCCCTGAGAATTTAACTGGGATTTTTCCAATTAAACTGTCATTGCTCAAAAAACAATAATGAATCAATGTCGTTATGAATTATTGACCTATTAAAGGTTCCAATTACTTCACATCAAATATTGCACTTTAAAACATTTTTTGGCGAAAAAATGTATTATTTTGTGTTTTTGCCATAACAAACAATTTCTATAACAAAATAGGCATACAACACATTTAAAAAAAAAAAAAAAACATGAAGAAAAATTCAAATCGTATAATCGACGAATACAGCTGTAGCGGATCTGGATGTTTAAGCCTTGAAAGTGAAAAAATAAGAAATAATGTGTGACTTATTTTTAACAGTTTTATGATCCCTGATCATTTTAGTGGGATTTTTCTATTTATACTGTCATTGCTCAAAAAATAATAATGAATCAAAATCAATGTTCCTATGAATTATTGACCTATTTAAGGCTCCAATTACTTCACATTAGATATTCCACTTTAAGCATTTTTGTGGGGGGAAATATTGCATATTTTGTGTTTCTGCCATATAAAAACAAGGTCCCGAGTCCACAGGATGAAACTTGAGGGAAGCCCTAGAGAAGGGGTGTCCAAAGTGCGGCCCGGTGGCCATTTTGCGGCCCGCAGCTAATTGTTTACCGGCCCGCCACACATTCTGGAAATGCTATGGCAAAAATAAAAAATAAACATTAACTAGAAAAAGTTGCAATGTTGACACAAAGCTGCCATGCAGGCTGTTTTTTTCTTTTGCCTATCTTTCTTTTTCTTTTTTTGCCATTGCTTAAAAAAATTTAAAAATCAATGTTATAATGGATTATTGACCTATTCAAGGCTCCAATTATTTCAAATATTTCACTTTAAAATATTTTATGTGGAAAATATTGCATATATTGTGTGGTTGCCATACAAAAACATTGTTTTGTTTGACAAAAGAGCATAAAACAAACAAAATAATAGTTCAAACCTAAAATTGACAGATATATCTGAAGTTGATCTCGTAACTTAAGTGTTGAAAGTAAAAAAAACCTAATACAAATGTATCACTTTGAGTGGGGCACCTTTTGTATCCTAAATATATTTAATGGGATTTTATTTATCTTTTCAGTGTGATTACTCAAAAATAACAATTAATTAATATCAATGGTGTCTTGCATTATTGATGTTTTTAAGGCTCTAATTACTTCACATCAAACATTGCTTTCTGAATGTTTTGGGCAGTGGGGGAAATACTGCATATTTCAGTTTTATTATAAAAAACAAAGTTGTCTTGACAGAAAAGGCATAAAACCTTTTTGGTTTTTTAAATTATATATTAACCTGAAGTTGATATACTGTAGAGATTTTTTTAACATTTTAATGACTTAGACCCTTTATGGTCTCCGGGAGCCCTAAAGGTAAAAAAAAACCAAAATCCATATATTTTGTTATGGTTTGAAAATGAAAACTATCAAAATGGACCCCGCAGGCTTTAATTTTTCCGTGTGCGGCCCTCAGTGGAAAAAGTTTGGACACCCCTGCCCTAGAGTTTGAAAAAAAAATATATATATATATATTGTTTTGGTTTTGAAAATGAAAAATATCCAAATGGCCCCCACATGCTTTGATTTTTCAGTGTGTGGCCCTCAGCGGAAAAGGTTTGGACACCCCTGGTTTCAGTTTCTGTCCCTGAGCCTCTGCTGCTCATGCGTCCAGGTGGATCAAGTTCGAGGAGAAGGTGGAGAAGGGCGGCGAGCGCTGGAGCAAACCCCACGTGGCCACGCTGTCCCTGCACAGCCTGATGGAGCTGAAGACCTGCATCGAGAAGGGCACCATCATGCTGGACCTGGAGGCCTCCACGCTGCCGCAGGTCGTCGGTACGAAGACTCTTACCCCTCGCTGTCGGTCGCTTGCTCACCGTTCCTTCCCGCAGAGATGGTGACGGACAGCCAGATCGAGAGCGGCCAGCTGAAGGCGGAGCTAAAGGAGAAGGTCATGTACACGCTGCTCCGCAAACATCGCCACCAGACCAAGAAGTCCAACCTGCGCTCGCTGGCCGACATCGGCAAGAGCGTCTCCAGTGCGAGCAGGCTCTTCTCCAGCCAGGAGAACGGTACTCTTACCTTCTGCGCACCTTTCTCTGCTTCACCTTTTTCTTCTTCACCTTTACGCTAATGTTCTTTTTTCATGCTTCCTCCCTTTCTTCTTCCTGCTTCTCTCTTTGGGCGTTAAAGCACGAAACTTCACTGAGCCCCCGGTGCCTTGCACATCCCCACACGAACCCCCAGAAGACCCCTTTGAGGTCCTGAGGAGCTCCAGCATGGGATACCTCTGTAAGTGAGGTCACCACACAGGAGAACCTCGTCACTACACACCTGCCACACTTTGGACACCC